>NC_041382.1:691167532-691186084 GCF_002162155.2 Triticum dicoccoides | reverse complement strand
AGGCGCGCCCCCCACCCTCGTGGGGCCCACGAAGCTCCACCGACATACTTCTTCCTCCTATATATACCTACGTACCCCCAAACGATCAGATACGGAGCCAAAAACCTAATTCCACCGCCGCAACTTTCTGTATCCATGAGATCCCATCTTGGGGCCTGTTCCGGAGCTCCGCCGGAGAGGTCCGTCATCACGGAG
The DNA here is from genome assembly GCF_002162155.2 of Triticum dicoccoides. Taxonomy (NCBI): domain Eukaryota; kingdom Viridiplantae; phylum Streptophyta; class Magnoliopsida; order Poales; family Poaceae; genus Triticum; species Triticum dicoccoides. The sequence continues at coordinate 691,185,889 of NC_041382.1, read as the reverse complement.
GGCTTCTACATCATCATAGCCTCTCGGATGAAGTGTGAGTAGTTTACGTCAGACCTTCGGGTCCATAGTTATTAGCTAGATGGCTTCTTCTCTCTTTTTGGATCTCAATACAATGTTCTCCCCCTCTCTCGTGGAGATCTATTCGATGTAATCTGCCTTTTGCGGTGTGTTTGTTGAGACCGATGAATTGTGGGTTTATGATCAAGTCTATCTATGAATAATCTTTGAATCTTCTGTGAATTCTTTTATGTATGATCGGTTATCTTTGCAAGTCTCTTCGAATTATCCGTTTGGTTTGGCCAACTAGATTGGTAGTTCTTGCCATGGGAGAAGTGCTTAGCTTTGGTTTCGATCTCGCGGTGTCCTTTCCCAGTGACAGAAGGGGCAGCAAGGCACGTATTGTATCGTTGCCATCGAGGATAACAAGATGGGGTTTATTTCATATTGCATGAATTTATCTCTCTACATCATGTCATCTTGCTTAAGGCGTTACTGTGTTTCTAACTTAATACTCTAGATGCATGCTGGATAGCGGTCGATGAGTGGAGTAATAGTAGTAGATGCAAGCAGGAGTCGGTCTACTTGTCTCGGACGTGATGCCTATATACATGATCATACCTAGATATTCTCATAACTATGCTCAATTCTGTCAATTGCTCAACAGTAATTTGTTCACCCACCGTAGAATACTTATGCTCTTGAGAGAAGCCACTAGTGAAACCTATGGCCCCCGGGTCTATTCTCATCATATCAATCTCCATCACTTTAATCTTGCTTTGCTTTTTACTTTGCCTTTTACTTTTTACTTTGCATCTATATATCAAAAAATACCAAAAATATTATCTATCATCTCTATCAGATCTCACTCTCGTAAGTGACCGAGAAGGGATTGACAACCCCTAATCGCGTTGGTTGCGAGGAGCTTTTGCTTTTGTGTAGATACGAGGGACTTGCTTGTAGCCTCCTACTGGATTGATACCTTGGTTCTCAAAAACTGAGGGAAATACTTACGCTACTCTGCTGCATCATCCTTTCCTCTTCGGGGAAATCCAACGCCAGCTCAAGAGGTAGCAAGAAGAATTTCTGGCGCCGTTGCCGGGGAGTCTGCACAAAAGTCAACATACCAAGTACCCATCACAATCCCTATCTCCCACATTACATTAGTTGCCATTTGCCTCTCGTTTTCCTCTCCCCCACTTCACCCTTGCCGTTTTATTCGCCCTCTCTTTCCCAATCTCCTTCTCCTTCTCCTTCTCTTTTCCTGTTTGCTCCTCGTCTTCTCGTTGCCATGGCTGAATCAAAAAGAATGAAGGGTCCTTTCCAGGGTCCTAGTACCTTGGATGACCCCTCTATCCTCTCTAAGCTAAAAAATAATGATGCTATAGAAAGACCCACTGGGGTTACCAATAAAAGTTTCAATAACTTTGATGAAGATGACTCTGCAATTTTTCGTTATTTACTTGATGAGTCTTTAAAATATGCTTGGTATAGGTTATTGAGGATTAGGGCTAGCTATACACCACAATATCAAATTGAGGTTTAATTGAAAAGTTTCTATGTTGGATTACCCGCTTCTTTCAAGCAAGTTCTAGATTCTATTTTTGAAGAGGGTTTTCTTGAAGGGGATGCTATAGATACCTATCAAAGGATGAAAACTATATTTGGGCACCCCATGAATGATAAAGTTGAATCTACTACCCTCTTATGCTTTTGTCAAAACGAAATTATCAAAGAGATGAAATCTAGCTTAGATGCAAATTTCTATAACGTGCTTAATCTTACTTCCTCCATTAATGGCAATGTGCTTTCCCAAAATAGGAAGATAAATTCCATAGAAAGGAAATTTGCTCTTTTCTCTCCTAGTGCCAAAGATGGCAATACCTAGATCTATCCTCGCTTTTATGCCTAGCTAGGGGCGTTAACCGATAGCGCTTGTTGGGAGGTAACCCAATTTTATTTTTAGTTTTTTGTGCTTTTCTTCTGTTTAGGAATAAATAACCCATCTACCTTCTTTTTGGATGTGGTTTTGTGTTTAATTAGTGTTTGTGCCAAGTTAGACCTATTGGGTCTTCTTGGATGATAGTTATTTGATCTTGCTGTAATTTCCAGAAACTTTGCGCTCAGTGCCCGAATTATTAAAAATCACCAGAACGTGATAAAATACTGATTCCAATTTCTGCTGATCAATAAACAAATTTTCCAGTTCATCCAATTTTGGTAGATGTTTTGGAGTTCCAGAAGTTTGCGTTAGTTACAGATTACTACAGACTGTTCTGTTTTTGACAGATTCTGTTTTTCGTGTGTTGTTTGCTTATTTTGATGAATCTATGGTTAGTAAAATAGTTTATAATCCATAGAGAAGTTGGAATAAAGTAGGTTTAACACCCATATAAATAAAAAATTATTTCATTACAGTACCTTGAAGTGGTCTTTTGTTTTCTTTCTCTAACGGAGCTCACGAGATTTCTATTGAGTTTTGTGTTGTGAAGTTTTCAAGTTTTGGGTGAATTCTTTTGATAGATTATGGAACAAGGAGTGGCAAGAGCCTAAGCTTGGGTATGCCCATGGCACCCCCAAGATAATCTAAGGACACCAAAAAGTCAAAGCTTGGGGATGCCCCGGAAGGCATCCCCTCTTTCGTCTACTTCCATCGGTAATTTACTTGGAGCTATATTTTTATTCACCACATGATATGTGTTTTGCTTGGAGCGTCTTGTATTATTTGTGTCTTTGTTTGTTAGTGTGCGACAATCATCCTTGCTGTACACACCTTTTGAGAGATCCATACATGAATTGGAATTTGATAGAATACTCTATGTGCTTCACTTATATCTTTTGAGCTATGTAGTTTTGCTCTATGTGCTTCACTTATATCTTTTTGAGCGTTATAATTTTGCTCTATGTGCTTCACTTAGATCTTTTAGAGCACGGTGGTGGATTTGTTTTAAAGAAACTATTGATCTCTCATGCTTCATTTAGATTACTTTGAGAGTCTTAATAGCATGGTAATTTGCTTAATAATAATATGCTTGGTATTCTAGATTTGTGAAACTTTCTTTTGAGTGCGTTGAATACTAAGAAAAGATTGATGCTTGATAATTGTTTTGAGATATGAAGATGGTGATATTAGAGTCATGCTAGTTGATTAGTTGTGAATTTGAGAAATACTTGTGTTAAAGTTTGTGATTCCCGTAGCATGCACGTATGGTGAACCGTTATGTGATGAAGTCGGAGCATGATTTATTTATTGATTGTCTTCCTTATGAGTGGCAGTCGGGGACGAGCGATGGTATTTTCCTACCAATCTATCCCCCTAGGAGCATGCGCGTAATACTTTTCTTTGATAACTTCTAGATTTTTGCAATAAGTATATGGGTTCTTTATGACTAATGTTGAGTCCATGGATTATATGCACTTTTTCCCAACCTTCCACCATTGCTAGCCTCTCTAATACCGCGCACTTTTCGCCTGTATCATACACCCACCATATACCTTCCTCAAAACAGCCACCATACCTACCTATCATGGCATTTCCATAGCCATTCCGAGATATATTGCCATGCAACTTTCCACTGTTCCGTTTATTATGACACGCTCCATCATTGTCATATTGCTAGCATGATCATGTAGTTGACATCGTATTTGTGGCAAAGCCACCATTCATAATTCTTTCATACATGTCACTCTTGATTCATTGCATATCCCAGTACACCGCCGGAGGCATTCATATAGAGTCATATTTGTTCTAAGTATCGAGTTGTAATTGTTGAGTTGTAAGAAAAATAAAAGTGTGATGATCATCAATTTTTAGAGCATTGTCCCAAGTGAGGAAAGGATGATGGAGACTATGATTCCCCCATAAGTCGAGATGAGACTCTGGACGAAAAAAAAGAGGCCATAAAAAAAGGCCCAAATAAAAATAAGAGAAAAAGAGAGAAGGGACAATGTTACTATCCTTTTACCACACTTGTGCTTCAAAGTAGCACCATGATCATCATGATAGAGAGTCTCTCATTTTGTCACTTTCATATACTAGTGGGAATTTTTCATTATAGAACTTGGCTTGTATATTCCAATGATGGGCTTCCTCAAAATTGCCCTAGGTCTTCATGAGCAAGTGAGTTGGATGCACACCCACTTAGTTTCTTTTGATGAGCTTTCATATACTTATAGCTCTAGTGCATCCGTTGCATGGCAATCCCTACTCACTCACATTGATATCTATTGATGGGCATCTCCATAGCCCGTTGATACGCCTAGTTGATGTGATACTATCTTCCCCTCCTTTTGTCTTCTCCACAACCACCATTCTATTCCACATACAAGTGCTATATCCATGGCTCACGCTCATGTATTGCGTGAAGATCGAAAAAGTTTTGAAAATGTTAAAGTATGAAACAATTGCTTGGCTTGTCATCGGGGTTGTGCATGATTTAAATACTTTGTGTGGTGAAGATAGAGCATAGCCAGACTATATGATTTTGTAGGGATAACTTTCTTTGGCCATGTTATTTTGAGAAGACATAATTGCTTTGTCACTATGCTTGAAGTATTATTATTTTTATGTCAATATGAACTTTTGTCTTGAATCTTTCTAAATCTGAATATTCATACCACAATTAAGAAGATTTGCATTGAAATTATGCCAAGTAGCACTCCGCATCAAAAATTCTCTTTTTATCATTTACCTACTCGAGGACGAGTAGGAATTAAGCTTGGGGATGCCTGATACGTCTCCAACGTATCTATAATTTTTGATTGCTCCATGCTATATTACCTACTGTTTTGGACTATATTGGGCTTTATTTTCCACTTTTATATTATTTTTGGGACTAACCTATTAACTGGAGGCCCAGCCCAGAATTGCTGAGGCTCAGCCCAGAATTGTTGTTTTTTTTGCCTATTTCAGTGTTTCGAAGAAACGGAATATCAAACGGAGTCCAAGCGGAATGAAACCTTCGGGAACGTGATTTCTCACTGAATATGAACCAGGAGAGTTGGACCCTATGCCAAGGAAGCTTCGAGGTGGGCACGAGGTAGGGGGCGCCCCCTACCCCCCCTCCCCAGGTGCTCCCCCCACCCTCGTGGGGCCCACGAAGCTCCACCGACGTACTTCTTCCTCCTATATATACCTACGTACCCCCAAACGATCATATACGGAGGCAATAACCTAATTCCACCGCCGCAACTTTCTGTATCCACAAGATCCCATCTTGGGGCATGTTCTGGAGCTCCACCAGAGAGGGCCGTCATCACGGAGGGCTTCTACATCATCATAGCCTCTCGGATGAAGTGTGAGTAGTTTACCTCAGACCTTCGGGTCCATAGTTATTAGCTAGATGGCTTCTTCTCTCTTTTTGGATCTCAATACAATGTTCTCCCCCTCTCTTGTGGAGATCTATTCGATGTAATCTTCTTTTTGCGATGTGTTTGTTGAGACCGATGAATTGTGGGTTTATGATCAAGTCTATCTATGAATAATCTTTGAATCTTCTCTGAATTCTTTTATGTATGATTGGTTATCTTTGCAAGTCTCTTCAAATTATCCGTTTGGTTTGGCCAACTAGATTGGTAGTTCTTGCCATGGGAGAAGTGCTTAGCTTTGGTTTCGATCTTGCGGTGTCCTTTCCCAGTGACAGAAGCGGCAGCAAGGCACGTATTGTATCATTGCCATCGAGGATAACAAGATGGGGTTTATTTCATATTGCATGAATTTATCTCTCTACATCATGTCATCTTGCTTAAGGCGTTACTCTGTTTCTAACTTAATACTCTAGATGCATGTTGGATAGCGGTCGATGAGTGGAGTAATAGTAGTAGATGCAGGCAGGAGTCGGTCTACTTGTCTCGGACGTGATGCCTATATACATGATCATACCTAGAAATTCTCATAACTATGCTCAATTCTGTCAATTGCTCAACAATAATTTGTTCACCCACCGTAGAATACTTATGCTCTTGAGAGAAGCCACTAGTGAAACCTATGGCCCCCGGGTCTATTCTCATCATATCAATCTCCATCACATTAATCTTGCTTTGCTTTTTTACTTTGCCTTTTACTTTTTACTTTGCATCTCTATATCAAAAAATACCAAAAATATTGTCTATCATCTCTATTATATCTCACTCTCGTAAGTGACCGTGAAGGGATTGACAACCCCTAATCGCGTTGGTTGCGAGGAGCTATTGCTTTTGTGTCGGTACGAGGGACTTGCGTGTAGCCTCCTACTGGATTGATACCTTGGTTCTCAAAAACTGAGGGAAATACTTACGCTACTCTGCTGCATCATCCTTTCCTCTTCGGGGAAATCCAACGCCATCTCAAGAGGTAGCAACGCTCAGCTCTATTTTAGTGGAACTGCACAAAATGATCGAAATGTTGCATGCTCCAGACAGCTACTTTTTCCCAACATGCCTTGTTGATTTATACACAGCTGGGGGGACGTTGCTGCCAATGAAAGCATGGATTAATTTTAATCTAACACCTTCTCACAACTCTGTCTTCAGTTGTGATGTAATTGTTAGCTCTGATCTGCTAATAATTGACATGCATTAGCAAGGAAGTTAGTTTTTTAATGTTTTCGAAAGAGCATCGATGGCAAGACACGCGAAACAAAAGCTGAAAGCTCACACCATTGTACAATTTCATGTCGCTGGAAAATTATTTGTATAGTACGTCAATTATGTAAACAAGTGATGGAAGCTTGATAGCATTGCCAGAAGCCTCTTCATCATCCGGGTCCATGTGCCATGCACAAAATTATACTCCTTCGTTCCTAAATATTTATCTTTTTACAAATTTCAAACGGGCATATTTTGGAGTGTAGATTCACTCATTTTGCTTCGTATGTGTACTCCCTCCGTTCCTAAATATTCTATTCGTCTTTCTAGAGATTTCAACAAGTGACTACATACAGAGCAAAATGAGTGAATCTACACTCTAAAATATGTCTATATACATCCGTATGTGCTAGTCCATTTGAAATCTCTAAAAAGACAAATATTTGAGTAGTCACTCGTTGAAATCTCTAGAAAGACAAATACTCCAGAGTATATTTAAGAACCGAGGGGGTAGTGCACAACCGCATGGGAGACTCAGCCCGGTCGTTGCGCCGCATTAATAGTGAGTAATGAGCAGTCAAATCATAAGCCCCACCTTTCCCACTGTAAGTTGCTCTGAAGAAGCAACCATCAATACACTCTTCTTTGAATCCGCTCATACTACTCCATCCGTCACTGTTTATACAGCGCGCTTTAGAAAAAAGAAAAAAATCTATGGGACCAAGGCGACTAGCGATCGGCTTGAAAAATAGCATTGGTAGTTATAGCATGGCGTATATTACTAGAGGGAATAATGCGTACACACATGCATGTAGTGCTTCCACCCCGGGTACACACATGTATGCACTTACTCCACTCCGTAGTAGTACAATAGGCTGGCCATAGTGGGGGTAACATAAGTAGTATCATGCACTTGGAACTCGTAAACATGCTTATGTGGCAAGCAATTAAAGAAGAGAGAGATGGTTATAGTAACATAGGTAGATACCGTAACATAATAAATGTGATGCTACTATGTGTCATGCATGGTAATAAATGAGACCATCTATGATACTAATCTATGATACTATGCACTATAGAGGTAGTAACATAGACTAGTAACATATGCATGTTACTAGTCTAAGTTACTCCCCACTATGACCAGCCGTACATGGAGAGAAAATTGTGGACTTGATTGCGGTTACCACGCCCTAATTAATTGAGCATTAAACCAAATGCGTCTAAAGTCTCTCTGGTGGTGGAAATGCATTGAGAAAAATGCATCATAATGAAGCGCGCCCTGTAAACTGTGACGGAGGGAGGAGTAGTATGAAGGTGCAAAACCAAGTACGCGTATGGCCAGTCGGTCAACGCACCTCCTCTTGGCATATCACTGACATGTGGGATAGGAGTGTGTGCAAACCGATCTCAATTCATGGCAAAGATCCAACCCGCCGTTCCTTGAGAGAGACGAGGGGCGAGAACACACAGACGGGCTCGCACGGAGGCCAAGATATATTCGAGCATGGTTGGCTGATCGATAAGTATCATTCATTACATGTTGGGCTGCCGTTTTCCGCCCTTCTCCGGAATAAACATGTACTTTATCAGAGATAAAAAATAAGAGTACGGACGCTCCACCATGCGGTTCTAGTAGTAGTACTACTCTTACTACTGCGCTTGGCTCTTCGCCTCTTCGTGAAGTCAAACAATGATGGTACTCCGCATGTTGGGTACTACAGTGTATGCCTCTAACAATCTGACACCGAATGGACTGATGCATGTCCACCGAGGGTAGGTTGCATTAGTCAAAAGGCGTAAGCGAGCTTCACCTTGTCCTGCAAGCTTCTCTTCGTTCTGCGAGTTGACGGGACACACCAAAAAGTAGTGCTAGTCCATACTCCCTCCTTTCCGGTAATATGGCTTAATATTTTTTGCGGGTAAATGAGAGAGCTTTATTCATATATATAAGCATTCTTAGGACGATCGGCCAAGACACTGGTCACTAGGAAGCGAGGTACCCGGCAAAAAAAGAAGTAGGAAGCGAGGTGTTTCATCAAGCCAGCTCTCGGCCACATTCAAAGTGCAGCAAGCACGGTTCGCACAAAGATGCGCCGCAAGGTTTGCTGACCTGTTTACATGCTGAATAACAAAAAAAGAGGAAATATTACCGAGCGATACTATTTGTAACAGGATATGAGCCAGAATTAAGCGAGAATTGTGGCGAGTGTTCCATGCAATCAACTTCCATTATCACATGCGAGAACCCTCAAAGAGAACCAAATGTGTTGAAGATTGCTTTATCACATTTTAAAATTATAATAAGAGTGCAGACGCTCCTCCATCCGGTTCCTAGTACTAGTATAGTACATACCTTTATAGACTATAGTAGTAGTACTACTAGTAAACTTTGCGCTTGGCTGTTCGCCTATTCGGAAAGTCGAACAATAATAGCACTAGTAGTATAGTGTATGCTTCTGGCAATCTAACACCAAATTAACTGTTGCACGTCCATCGCCTGAGCGAGGGAGAGCTTGCATTAGTCAAAAGTTTCTCCTTGTCCTGCGAGCCACCACACGCAAGCTTCTCCCATCCTGCAACCTTCTCCTTGTTCGGCAAGTTGACGGGACACAGCAAAGTAATGCTAGTCCATACTGCCTCCTCTCCAGTTAATATGGCTTAATTTCAAACGAGATAAATACACTGTCTGTCACTGTATATTTGTAAAAATACGGTCAGTGGACTTCATAATACGCTCATTGCACTCAATATATATATTTTCCGGTGTTTATACGATCACCAGCTCACCCTGACTGAGTATGTGTGTGCATGCACGTGTAGGTTGAGCACTTGAGCGTGACCGTGTGTGTTCTGTCATGTGCTCGGACATGCATGCATTAGGGCGTCGCGCGCATTTTTGCGTCCATGTGTACGTGTGACTGTTGCATACATGTAGGGGGAGTACGTGTAGGGGCCACTAAGGAGCAGTCAAATCACATAGTAAGTTAGTCGGAAGAAGCAACCATCATTTCACTCTTGAATGACACATACGCAATATAAAATGGTTGATATGGAGAGAAAAAAGAAAACCACTATATATACACTAGTAGGAGCCTAAGCTACAAGCCTGCTTGCTTAGGTTGCTCTCTTCACAAGCATAGAACGACGGACCTAATCCCGCAGCTGGGGGAAGGGAACAATGGTTCTGCGTAGACGCGGTCGACATCGACAAGGGAGAAAACCCACAGTCGGTGCGTCCCAATCGGGGGTCACCGCGGTATGGGCCGATGCCGCGTCCCAACCGCCCTTCTAGCTACAGTCCGACGTCCAGGTAGTCCATCTTCCTTTTGGAGCCGGCTTGCTCCACTGCTCTATCTCCATCTCCATGTCGATCTTTCTCTACTTCTACCGGCTTCTACTTGTGACAAGTTTATGTCTCATGAACTAGTGCCAATACTATTATTGTAATCACACTTCTTCAATATCTTTGCCATCAGGGATGCCCAGGTCGATTTTAGTGGAACTGCACAAAAGCATCGTATGATCCGAGGGTGCCAGCCGTCTTTCCTTCGACAGGTTCTACCTCGCCAGGAAATTAATCATGTTTATAGGGTTTAGGGTTTAAGTTGTAGTGACCCCATCAGTCGTTATTCTTTCGTACACGCTCTCACAACTTTTTTCTTTAGTTGTGAAGTAAATATTGGCTATGATCTGTGAATTATTGAGATGCATCAGCATGCGTGTTAGTTTTCCTTTGTATTTGATGGAATGTTGTAACGGGGCAACCTTGGAATAGGAATGAAAATGGAGTGGAAAGTTTCCGTTTTCCGGAGAAAAAATGGAAACAGAGAGAAACCAACGTTTCGTTTCGTTGGATCGCGCCATCGAGCAAAACCAACGTTTAAATCACGTCTATCGTGTTCGTGTCTCACCTTCCTCCATGGCTCGACCCCACACGGTCTCTCGGCATGCCACTCACCACAAACCGAGTATACGATAACTTTCCCGCCTGCTTGTCGATGGATCGCGCCATGGAGTACTAGCACTACTGGAAGAGATTGACGAGTTGGGGGAGGACAGCTAGCTGTAGCACGGACTCCCAAGAACTTTTTACATGCATGTTGTAGCCAGCTATTGCGACCTTTGAACGCGGAGCAGCCGCGTGCACCCGGAAGCGGCACGGGCGACGCTCTCTCGGCCGGCGCGCCGCTTCAATGCCGGCGCTAGTGAGAGGTCGCGTCTGCTTTGGCCGGGCATGAATGCGGCACTGACTGTTTCGGGCGGGAAGCACGCGCGGGTGATAAACAGGGTTCGGGTTGGTCAGGACTGGCCGTGGCAGCGGTCCGGACGTGCGCAAACAAGAGATGATGTACGTTAATATTGATGCGTATATAATTAACAACGTAAATAATGTGCCAGTTGGACAAATATGATTGGAGATGGAGATGGAAATGGAATTTTATGTAAACACGGATATGCATGTCTATGTCTATGTGTGTGTGCGCGACGACTCTCGCGACCTGGAAGCGGGGGCGTGTTTTTGATCGAGTTTTCTTTCTTGGTACGTTAGAAAATCAATTTGTCTAATTCACATCTAGATGTTATTTAAGGATATCACATCTAATCTCCCACAAGTATATAATGTAGCAAGAAGAAACAAAAAAAACTAGGAAAAAAATAGACCACAAACAGAGTGGACATCAACTTTGATGTGACATAACTATGTCACATCTAGATGTGTCCTAGACAGACCCTTAAAAAATTGTCCGCCGGTTTTGGTTTCTTTTTTCCGGGAACGTGTGTATTCTATTTAAAACCACTGCTATGGAGAGATTTCTTTACTCCATTATAGCCTCTTGTTTGATAGAGTTTCTCGCGTCTCGCTCTCTCACCCTCTCCATATCAAAACAAGATGACAGTGTCCACTCTATCTCTCTCCTCACCGGTGGTCACAGATCCAGCGGAATCCCGTCCGCTGCGGGAGGTGAGGAGGTGCAACATTGACGTTGTCGCCGTCGGCGATGGAGGAAGCCGATGCGCACCGTCCTCTCGGAGCCGGCGCTGGCATGGACGAAGATCCTCCGCGCCCTTGTTCACTGCCGTCGTGTGGGCAGATCCCGCCCACCCGCCTAAACGACATCTCGCCCACCTGAGGTATAACTTCTTGTACTAGTCCAGCTCCCCAGGTCGCTGCGTGCGGGTTTTCTTCTATGCGACTTCTCCCTAGCTCCCCATGCATAGTAGCTAGGGTTCGTCGGCTGGTCCAACATCACCTACTAGTACTACTCCCTCCGTCCGGAAATACATGTCGGAAGAATGGATGTATCTAGACGTATTTTAGTTCTAGGTACATTCATTTTTATGCATTTCTCCGACCAGTATTTCCGGACGAAGGGAGTATTATAGAGGAAATGCCACTCGAATAGTTATCCTGATTTATGCCTCGGTGGAGGTATACATGTTGTTTTGACAAAAAGTACATGGTGGTTGTGCGGTCATTGTCCATATGGTGGTAGTACTATCACTGGTTAAATGAAGATATGCTTTTTTTCTCGGGTATCCTGGTTTAGTTCCCATCAAGATAATTATGATGCTTCTGTTTGTTGGTGTACTTTTCATTAATTCTTATTGACAATTGAGATGTCATTGCTAACCCTTTTTTATATTTTTGGAAACAGCGATGCGTGTCTCCATACCCGGGCATGTCTTCCTCAATTTTAGTGGAACTGCACAAAATTGGATGGCCATTGTTGTTCCGCCTCACTATCCTCTGCCACGTGGTTCTTCCTTCCTCGAGCTTTATTACTGAGAAGAAACAGACCATAGTGAGGATTTGTCGAACTTCATAGGTGCCTCACCCAAACTTGATGCCAAATGGATGATGCATCACCACGATGACCTATCGATGCTCATGGTTGCGCCTCATGGTTGCGTCGGCTGGTGAAGCTGATCAATTTTCAATGAAAAACAAGTTGTCTTCCATCGGTGCTCTTTGCTTGTTACGCACAAAGATGATATCCTTCATCAGTTCACCTTGGTTGCGTTGGAGAAGCAGTCGTCTTTCACATTGGTGCAATTTTATCACGCAATTGGCTATGAACCAAATGTTTCCTCAAAGAAGGATCGACGTTGGTACTAAGAGCATAAGTTTTGTATTGATTTCTAAGCCTTCTCACAACTTTGTCTCCAGCTCCCCTGTAATTTTATTTGTCCAGCTATTAACTTTGATTTTAAAAATGGTGTGGACTAAAAACCCGGATGGACGTAGTAGCCCTCCATTTTTATTTACTCTGCATATTAGATTTGACTGAAGTCAAACTTTGTAATATTCTCAAACCTTTCTAATAATTGAAATTAAAATTCTTTATTTGTACACACTCTCACACGTTTCCGATAATTTGGCACATGTGTGGTTGTTCACTTAAGGGAGGGTAGTGTACCACACGTGAAGGACAGGAAGTGCGACCGGACGCGTGGGCGTGGATCATTAGTTCATCGGAAGTAGTACTAGTTTTCTTCACTGTACATTAAATAAAGAGTTTCATTTCGTACTTACACAATTGAAAATGATTGTTATGGAGAGAATAAGAAAACCACTCCACTATATATTAGTTGTATACACGAGAGTACTATATGGACGCAGCTTCATTGACTTAGTGCTCCTGCCTTTGGATTTATGACAGGTGGGCCCAAAATGTGGCTGGCTCACCTGTCATACAGCCAAAAGCAGGTGCAGTGAAGGCACCGGAGCTCAGTCCGTACTACAGTAGTATATATATAAGCAAGAGCCTTATCGCTTGTTCGCTAGGGTTTGCACTCTCCACACGCTCGCCGCACTACATATATGTTACACGCTGGAGGCTCATCATTCATTTGCTAGGGTTTGCTATATTCACAATCTCTCACCCTCTCTTCACCAGATCTAAACAAGACTGTGTTGGCCTCTTGTCTCTCTCTCCCCCCTCACAGCTGGTGAAGGAGGCGTCCGTATCCCGTCGCACTGGGAAGGGGAGGAGGTGCAGCGTTCACTCTATCGCCTTCGGCGAGGGAGGTAATCCACTGCCGGCTGTGATGTTCTCTTTCACCCAGCGCCTGTGCGGGAGGGCCACCGACCCCTTCTTCCTCGCTGTCGTACGTAGTGTGGGAAGATCCGGCCTCCCGCCGCACGCCTTGCCACATCCTGACGACCCTAAGGTATAAGTTTCTTTGAAACCGTCGTTGCTCTAGCTGCATGTGGATCTTTTTCGATCTATAGTCGAATCTAGGTCTTGGTTCAAAGAGGAAAGAAGGGTGCGATGGGCTAGAGCAAGAATCTAGGATGTGGTTCGATGAGGAAAGGAGGGGCGGAAAGTAGTATAGACTGCCTATCCAGCCGCTTTGTAGGTCCAAAAGGGAAAAGGGGGGGTAACCCAGTACACACATCTGTAAGGAACCGATCTCTTTGTTGAAAAGGGAAAGAAACTGGGGTCTCAGGTAGTTTGTGCAGGACTAGATTTGCTGCCCTCACATAGGAAGAAGGTTCAAAGAGAACAAATATGGGACCAACGCATATATGCTGCTTGGCTACATACTCTGCATCACCCATTTATACGTGTGGACGCACATGGTGCTGGCATGTCCCATACAGCTACTTTGCTGTTGTTAATCTAAGAATGCCGCCGGAAAATTGAAGCAATGCCACTGTTAAAAGTAAATTACATTTTTAACGAATGTTGTTTCAAGAGAATGTCTCTGTTAATATGAATCAATGCAACCGTTTTAGAAATGCTACTGTCCTACTTTGTTTTCCATCCAAGATAAGTTAGATGCTTCTTTCTGTCGCTGTTTGTTTCATCCTCCTTTATCGGCAAGTAATTGTTTCCTTTTTTGCCTCTGTTAAAACAGGGGTATCGATTCAACTTGTTGCTATTGCGACATTTTGCTTCACTACTCGAAACACTTATGTTTTAAGAGTGTTTTGTGCAGTTCAACTTGAACGTCTTACCGGTGACTTTGCTTAATTTTGGTGGAACTGCACAAAAGGAGATCGAGATTTGTTTCCAGTCTTCGTGGCGAGTTGTTTCAAATCTTGGTCTCAACCACATGATGTGCAGTGTGCTTTGAGATGTTGTGCTACTTGTTTTGGTACTATTTTAAATAAATGTTGAATTGAAGCTATTGTATTGCTGTCTTTTCCCATTAAGTAGTGAACAAAAATGGGACCAACCCAGACATGATGCTTGTTGCTTTGTTACAACAAATTCAGCATCACCCCCTTTATAAGCCAGTAATTGATGCCACTCTCAGAATGAACTACTGAATCTTATTTCAAAACTGCAACACTTGTTAGGGATTGGCGGGATTACCATTTTTGTGGCCGCATGTTTCATCCTCCTTTATTAGCCAGTAATTGATTCCTTTTTGCCTCTGTTGAAACAGGGATATCTATTCAACTTGTTGCTATTGCGACATTTTGCTTCGCTACACGAAACACTTTGCTTGATTTCAGTGCAACTGCATAAAACAAGATTGGATTTCCTATTCGTGTTGGCAGATTCATATTTTATCTTTGTCCATCTCATGAAAGGTCAGTACAGGCCTTCATCCACATGATTGTGCAGTGTGCTTTGAGATGTTGTGCTACTTGTATTGGTACTGTTTTAAATAAATGTTGAATTGAAGCTATTGTATTGCTGTCTTTTCCCATTAAGTAGTGAACAAAAATGGGACCAACCGAGACATGATGCTTGTTGCTTTGTTACAACAAACTCTGCATCACCCCCTTTATAAGTAGATGGAAGCACATACTATTGTTGCGCCCACTCTCCCCTGGAACTGTTTATGCTTTTCATTAATCTAATGCCGCTGGTAAAATTAAGCAATCCCACTCTCAGAATTAATTAACTACTGAATCTTAGTTCAAAACTATAACACTTTTTAGGAATGGTACTATCCTGCTTTGTAGTTCTTTCTACATGTTTAACCAAGGTATTGTTAAGATAATGTCTCTGTTAAAATGAATCAGTTGCATTGTTTTAGGAATGGTACTTTTCTACTCTGTCGTTCTTTATGCATGTTGAAACAAGGCATTGTTAAGATAATGTCTCAGTCAATATGAATGAATCACACTAATGGAGAATTGCTACTCTCCTGCTTTGTTTCCCATTAAGATAAAGTAGATCAGTAGATGCTTTTCTTCTGGGAGTACAAGTCATCAATCGTTATTTCTCAGTAATTGTTTCCCTTATACCTATTGTTGCTTACAGGGATATCAAAATTAAAGCTCAGTTTTATTCCGACTTCGATTTTAGTTGAACTGCACAAAAGGAGCCAATGTGTCCAAGCCAAACTGCTGCATTACTGGGTGCAGTTGGTCGTTCCACTTTGCAGAAAGAAGCAGTCACTGTTTATGCTACATAACAGAAGGAATGACCGAGAAGCTTTACAGAGTATTATTAGACACCGGTGGCATGACTAGTCTGCAGAGACCATTGGCAATTTAACAACATGTGGAGTGCCCTGGGCAAGAAGTGCCCAAACAAGTACAAGAAGCTACGACAGGACTCCACGATCATAGGCATTACATATTTTGAATGGGAAAAGCTTGTCAAAGTTTAATCATTAATGTTAGCAAGAAGACGTTAGTTTAATATATTGGAATTGGAAAACCTTGTCAAAATTTGCTCATTGATGTTAGCCAGAAGACATGCATTTGATATTTTTTAGTGGGATGCCCTTGCTGTGAGCAGCGTCGAGTGTTTTTTTCCTATTCCTGTGTTCAGTTTAGAAGTAAATAGTTACTCTGCTGAGATATTCCTGTGTTAAGAGTTTGTTCTGAATATTGTCTATGTAATGTCAGGCCTTGTGTTTGATTGCAAAGTTGAGCTTGGAATGTTGTGGCATGCGGCATCACGAGCTGTTCACCATGCCTCCTGGGAATAATGCTTCATATTGTTTTGCATGTCGATCTAATGCCAGTGATTTGCTTGTTAAGAAGATCATCCTCTTCTATTGTTTCCGTGCTTAAGAAGTTCATCGTCTGATGTTTCATTCATAGCCTATACAACAAGTCGGGTAGGTTAGCTATGAAACCATATGATCTTCCGACCAACTCATGATATTAGGTCGTGATTGGATTGTCGTTTTCCAACCAAAACCGCTTGTAAATTAAAGCAGATGGTCTCGGGCGAAGGCGCTTGGTTGGTCGATTTCGACTAGTAAAATATCGGAAGTACTTCACACATGATAAAAACGCTGAACGACACTCCGACGATTGCTAATCCAGCCATTAGCTGCTGTTTCAGCCTTGCCCATGGATGGCATGATACACACGTCGTGCATGTATCGTCTGGTAATGTCGTCCATATAGCAGTGCTCGTAAAATATACACTGGTCTCTCAAATTACACGTGTAACCCGCCGGTTTTACTTACAGACATCGGGCCCTCGGTTTCATTACGCCTGTATTTTACGCGTTGTTTCCGATGATGAGTAAATTACACTTGTATGTTAATACAGGTTTGAAATAAACCAGAGCTCCTAAGCGCGGCCTTACCATTTCATGCCGTCTCAGTTTCTCGAAGGTGCTCATAGTTGTCCGATGATCCTGGCTTCCTAAATGAGCAGCGGGCGCTGTATCAGACCATCCGTAGGGCCCGCGAGGCCCTCTCCGTTGTCCTTCGAGTTGTTGCGCTCGCCGTGGCGCCAAGCATTGTTAACATCGTCAACGAACATGAGGATTCAGGAGATGACTTTATTTTGACTGGATGACACTAGGGACCCACTAGGGCCATAGTCGTACATACGCAAGTGCCTCCTTATTATGTAGAACTATATTTTTTTTTGCATTCTCCTGGTTTCCTGACCTCACGGTCCCACACCATTGTCAACCTATGTAGTCAATATAAACGAGAGAATTGCACAAGGTGCAACCGACAACTGGGACCAAGCAGCTCGAGCAGTGTTTGTGTTTTTGAGGCGTGAGCACTATAGAGTTTTTCTTGACGATGATTTTGTTGTTGTTCAGAGGAGAGCAGGGTATTAACTGGGCGGGCTGTGGCCCATCTAGCCCAGGCCAGATATCCAGCCCATATACTAATTTTTTCAAGATGAAAATGGCTAGCCCAGTGTAACGCCCCAGATATACTTTCCATATTTGTATCCAACTCTTGCCGTCTCCGGCGCTTAGTTATATTTATTTCTCGGGTTCGGGTCTTTGTCTCCGTGTGTTGTTTTCTTTTTTGTGCATCTCTTATCATGTCATCTCGTGCATTGCATTTGCATACATGTTCATCTCATGCATTCGAGCATTTTCCCCGTTGTCCGTTTTGCATTCCGGCGCTTCGTTCTCCTCCGGTGGTCATTTCTAGTCTTCTTTCGTGTGTGGGGTTTAAACATTTCCGGATTGGACCGAGACTTGCCAAGCGGCCTTGGTTTACTACCGGTAGACCGCCTGTCAAGTTTCAGGTCATTTGGACTTTGTTTGATACTCCAACGGTTAACCGAGGGACCGAAAAGGCCTCGTGTGTGTTGCAGCCCAACACCCCCCAAATTTGGCCCAAAACCCACCAAACTCTGCTCCATGTCCTAGAGCGTTCGATCACGATCGTGTGGGCGAAAACCGCACCTCATTTGGACTCTCCTAGCTCCCTTTATGCCTATTTATACCCCCTCCATTCGGATCTCTTCTTCCCCCGTCCGAAACCCTAGTTCTAAAAAAAAACATCCTCCGCCGCCGACGGACACGTCCGCCCCAGCGCCGGACGCGTCCGCCCGCCGCCGCCATCCAACCCGCCGCCGCCACGTGTTCCCCGCGGGACCAGATCGCCGCCCGCCGCCG
>NC_041382.1:691165623-691167132 GCF_002162155.2 Triticum dicoccoides | reverse complement strand
GGCGGCCGCTGTCCCGCTGCCGCCTCGACCGGTCCGGCGCCGCTGCTTCCATCGCCGTCCGCCGCCGCCCCGGCGAGCTTCCCCGCCGGCCGGCCCCTCCTTCCCGGCGTCCCGCTCCGTCTCCGGCCGCCGTGAGCCCCATTTCCAGCGAGCCCGAGCTCGGGCTGCTACAGTGCCGCCGGACCCGGTCTGGATCTGGATCTGGGGATCCCCCCGGTTGACTTTTATCTCCTAACCCTAGTATTTTTATGCATTCTTTGACTGCTTGTATCTCCGCAACCGTAGCTCCGTTTTGGGCATATGATATATCAAAATCTTCGCCTCGACATGTACATCATTTCATTCCGTTGCATCATTTGCATTTGGGGTCATCTTGATGCCCAAAATGCTGTTAGAAGGAGGCTTCGTGAGTTAAATTGCAGATCCGTTAGTTCATCATGCACTTTTGTCATTTTTGCCATGTTTAATTCGTGCATGATATGCCTGTGCCCCTTTGGGATGAATTGTTAAGAATTTTGTCTTCTTTCCAGAGGTGCCACCCATGTATTTTTAGGATGTGTGTGTTGTCTTTTGCAAGCTTGCGAAGAGAGGTACCTGAGAATGCAGATTTCAGGGACTTGGTGATTTTCACTAAGTCTGGGATATTTTAGTTCATGATGCTATATGTCCAGCTTGTTTCCTAGTGATCCGTGCCTCTTTTGAGGACATGGAGCAGAGTTTGGTGGGTTTTGGGCCAAATTTGGGGGTGTTGGGCTGCAACACACACGAGGCCTTTTCGGTCCCTCGGTTAACCGTTGGAGTATCAAACGAAGTCCAAATGACCCGAAACTTGACAGGCGGTCTACCGGTAGTAAACCAAGGCCGCTTGGCAAGTCTTGGTCCAATCCGGAAATGTTTAAACCCCACACACGAAAGAAGACTAGAAATGACCACCGGAGGAGAACGAAGCGCCGGAATGCAAAACGGACAACGGGGAAAATGCTCGAATGCATGAGATGAACATGTATGCAAATGCAATGCACGAGATGACATGATAAGAGATGCACGAAAAAGAAAACAACACACGGAGACAAAGACTCGAACCCGAGAAATAAATATAACTAAGCGCCGGAGACGGCAAGAGTTGGATACAAATATGGAAAGTATATCTGGGGCGTTACAACACTCCACCACTACGAAAAGATCTCGTCCCGAGATCTAGGACTGAAAGAACTCCGGGTACTCAGAACGGAGGTGATCCTCTCGTTCCCAGGTGGCTTCACGGTCGGAATGGTGAGACCACTTAACTTTGAGAAATTTGATTGACTTGTTGCGAGTCTTGCGTTCAGTCTCTTGAAGAATAGCAACTGGGTGCTCACGATAGGAGAGATCTTCTTGGAGCTCAATGTCCTCGAAGTTGACGGTGCGGTCAGGAGTCTTGAAGCACTTTCGAAGCTGAGAGACATGGAACACATCATGAACATTTGCAAAGTTTGAAGGAAGCTCGAGTTGATAGGCGAGGTCGCCTCT
>NC_041382.1:691161589-691165613 GCF_002162155.2 Triticum dicoccoides | reverse complement strand
GACCACTTAACTTTGAGAAATTTGATTGACTTGTTGCGAGTCTTGCGTTCAGTCTCTTCAAGAATAGCAACTGGGTGCTCACGATAGGAGAGATCTTCTTGGAGCTCAATGTCCTCGAAGTTGACGGTGCGGTCAGGAGTCTTGAAGCACTTTCGAAGCTGAGAGACATGGAACACATCATGAACATTTGCAAAGTTTGAAGGAAGCTCGAGTTGATAGGCGAGGTCGCCTCTCTTGCTGACAATCTTGAAAGGTCCCACGTATCTAGGGGCAAGCTTCCCTTTGATACCGAAGCGACGAGTACCTTTCATGGGAGAGACGCGGAGGTAAACATGATCTCCGATCTCGAAAGCCAGATCACGGTGCTTACTATCATAGTAGCTCTTCTGGCGGGACTGGGCTGCTTTGAGGTTATCACGAATGACTTTGCACATTTCTTCTGCTTCTGTGATTAAGTCATTACCCAGCAGCTGACGTTCACCAGTTTCAGACCAGTTGAGAGGGGTACGGCACTTCCTGCCATACAGAATTTCAAAAGGGGCCTTGCCCGAACTTGCTTGAAAGCTGTTGTTGTATGAGAATTTAGCATAAGGAAGACAATCCTCCCACTTCATGCCGAAGGAGATCACACAAGCCCTGAGCATATCTTCAAGAATCTGATTGACACGCTCGACTTGACCGCTCGTTTGAGGATGGAAAGCTGTGCTGAAGCGGATGTTGGTGCCCATGGCCTTCTGAAAAGAATCCCAAAACTTGAAGGTAAAGATGCTGCCACGGTCTGAAGATATCACTTGAGGAATACCGTGCAGAGAGACAATGCGAGAGGTATAGAGTTCTACCAATTGAGCTGCAGTGATCGACTCTTTGATAGGCAGAAAATGAGCCACTTTGGTGAGCTTGTCGATGACAACGAAGATAGCATCATTGCCACGCTTGGACTTTGGAAACCCAGTCACGAAGTCCATTTCAATGTGGTCAAACTTCCATTCTGGAATGGCAAGAGGTTGGAGGAGACCTGCTGGCCTTTGGTGTTCTGCCTTCACTCTTCTACAGACATCACACTCGTTCACGAATTGAGCGATCTCGCGCTTCATTCGAGTCCACCAATAAGCTTGCTTGAGGTCCTGATACATCTTCGTACTACCAGGGTGGATGGAGAGGAGAGAGTTGTGAGCCTCGTTCATGATCACCTTACGAAGTTCACCTTTGGGCACAACAATTCGATCCTCGAAGAAGAGAGTGTCCTTGTCATCAAGTCGGTAGCACTTGTACTTGGACTGACTCTTTGCAATACCAATCTTCACCTTTTTCACCATAGCATCAAGAAGTTGGGCTTGGCGAATCTGGTCTTCTAAGGTAGGAGAGACTTGAAGGTTGGCGAGGAAACCTTTAGGAACAACTTGCAGATTAAGTTTGCGGAAAGCTTCACAAAGCTCGGGTTGATAAGGCTTGAGAATCAGACTGTTGCAATATGCTTTTCTGCTCAACGCGTCAGCAATCACATTAGCCTTGCCTGGAGTATACTCGATACTCGGATTGTACTCTTGAATCATTTCGACCCATCGAGTCTGCCTGAGGTTGAGATTAGGCTGAGTGAAGATGTACTTGAGACTCTTGTGATCAGTGAAAATGTCCACTTTTCTTCCCAATAGAAGATGTCTCCAAGTCAACAAAGCGTGCACAACTGCCGCCAACTCGAGATCATGAGTGGGGTAGTTCTTCTCATTAGGCTTCAACTGGCGAGAGGTATAAGCAACAACTTTCTTCTCTTGCATCAGTACAGCACCGAGACCTTGGAGAGAGGCATCACAAAAGACCTCGTACGGCTTGGTTTCATCAGGCGGAGTCAGAACTGGAGCAGTGATCAATTTCTCTTTCAAAGTGTTGAAAGCAATATCACACTCCGGAGACCAAACGTACTTGACGTGCTTCTGAAGAAGATTTGAGAGAGGCTTGGCGATCTTAGAAAAGTTTTCAACGAATCTTCTGCAATAGCTTGCGAGACCGAGGAAACTTCGGAGTTGCTTTACGTTCTGAGGAGGTTCCCAATTCACAATTGCAGACACCTTCTCAGGATTCACGGAAATGCCCTTGGCAGAGATGATATGACCAAGATAAAGAACCTCATCGAGCCAAAATTCACACTTGGAGAACTTGGCGTAGAACTGATGTTCTCTGAGCTTGTCAAGAACCAAACGCAAGTGCTTGGCATGATCTTCCTTGTTCTTCGAGAAAACCAGAATGTCGTCGAGATAGACCAAAACGAATTCATTGGTGTAGGGGTTGAAGATGAAGTTCATCATGCGAGAGAACGTCGGAGGAGCGTTGGCGAGGCCAAAAGACATGACGGTGTATTCATATGAACCAAAGCTTGTTCTGAATGCCGTCTTGGGAATATCTTGCTCACGAATACGAATCTGATGATAACCCATACGGAGATCGAGCTTGGAGAATACTTGAGCACCCTTGAGTTGTTCGAACAGCTCATTGATGTTGGGAAGTGGGTATTTGTTCTTGATGGTCTTCTTGTTTACTGGGCGGTAATCAACACAAAGTCGACTCGATCCATCCTTCTTCTTCACAAAAAGAACACCACAACCCCACGGAGAAGTACTAGGCCGAATGAGACCCAATCTTTCTTGCTCATCGAGTTGTTTCTTCAACTCCTTCAACTCTTCGGGGCCGAGCTTGTAAGGACGTTTGCACACAGGTTCCGTGCCAGGCTCAAGTTCAATAACGAATTCAACCGGCCGGTTTGGAGGCATTCCTGGGAGCTCTTCTGGAAAAACGTCTTGATACTCACAAACAACCGGAATCTGCGAAATAGCATCCAATTCACCCTTCTCATTGAGAGAAAACAACCGGATGGTATTATCCCGAGCGGCAAAGACAATGACATCCTCAGACGAATGAGTCAGTTGAATCTGCCTGGCTGCACAATCAAGCTGAGCTTTATGCTTAGAGAGCCAATCCATCCCGAGAATAAGATCGATATCCGAGTTGCCAAGAACCATTGGAGAAGCAAGAAACTTGAAATCACCCATCAAGATTGAAATATCCGGCACCTCCATACTGGAACTCAGTCGCTTAGCTGGAGAGACGACTTGCATAGCTCTAGGTAATGCCTTAGTGCTAAAATTGTTCTCCGATGCAAATGGAAATGACATGAAGGAATGCGATGCACCAGAGTCAAAAAGAACTTTTGCAGGAATATCATTAACAGGAAGGTTACCCATGATCACATCTGACGAGTCCTCTGCCTGGGCTGCATTCATCAAATTGACCTTGGCGTGCTTGGGATTATGCTTGACCACAGCTGTACTTGCCGATCTGACAGGAGGAGGAGGAGGAAGACGCCTCTGGTTGGTACACTTGTTGGCATAGTGACCCTTCTGTTGGCACTTGTTGCACGTGACCTCTGAAAGCGGACGGTGATACAGAGCACTCGGTCTTGGCGCTTGAGACGAAGACTTGTTCTGAAAGCCTGGGTTGGGTGGGTGGGAGAAACCACTGCCACCTTTGCTCTTCTGCTGATACGGCTGACGGAACGGAGGAGGAGGAAGCCAATACTTCTGCTGCTTGACCACTTGAGTAGAGGAAGAAGGAGTAACATCTTTGGCACGCTTCCTGGAAGCATCACACCTCATCTGAGCAGCCTCTTGCTTCAGTGCCATGTTGTAGAACTCATCGTATCTCAACGGCTCAAAGAGGACAAGAGCAAGCTGAATTTCCTCACGAAGACCACCCCTGAACTGATAGATCATGCTCTTCTCATCAGGAACATCCTGCTTGGCAAAACGGGCGAGCTTCTGGAACAACTTGTTGTAGTCATAGACAGACAAAGAGCCTTGCTTCAGATTGCGGAATTCCTGACGCTTACTCTCAACCACACTTTGAGGGATGTGATGAGCGCGGAAATCTTGACGGAAATCGTCCCAAGTGATCAGACGTCCACCTCTGGAATCCTTGTACTGCTGGAACCACTCTGCAGCCTGATCTTTGAGCTGGAAAGAAGCGAACTTGA
>NC_041382.1:691157504-691159862 GCF_002162155.2 Triticum dicoccoides | reverse complement strand
GTGTCCCCCGCGGGACCAGATCGCCGCCCGCCGCCGCAGGCCCGCTCGGGCCCATCCCCGGCCCCCCAAGCCCATCGGCCGGGTCGCGTCCCCGCGCCCGACGCCGCCCGTCCGCCTCCTCGCCGGCGTGCGCCCCGCCGCCACTGCACGACTCCGGCGAGGGTCGCCACCTCGACGCCGGCGGCCGCTGTCCCGCTGCCGCCTCGACCGGTCCGGCGCCGCTGCTTCCATCGCCGTCCGCCGCCGCCCCGGCGAGCTTCCCCGCCGGCCGGCCCCTCCTTCCCGGCGTCCCGCTCCGTCTCCGGCCGCCGTGAGCCCCATTTCCGGCGAGCCCGAGCTCGGGCTGCTACAGTGCCGCCGGACCCGGTCTGGATCTGGATCTGGGGATCCCCCCGGTTGACTTTTATCTCCTAACCCTAGTATTTTTATGCATTCTTTGACTGCTTGTATCTCCGCAACCGTAGCTCCGTTTTGGGCATATGATATATCAAAATCTTCGCCTCGACATGTACATCATTTCATTCCATTGCATCATTTGCATTTGGGGTCATCTTGATGCCCAAAATGCTGTTAGAAGGAGGCTTCGTGAGTTAAATTGCAGATCCGTTAGTTCATCATGCACTTTTGTCATTTTTGCCATGTTTAATTCGTGCATGATATGCCTGTGCCCCTTTGGGATGAATTGTTAAGCATTTTGTCTTCTTTCAAGAGGTGCCACCCATGCATTTTTAGGATGTGTGTGTTGTCTTGTGCAAGCTTGCGAAGAGAGGTATCTGAGAATGCAGATTTCAGGGACTTGGTGATTTTCACTAAGTCTGGGATATTTTAGTTCATGATGCTAGATGTCCAGCTTGTTTCCTAGTGATCCGTGCCTCTTTTGAGGATGATCAGTAAGGGAGTTTTGATATTTAAGTTATGCTCTATCCATCCATGTCTTTTTTGG
This sequence comes from Triticum dicoccoides, assembly GCF_002162155.2. Lineage (NCBI taxonomy): Eukaryota > Viridiplantae > Streptophyta > Magnoliopsida > Poales > Poaceae > Triticum > Triticum dicoccoides. The sequence goes on along the minus strand of NC_041382.1, from coordinate 691,158,919 downwards.
CATATGTGGAGTGCTCTAGGTTGACTCAATCGAGCTCAACTTTTGCTTCGTTGTTAATCTGGGAAGATCGTCAACTTGTTTGCGATTTTGCCGATGCTACCGTTAGTGTTCCATGCATGCTATGCCTTCGTTCTTGCCATGTGTAGCTAGCACTTTGTGCCTTCTTGCTGGTTATATGCTTTCCTTGCCATGACTTGCACCGTAGTGAGTGCATCGAGCTCGTTTACATGCCTTCGTGGGTTAAATTTCAGCATGTCTATGTTTTCACTAAGTCTGAAAACTGATTGTGTTCGAGCGATGTTCGTGAGCTCGGTAGATTATTTTGTGAACCCTTTTGGCCCCAGGTCACTTTGGGTGTTTTGTTAAGCTTGTTGAGTAGCTCCATGCCATGTTCTTACTTGTCATGTTCAGGTTTTCTATCATGTTGTTTTGCTGCTCCGAAGAGAGCATCGTGATCTGAAATTTCAGACTAGTGTTAATTTCACTAAGTCTGAAATCTGTTTTGCATTTGCGTTTTAGCCATGCTTGTTTGAACCTCTTAATGGATGAATTTGCCTATGGCTCAGTGCTAGTGTTTTGTCAACCATCTTGTGTACATCACTGCCATGTATTTTGTTTTCATGTTTGGTGGTTGTAGCATGTTCATTTCGTTGCATTTAGATGCATTTCCTGTCATATCTTGCATTTTGCATCCCGCATCGCATCCCGCATAGCATATCGTCATTTCATCATATTGCTTGGACTTGCCTGTGGTTGATTGTATCCTTGTTGCTTGTTTGTCTTGTTGGGTAGAGCCGGGAGACGAGTTCGCTACCGAGGAGCCCGTTGAGTTCGCTTGTGAGGATCCAGTCAACTCTGACAACTGTGCAGGCAAGATGATCATACCCTCGAAATCACTACTATCTTTGCTATGCTAGTTCGCTCGCTCTTTTGCTTTGCCACTGCTTCGATGCCTACCATTTGCTTGTCAGCCTCCCAATTGCCATGTTGAACCTCTAACCCATCATTGTCCTAGAAAACCGTTGATTGGCTATGTTACCGCTTTGCTCAGCCCTTCTTATAGCGTTGTTAGTTGCAGGTGAAGATTGGAGCCGTTCCTTGTTGGAACATTTATTTACTTGTTGGGATATCATTATATTGCTATGTTATCTTAATGCATCTATATACTTGGTAAAGGGTGGAAGGCTCGGCCTCTCGCCTAGTGTTTTGTTCCACTCTTGCCGCCCTAGTTTCCGTCATACCGGTGTTATGTTCCCGGATTGTTGCGTCCCTTACACGGTTGGGCTATAATGGGAACCCCTTGATAGTTCGCCTTGATTAAAGCTTTTCCAGCAATGCCCAACATTGGTTTTACCATTTGCCACCTAGCCTCTTTTTCCCTTGGGTTTCCGGAGCCCGAGGGTCATCGTATTTTA
>NC_041382.1:691154380-691156488 GCF_002162155.2 Triticum dicoccoides | reverse complement strand
GTTGGGGTTATCGATTCAGGACCTTGTCGCATGTTGGGTTCTTTTCTATTTTGGCGCCGTAGTCGGGCCATGAGTGTTTGTTTGATGGATGTTATTTATGCACTCTGATGTGACGTGGCGAGTGTAAGCCAACTATGTTATCTCCCCCTTTTATTATGTATTACATGGGATGTTGTAATGATTGCCTGACTTGCGACATTGCTTTCAATGCGGTTATGCCTCTAAGTCGTGCCTCGACACGTGGGAGCTATAGCCGCATCGAGGGCGTTACAAGTTGGTAATCAGAGCCTTCCCCGACCTTAGGAGCCCCATTGCTTGATCGTTTTTAGCAGCCGAGTTGTGTCTAGAAAAATGTTTTGAGTCCTTAGGAATTATATATCGGAGAGCTTAGGAATTATTTTTACTTCCCAGTCTCCTCATCGCTCTGGTAAGGCATCCTGACGTAGAGTTTTGACCCTTCTCTTCTCAAATTTCAAAAAAAAAAAATTTAGGATCATGCGAGTATCTTGGTTTTGTTCCGATGGTTTTGTGACGAGAACATTGTTCTTGGTGCCTCCTGTCTTTAGGGGTTGTGGCAGTGTCCCGGGGAGTTGAGCTCCGAGGTGTTGTCGTCACAATTTTATCGTTGCAATTCTGGTATACTTGAGATATGTTCGCCGACATCGAAAATCTCTTTTATACAGTTCGTTGGTGAGATAACCTCGACGCCACCCAGTACTGGGGCGGGAGTTCGGGAGTATCGCCATAACTTGTATAACGGATGCTTTTCGAAGGTTGAGGTAGATGGTTTCCGAAGTTTTCCTGGTTATGTGTTGAAGGATGGATACAGCTGGATGTAGGATTTGCTAGTTTGGGTGAGATATTGTGCTTCCCCTGTATCCCCAACACCTGATTGCATAACCGGAAAGGTTCGGGAGTTTCATAGGTGGGAATTCTAGTAGCTCTAGTTCTTCTTCCACGGATATTGGTTTGAGATTGGGATTTCTTACCGATTATTCGTTCTTGATCCGTACCTTGTTGATTTATTTCTCTACCTTAATTCTTCGTGGCTTCTCAATTTATGGATATGTGATCATTTGAAGAGGAATGCATTCGTTCATTTTGTTCGAATGTGAAGACTATATGTTGCAATTTTCATTCCGTTGGATTCAGCTTCTATATTGTTGTCTATCAATGTGCTAATGGTGGTCAACCTGTTCAGGATGGCTCCTCCAACGCGCACGACTCCGAATCCTGATCCGCCTCCACCTCCGCCTCCTCCGGAAGCATGGCAAGCTGTGATGGCCGCTGCTAATGCAAATACACAGTTGATCATGCAAATCCTCCAAGAGCGCAATCAAGGCAGTCAAGGCAATCAAGGCCACAATCAGCACCACTTTGCTACTCTGAACCAGTTCCTCGCAAATGGCCCAAAGACGTTCAGCGGTTGTGTTGAGGCTACCGATGCTGACGATTGGCTAGTGGATCTGGGCAAGCATTTTGAATGTAGCAACGTCAGGCCTGAAGATTTCGTCAAGTTCGCTTCTTTCCAGCTCAAAGATCAGGCTGCAGAGTGGTTCCAGCAGTACAAGGATTCCAGAGGTGGACGTCTGATCACTTGGGACGATTTCTGTCAAGATTTCCCATGAAAGGTACTCGTCGCTTCGGTATCAAAGGGAAGCTTGCCCCTAGATACGTGGGACCTTTCAAGATTGTCAGCAAGAGAGGCGACCTCGCCTATCAACTCGAGCTTCCTTCAAACTTTGCAAATGTTCATGATGTGTTCCATGTCTCTCAGCTTCGAAAGTGCTTCAAGACTCCTGACCGCACCGTCAACTTCGAGGACATTGAGCTCCAAGAAGATCTCTCCTATCGTGAGCACCCAGTTGCTATTCTTCAAGAGACTGAACGCAAGACTCGCAACAAGTCAATCAAATTTCTCAAAGTTAAGTGGTCTCACCATTCCGACCGTGAAGCCACCTGGGAACGAGAGGATCACCTCCGTTCTGAGTACCCGGAGTTCTTTCAGTCCTAGATCTCGGGACGAGATCTTTTCGTAGTGGTGGAGTGTTGTAACGCCCCAGATATACTTTCCATATTTGTATCCAACTCTTGCCGTCTCCGGCGCT
>NC_041382.1:691092681-691153503 GCF_002162155.2 Triticum dicoccoides | reverse complement strand
GTGTCCCCCGCGGGACCAGATCGCCGCCCGCCGCCGCAGGCCCGCTCGGGCCCATCCCCGGCCCCCCAAGCCCATCGGCCGGGTCGCGTCCCCGCGCCCGACGCCGCCCGTCCGCCTCCTCGCCGGCGTGCGCCCCGCCGCCACTGCACGACTCCGGCGAGGGTCGCCACCTCGACGCCGGCGGCCGCTGTCCCGCTGCCGCCTCGACCGGTCCGGCGCCGCTGCTTCCATCGCCGTCCGCCGCCGCCCCGGCGAGCTTCCCCGCCGGCCGGCCCCTCCTTCCCGGCGTCCCGCTCCGTCTCCGGCCGCCGTGAGCCCCATTTCCGGCGAGCCCGAGCTCGGGCTGCTACAGTGCCGCCGGACCCGGTCTGGATCTGGATCTGGGGATCCCCCCGGTTGACTTTTATCTCCTAACCCTAGTATTTTTATGCATTCTTTGACTGCTTGTATCTCCGCAACCGTAGCTCCGTTTTGGGCATATGATATATCAAAATCTTCGCCTCGACATGTAAATCATTTCATTCCATTGCGTCATTTGCATTTGGGGTCATCTTGATGCCCAAAATGCTGTTAGAAGGAGGCTTCGTGAGTTAAATTGCAGATCCGTTAGTTCATCATGCACTTTTGTCATTTTTGCCATGTTTAATTCGTGCATGATATGCCTGTGCCCCTTTGGGATGAATTGTTAAGCATTTTGTCTTCTTTCCAGAGGTGCCACCCATGCATTTTTAGGATGTGTGTGTTGTCTTGTGCAAGCTTGCGAAGAGAGGTATCTGAGAATGCAGATTTCAGGGACTTGGTGATTTTCACTAAGTCTGGGATATTTTAGTTCATGATGCTATATGTCCAGCTTGTTTCCTAGTGATCCGTGCCTCTTTTGAGGATGATCAGTAAGGGAGTTTTGATACTTAAGTTATGCTCTATCCATCCATGTCTTTGTTTGCATATGTGGAGTGCTCTAGGTTGACTCAATCGAGCTCAACTTTTGCTTCGTTGTTAATCTGGGCAGATCGTCAACTTGTTTGCGATTTTGCCGATGCTACCGTTAGTGTTCCATGCATGCTATGCCTTCGTTCTTGCCATGTGTAGCTAGCACTTTGTGCCTTCTTGCTGGTTATATGCTTTCCTTGCCATGACTTGCACCGTAGTGAGTGCATCGAGCTCGTTTACATGCCTTCGTGAGTTATATTTCAGCGTGTCTCAGTTTTCACTAAGTCTGAAAACTGATTGTGTTCGAGCGATGTTCGTGAGCTCGGTAGAGTATTTTGTGAACCCTTTTGGCCCCAGGTCACTTTGGGTGTTTTGTTAATCTTGTTGAGTAGCTCCATGCCATGTTCTTACTTGTCATGTTCAGGTTTTCTATCATGTTGTTTTGCTGCTCCGAAGAGAGCATCGTGATCTGAAATTTCAGACTAGTGTTAATTTCACTAAGTCTGAAATCTGTTTTGCATTTGCGTTTTAGCCATGCTTGTTTGAACCTCTTAATGGATGAATTTGCCTATGGCTCAGTGATAGTGTTTTGTCAACCATCTTGTGTAAATCACTGCCATGTATTTTGTTTTCATGTTTGGTGGTTGTAGCATGTTCATTTCGTTGCATTTAGATGCCTACTTGCTGTAAATCGCAGACCGGTGTCGTATCTTAAAACGCTTGCCATTTCTAAACCGTAGCTCCGATTCCAATGATCTTCATATCGTTTTCAAGCGATTTCATCCCCTCTATCCAGTGGCACACTTGGTTTTCCAAGTTGATGCCAGGTTCATGCATTTCCTGTCATATCTTGCATTTTGCATCCCGCATCGCATCCCGCATAGCATATCGTCATTTCATCATATTGCTTGGACTTGCCTGTGGTTGATTGTATCCTTGTTGCTTGTTTGTCTTGTTGGGTAGAGCCGGGAGACGAGTTCGCTACCGAGGAGCCCGTTGAGTTCGCTTGTGAGGTTCCAGTCAACTCTGACAACTGTGCAGGCAAGATGATCATACCCTCGAAATCACTACTATCTTTGCTATGCTAGTTTGCTCGCTCTTTTGCTTTGCCACTGCTTCGATGCCTACCATTTGCTTGTCAGCCTCCCAATTGCCATGTTGAACCTCTAACCCACCATTGTCCTAGCAAACCGTTGATTGGCTATGTTACCGCTTTGCTCAGCCCTTCTTATAGCGTTGTTAGTTGCAGGTGAAGATTGGAGCCGTTCCTTGTTGGAACATTTATTTACTTGTTGGGATATCATTATATTGCTATGTTATCTTAATGCATCTATATACTTGGTAAAGGGTGGAAGGCTCGGCCTCTCGCCTAGTGTTTTGTTCCACTCTTGCCGCCCTAGTTTCCGTCATACCGGTGTTATGTTCCCGGATTGTTGCGTCCCTTACACGGTTGGGCTATAATGGGAACCCCTTGATAGTTCGCCTTGATTAAAGCTTTTCCAGCAATGCCCAACATTGGTTTTACCATTCGCCACCTAGCCTCTTTTTCCCTTGGGTTTCCGGAGCCCGAGGGTCATCGTATTTTACCCCCCTTGGGCCAGTGCTCCCTCTGAGTGTTGGTCCGAACTGAGCTGCCTGCGGGGCCACCTCGGGGAAACTTGAGGGTTGGTTTTACTCGTAGCTAGTCTCATCTGAGTGTGCCCTGAGAAAGAGATATGTGCAGCTCCTATCGGGATTTGTCGGCACATTCGGGCGGTGTTGCTGGACTTGTTTTAACCTGTCGAATTGTCTTGTTGTACCGGGTTACCGAGTCTGATCGGTGTGTCCCGGGTGGAGGTCTATTCCTTCGTTGACCGTGAGAGCTTGTCATGGGCTAAGTTGGGACTCCCCTGCAGGGATTGAACTTTCGAAAGCCGTGCCCGCGGTTATGGGCAGATGGGAATTTGTTAATGTCCGGTTGTAGATTACTTGAACTAAACTTAATTAAAATGAATCAACCGTGTGTGTTACCGTGATGGCCCCTTCTCGGTGGAGTCTGAGAAGTGGACACGGTGTTGGAGTTATGCTTGCGCAGGATGTTCCTTTAGCTTCTCGCTCGTGCTTCGCCTTCTCTTCTCGCTCTCTTTTGCGTATAAGTTAGCCACCACATATGCTAGTCGCTTGCTGCAGCTCCACATATATTTGCCTTATCCATTCCTATGAGCTTAAATAGTTTTGATCGCGCGGGTGTGAGATTGCTGAGTCCCTGTGGCTCACAAATACTACAACTCCAGATGCAGGTCCAGGTGCTTCCGCTCCAGTTGACGATTACGAGCTCAAGTGGGAGTTCGACGAGGACTCTCAGCGATACTATGTGTCTTTTCCGGATGATCAGTAGTGGTGCCTAGTTGGGGTTATCGATTCAGGACCTTGTCGCATGTTGGGTTCTTTTCTATTTTGGCGCCGTAGTCGGGCCATGAGTGTTTGTTTGATGGATGTTATTTATGTACTCTGATGTGACGTGGCGAGTGTAAGCCAACTATGTTATCTCCCCCTTTTATTATGTATTACATGGGATGTTGTAATGATTGCCTGACTTGCGACATTGCTTTCAATGCGGTTATGCCTCTAAGTCGTGCCTCGACACGTGGGAGCTATAGCCGCATCGAGGGCGTTACACCCAGCTATACGTCTTTTTGAGGAATACCCAGGCAAGGTCAACTTGTTATTCTCCGCCCCGCTGGGCTGCAAATCTTTCCTAGGAGGGATGCATTAGGCTTAACAGGAATATGGGCTTTAAAAAATAATAAATGGGATCTAATTATAAAAACTGGGCAGTAACTATAAAAAAATGCACCAGACACGAAATTAGTTTATAAAATATTATTTATGGATTTTGAAAATCTTAAATTTTCATTGTTGCACGAGCAATGTTTCGTTGGATTTTTACGTAATACAAATTTATATTTAATATGACTAGAAATTTCGGGATAAAAATATTTCGGATCCCATCAAAATGTGGGAAATTTTATTGAATTCTGTCTTCAACAATTGGTTGAAATTATTAATCGTTGTCCTAGCTAGAAAATGGGTTGTACTTTTAACAAACTATAAATGGGCTGTTGTAAATTCCATTAGAATTCAAAAATGGGCTGTACATTCTTACAAGACACAAATGGGCTATAAGTTCTCTGCCACACACTTGTGGGCCTACTAAGTGACGCGTCCCCTAAAAAAATAAGTTGACGCGTATGCAAGGCTTTGTCAACTTATTATAGTCAAGACACGGTTCTAGCAGCAGTGGCCGTTGGATGTCTATCCAACGGATGTCATGCTTCTTCTTCAATCTCGGATATTCTTAGCTTCGGCCGCCCAAAAAAATGATTCCTCCCCCTGACATCTGGGGCGCACCATTTCGGAGGCTGACCTGTGGGCCTACTAAGTTGGACCGTACCAAGGGCTTTGTCAACTTAGTCAATATAAACGATTCTAGCTTCAGTGACCGTACGATGTCCATCCAACGGTCGTAGTGCTTCTTCAACCTCTGGTCTTCTTGGTCCAGCCACCCAAAGCAGTGCTGGTCGTGCCACCTGCTCCTACCTCCCGTGGCCGGCTGTGCTGCCGTGGAGGCCTCACCGCCCCCATACTACTCCCACCGCTGGCCAGGCCATCCCTCCACTCACCCACACCCCCTGTTATTCTGCGGCGACGGCAGCCTCACACCGCAGCCGAACCAGTGAACCCTCATACTCCTCTCCGTGCGGGCTTCCACTGTTGCGTCTTCACCGGCTCCGTGTTTTCTCCTTCCTAGGCCTCGCCGTCATCCACTGCCCTGGTGCTCTTGGCGCGGCGTGGTCAACGTGGTCAACGACTGACTTCCATCGGAAGAGTACTGTACGTGGAGAGGCTGATAGCTGCGTCCACGGCGGTCGCAAGGAAGTACCTCCTTATTACGCGCAAAATAATTATTCCTCCACCTGACAGCGGGGACCCACCGGACGGGCCACCTTATTTCGTGAAAAAACATTTCCCCCTGACTGCTGGGACCCACCGAACGGGCCACCGTATTTCGTGAAAAAAAACGTTCCCCCCGCTGTCAGCTCGGACCCACCGGAAGTGCCTCCTTATTACGCATAAAAAATGAATACCCCCCTGCTAGCTGGGACCCACCTTGGTGGGATGCTAACTTGTGGGCCTACTAAGTTGACGGGGACGGAGGGCTTTGTCAACTTAGTCAATATAAACCATTCTAGCTCTAGTGACCGTACGATGTCCATCCAACGGCCGTAGTGCTTCTTCAACCTCTGGTCTTCTTGCTCCAGCCGCCCAAAGCAGTGCCGGTCGTGCCGCATGCTCCTGCCTCCCGTGGCCGGCTGTGCTGCCGCGGAGGCCTCACCGCCTCCTACTATTCCCGCCGCTGGCCAGGCCCTGCAGCGACGGCAGCCTCACACCGCAGCCAAACCAGTGAACCCTCGTACTCCTCTCCGTGCGGTCTTCCACTGCTGCGTCTTCCCAGGCTCTGCGTCGTCCCCTTCCTAGGCCTCGCCGTCGTCCACCGCCGTGGTGCTCTCCGCGCGGCGTGGTCAACGTGGTCAAGAAACGACTTCCATCGGAAGAGTATTGTACGTGGAGAGGCTGACAGCTGGGTCCACGGCCACAACCCAGTTTTTTTGTGATTTGCCAAGTAAGTCACTTTGTCAGGCATGTTGGGCTGCAAATCTTTCAAGACGAGGAGAGCTTTCATTTGGCTGGCCGAGAAAATGGCCCATCAGTAATGAGAAATGGGTTGTACATTTTTAAAACACATCAAACCGGCAATTAGTTTCAAATATCTTTTTTTTTCATTTCGAGATTTTAAATTACATTAATTTTTATGTGTGGAGAATTTGTTGGATTTTATATTGATATACATTTATTTTCAAAATCAGTTTGAAAGTGAGTCAAAATTTCGGGATTAAAAACAGTTCGGACCGCACCGAAATATGCAAAATTTCATATAATTTTTTAACCGTGGCCACAATATGGGCTGTAATGCTAACAAAAAGAATATGGGCTCCAAAAAAAACTTAATAATTAGCAAATGGGCTGTAAATTATTAGAAATAATGGCAGATGGGTTGTATGCTATTTTCCACAGATTTGAGGCTTTCCTAAAAAAAAGGTTGACGCAGAAGCAGTGACTGTTGGATGGCCATCCAGCGGCCATCGTGCTTCTTCAATCTCTGCTCTTCCTGCTCCAGCCGCTCAAACAAGCGCCGGTGGGACTGGCTGCTCCCTCCTTCCCGCGGCCGGCTCTGCTGCCGCGTAGGCCTCACCGCCCCACCGTACTCCCATCGCTGGCCTAGCCATCCCTCTACTCACCCACACCTGATGTTATTCTCCCGCGACGGCAAACGAACCAGTAAACCCTCGTACAGTCGTACTCCCCTCCGCGTGGGAAACAAATGGTGAGTCTTCCCTGCCTCCGTGTCGTTCCCTTCCTGGGCCTCGTCGTCGTCCACCGCCCTGGTGGTCTCGGCGCGGCCTGGTCAACGTGGTCAACGACCGACATGCATCTGAAGTGGACTATACGTGGAGAGGCCTACAGCTGGGTCCACGGCTGCACGCAAGGAAATGCCTCTTATTACGCGCAAAATAATGATTCCTCCACCTGACTTCAGGGACCCACCGAAAGGGCCTCTGTATTTCGTGAAAAAAACGTTACCGCCGCTGATAGCTTGGACCCACCAGCTATATCTTTGCACGCAAGGAAGTGCCTCCTTATTACGCACAAAAAAATGAATACTCCCCCTGTTAGCTGGGACCCAGTATAGTGGCAGGCTACCTTGTGGGCCTACTTAGTTGACGGGGACGGAGGGCTTTCTCAACTTAGTCAATATGCATGATTCTAGCTCCAGTGACCGCTCTTTGTCCATCCAACGGCCGTAGTGCTTCTTCAACCTCTGGTCTTCTTGCTCCAGCCGCCCAAACCAGCGTCGGTCGTGCCTCGTGCTCCTGCCTCCCATGGCCGGCTGCGATGCGGTGGAGGCCTCACCGCCCCCTTATCACATCCCTAGCTTTACCTTGCACTAGGCTAGCACTTGTGTGTTGCATCATGTTTAAATTATGTAAAGCTGAAATGGGGATTGGTCAAACCCTAGCACCAGAAAGAATTCAAATAGGTTTAAATAAAATCTGGTGCAAAGAACCCAAAATGTCATGGAAATGTTCATGATTTCTGATAAAGGTGAAAACCTCTGCCAAAAATGATGAGCATATTTCTTGGCCATTTATGGATTTTTGAGTTAAATCATATTGTATTTGAATTGGAGCATTTAATGCCTATAAATATTTTAAATGCTTCAATACTTCTGAAAACAATTGGGGGCTATTGGAAATAATTCAAATAGTGCCCACAATTTTTGTTAGGATTTTACAAAATGAGTTAGTATTTTTACTAATTCAAAACAGATCAAAATAAATAGAAAACAGAAACAAAATTAGAAAAGAGAGAGGGAGAAAGCACTTACCCAGCGCTCACCTGGCAGCCCATCTGGCCAGCCCAGCCCACCAGGGGTAGGGAGGTCTTCTTCCTCCCGCCAGTCGGATGCACAGCGCGTGCCCGACGCGCGCACGGCCACCGCACGCCACCTCCAGCCTCCATGCTTGCTCCCGCGACCCCCGGAGACGCCACACAGACCCCCTTGACTCTCTCTGACCTTCCCTCGCTCTCACCCCCTTCCCTGGATCTCTCTCTCGCGCATCTAAGCAAGCTCGTCGCCGCCGATCACTGCTGCCGCGGCCACCGTCTCCGCCTTGCCCCTCTGACGTGCCTACGAGCTCCGCGACATCGTCCTCGTCATCTCCACCGAGCCAAGCAAGCCTGGGCACGCCATAGCATCGTCGTCACCACCGTCTTCCACCTCGGGAAGCGATCACCGCCGCCGCCGATTTGCCGTCGTCCGCGCCTCCCCGAGCCCGCTGAGACCGTCAACGACCTCTACGTGAGCCCCTGCTTCGAACCCCTCTTCTCCCCCACGCGTTTGCACCCTCTAGGCCATAGTTCCACCGTGGCCGAAGCTTGCTTCCGCTCGAGCTTGTCGCCGGCGTGGCCACCGTCACCTAGAGCCATAGCCGAGCGCGCCACCGTGCTTAGAATGTTCCCAGGAGTCCACCGCGACCACCCGCGGCTCCTGCCGTTCCCTACAACGTCGATTCGTTCAACGCCCGAACGCCGGCCACCGCACTTGCCGTCGCCGCCATCGTATTAGGCCACCTCCGGCGAAGCTGAGGGCACCACCCGACGCGCATGAGCTCTAGCTACTCGTGGATGGGCTCCGCCGTTGGTTTGGTCGCCGGAGAAGCAATCCCGAGCACAACCGCCGCGCATGACCTCGCCGGCGACCAGTCGCCGATGGGTTTGACCCCAGTTGACTGGGGGTTTGACTCCCATGACTTACTGACGTGGGCCCAGGCCCCTAATTAATCTAGATTTAGGATTAAGTTAGTGCTAACTAACCGTGTCAATTAGCCTGGAAACTGACGTGCGGGTCCCACCGGTCAGTTTTGACCTGGAGCGCCCCGTTGACCGGTGATGTCACCCTGACGCAGAGCTGACGTAGTTATACATTTTCTGGATTAAAATAAACCAAGAAATTCCAGAAAATAGTATAAACTTCTAAAATTCATAGTAATTCAACCGTAACTCGAAATCAAACAAATTATATATGAAAAATTATCAGAAAAATCCAATCTATCCATCTGTACCATTTTCATGCATGTTAGAACAACTTACAGCCACTGTTTATGACAATTTGAATAAGTGAGTCAAAGAGTTTAGTACGTCACCCAAACGCGAATGCTAGAAAACGTTTGCGGCGCTAAATTTGAAAATCGATAATCGATCCAGCTCGGTGTCCGCAGGTGCATCTGGTCCGGAACCGATGGCCGGATACGAGTCCAGAGTCCCATTGGCGCAAGCATTGCAGGGTGTCGAGTCCGTGTGCGGCTCCAACGCCATAGGCTTCGTGGCTTTGAAGGGCACGATCTGCCTTGGTTCTGAAGCCATTGCAGCAGTAGGATCCGTCTTCTGGACGTAGTCCGATAACAGATTTAAGTCATGTTCCTCGGTGCACGGGGAAGCAACTGTCGTGGTCTCAAATCCATTGAAGATCAAGTCTCCACGGATATCTGCGACGTAGTTCAAGCTTCCAAACCTGACCTGGTGGCCAGGGACGTGGCTATCGATCTGCTCTAGATGGCCAAGCGAGTTGGCCCGCAGTACGAAGCCGCCGAACACAAGCGAGTTGGCATCTATCACAGTGCTAGAATTTGCTTGTAGCTATTTACCTAAGTGAGCATCATGCATCATGTCTAAATTCTGAAAGTTGAATTGAGGTTAGTTGAAACCCTCATAAATCACTTCAAAAATAATCAACATTAAAATCTTTTCAAAGAAGTCCAAGAAAATGTTCCTCTTAGTCTCTGAAAATATTGGCAAGAGGTAAAACTTAAAACAATATTTTTGGAATCTCAGAGATATTTATTTTGGGCCTTTGAATTAATTCAATAACTAATTGCATTGGATATATATTCTTTATATAATTAATATATGTCCAATAATTCTAGAACATTTTATGTGGTTTGTTATATTTTAGTTCTAGCCACATAATTATTTTCAGGATTTTATAAAATGGTTTAGTATTTTTACTAAACCAAAACAAAACAGAACAAAATAGAAAAACTGAAACAGAAAACAGAAAAAAAGAGAGAGAGAGCTTACCTGGCGCCAGCAACCGGCCCAGCTCCTGTGCTGGCCCACCTGGCGGCCCAGCCCACCAGGGGCAGCCTCGTCTTCCACCTCTTGCCAGTAGGCAGAGGAGAAGCTGGGCACGGCGCACGCGCGCGCCACCTCCTCCCTCCCAGCCTGCCTGGCTCCTCCTCGATGCACCAGACGACGCCACGCAGACCCTTGGACCCCCTCGACCCCTCCCCTCTCTCCCTGCCTCGTCTCTCTCCCTCTCTCTCCCGACCCGAGCGCAGTCGTCGCCACCGACGAGCACCGTCGTGGCCACAGCCACTCCCTCGCCCCTCTGTTGTGCCCACGAGCTCCGCGCCGTCTTCCTCGCCCTCCCCACCGAGCCACGCCTTGCCGGGAGCCCTGCAACGCCGTCCTCGACGCCATCTCCGTCCTCTGCACCGACGGCTGCCGTTGCTCGATTCGCCGCCCACTGAGCATCCCCGGCCTCGCCCTCGCGCTCGTTGGACTCACGGTGAGCCACTGCCCCGTTCCCCTCTTCCTCCCATGTCATTTGATTGCCCTAGCCACTGTTTCCGCCGGACCAAAGAGCTCACCGCTGCCCAGCCATGTCGCCGCCGTGGAGACCGTCACCTATAGCCGCAACCGAGCGCACCACCATGCTCAGCAAGTCCGCAGGACTCCGTAGCAACCCGCAGCTCGTCCTCCCGTGCACCAAAACGCTGTGTCCGAGCGTGCCCGTACTCCGGCCGTCGTGGAAGTGCTCGCCGCCGACAACTCCGGCCATCCTAGTTGCTGCTGCTGCTGCCACCACTAGATGCACGAGAGCGTCAGCAAGCCGTAGCAACAAACCACGCTCAAAACGGAGCCCTATAGAGCATTCCTGAGCCCTCCGCCATCTCTGGCCTTGCCGGCGACGAGCGCCGGGTCAACTCCGGCGAGTTTGACCTGGGTCGACCCTGTTTGACTTTCTCCTGGGTCAATGACAGGTGGGGCCTAGCCGGCTAATTAATCTAGGGTTAGTACTAATTATAATTAGTTAAAACTAATGACACTGACATGCGGGACCCAGTGTCAGGTTTGACCCCGGTCAGCTGCAGTTGACTTGCTGACGTCATGCTTACTCAATGCTGACGCAGTATTTGTTTTCTGAAATTAAAATGAATCAGAAATGATTTATAAATTCCAGAAAATGCCCAAAACTTCTAAAAATCATAGAAATTCAACCGTAACTCCAAATGAAATAAATTATATATGAAAAATTATCAGAAAAATTCAAGGAATCCATATGTACCATTTTCATGCATGTTTGAGCAAGTTAACCTCACTGTTTAGGATGAAACATGATTAGGGCAAATTTCATAATAGGTTTGGAGTTGGAATTTGATATAGTTTTGAATTCCACTTCAATTTAAATGACTTTCTGTTGCATTAGCCCAAATCACAACATATTTCCATGTCATGATCATGCGTCATATTGTTGCATTGCATTGATTGTATTCTTCCTTGTTTGCCGGTAATTGCCCCCTCTGAGTAGACGTTGTTTTCGACGACGTGATCGATGACACCGATGAAGAGCTATTCTATCTTCAGAAGTGCCAGGAAAGCACAATCCCCTTGTTCATTCCGATACAAGCCCACTCTCTCGCTCCTGCTCTCTTTTACTGCATTAGGACAACAACGATTCAACTGTACATGCTACGGTAGTTGAACCCCTTCCTTTGCATGACCTGTCATTGCCACAGTAAATAGATGAAACCCACTAGCATGAGTAGGAGTTGTTTGAGCCCTGATGTGCCTACTCATTCATGCTTGTTTGTCATGCCTGCTACTGCTTAGAGTTGAGTCAGGTCTGGTTCATCGGGGATGAATCGGAGGTGTGTAAACATGTCCTACTGTTGAGAGCTAAGTGTGTGAACATGATTTGGTAAAGGTAGCAGTGAGAGGCCATGTAGGAGTACATGGTGGGTTGTCTCATTGAAACCGTCCTCAGGAACTGAGTTCTGTGTTTGTGATCCATGAAACAGTTACTACCACGCATTGGGCCCGAGACCAATGGACCCTCTCGGCTTCTTGATCACCCTTGTCCTCTGTCCAGGAGTTGCAACTAGATTCTGGTGTTTATAGGATATGTGTTGGCGGCCGTGCGTAGCGCTGACCCTAGGGGTGGGCTATGATGCGGTAGATACACCATGGCACGGTGTACCGGGCGCCCGTTTGGTGTCTCGGGAACCCTGTTCACATCGTTCGGGGCCGTATGTGGAAACCTCGGCCGGACTCCCTGCGGATGGAACCTGGATAGGCGATAAACCTGGACTAGAGACTTGAGTGTTTAGGTAGGCCGTGGCCGACACCCTCGTTGGGCTTCCGCTTGAAGGTTGCCGAGTACATGTCGTGTAAACAGCGGTAAGTGGTGAGAGCGTGTGTGAAGAAGTACACCCCTGCAGGGTTAACATCATCTATTCGAATAGCCGTGTCCGCGGTAATGGACTTCTGGGTTGCCTATAACAGTTCATAGACAAGTGAAAGTGGATACTCTAAAATGCACAAGATAAGCGTGAGTGCTATGGATGGCCTTCTCGTAGGGAGACGGAAGTGGATCCATAGTGGTGTATTGATTTGGTGAATATGTGGACTCGTGTGCGCCACCTCAAAAGAGTTGCTTGCAATCGTAGTTCAGGTTAGCCACTAAGTCAAAGCTGGCTTGCTGCAGTTAAACTCCACCCCCCCCTTGTTGATACCGATGCATATGTAGCTAGTTCTGATGTAAGTCTTGCTGAGTACCTTTGTACTCACGTTTGCTTAATTTATGTTTTGCAGAGAGACTTCAGTCTCGCTAGTAGTTCCGCGTGGACTTCGACGTTTAGCTTGATACCTCAGCTACGATCTTGTGCCCTCGGCAGGATCTGGTAGATAGTCAGGCTTCTCAGCCTTTTTCATTTGTAGATGTCTGTACTCAGACATGTTAAGCTTCCGCTTGTGCCTTGATTTGTATGCTATGTTTGTTGGGTCATGAGACCCATGTTTGTAATTTCTCGCTCCTCGGAGTCTAATGAATAAATACTTAAGTCGTAGAGTTATGTTGTGATGCCATGTTGTATTTACACATATCGAGCATATTGTGTGTATGATTGAAATGCTTGGTATGTGTGGGATCCGACAATCTAGTTGTTTATCCTTGGCAGCCTCTCTTATGGGGAAATGTAGTCTAGTGCTTCCATGAGCGATACTAGTCCGCTACAGCCCGGTTCACCGGAGTCCTGCTAGCCCAGCACTACTGCTCAGGACACTTGACTGGCCGGCATGTGTTTCACTTCGTTCCTGTGTCTGTCCCTTCGGGGAAATGTCACGCGGTGACATCCGGAGTCCTGCCTAGCCTGCTACAGCCCGGGTTACCGGAGTCCTGTTAGCCCAGTGCTACAGCTCGGATTCGCATGCTGCTGACCGACATGCTCGAAGTTGATTCATGTATGCCTGTCCTCATGGGTTAGTGCCGCTTTGGGTTCACGACTAGCCATGTCGGCCCGGGTTCTTTGTCATATGGATGCTAGCGACACTATCATATACGTGAGCCAAAAGGCGCAAACGGTCCCGGGCCAGGTAAGGTGGCACCCGTGGGAATACCGTGCGTGAGGCCGCAAAGTGATATGATGTGTTACATGCTAGATCGGTGTGACTTAGGATCGGGGTCTTGACAGCATCATTACTGACGATCCAAGGGGCCATCGAATCCTTTCGTCGACGGCACAGTGGAACTCTCAATGAAAGCACCAATGTCGGTGTCAAAACCGGCGGATCTCGGGTAAGGGGTCCCGAACTGTGCGTCTAGGATCGATGGTAATAGGAGACGGGGGACACGATGTTTTACCTAGGTTCGGGCCCTCTCTATGGAGGTAATACCCTACTTCCTGCTTGATTGATCTTGATGAATATGAGTGTTACAAGAGTTGATCTACTACGAGATCGTAGTGGCTAAACCCTAGAAGTCTAGCCTATGAGTATATGGTAATGAATCGGTCCTATCCGGACTATGCTCTCCGGTTTATATAGACACCAGAGAGATCTAGGGTTACACGAGGTCGGTTACATAAGAGGGAATCTTCATAATCAATCGCCTATCTTGCCTTCCATGCCAAGTAGAGTCCAATCCGGACACGGGTATAGGCTTCGTGTCTTCGTGTCTTCATAGCCCATCAGTCCGGCCCAATGAGTAACAGGCTGGACGCCCGAGGACCCCTTAGTCCAGGACTCCCTCAGTCGGTAACATTGCCTTCCATTTTATATCTGCTTTAACAGCATGTTGAAACCAACACATTCAAGCTATCATTTGGAGATGATGTTGTTTACCTTTGCTATATTTGTTTGATGTTAAGATTGTTGTACTTATCATGCCTTTCCACTACTTATGCAGGACAACAACGGGAGTGTCCACCATTTCTCGCCGAAGTTAGCTTCATCCCTCAGCTTGTACTCCCCCCATCGTTCCATAATGTAGTCCATATAGATCCAGGCCTGGACACTAGTTAGCTTCTAATATTGACTTGTTGCTTGTCGGTACATATGCCCTTAGCAAGGATCCACGCATCGACCCTTTTTGCGTATGGGGCAATGGGATATTGATGAACAAGCATCAAGTGAGGAAATTGATAAGGATTATTAGCAAAAAGATACGAATGGTGGCAAGCAAATTATTTGTTTATGCTCTATCCAACACAACAGTGAGCTGTAGGATGGTAACTACAAACTCTGCAGCCTTCTCTTTTTACTGCCCATAATGAGTTGTTAGACAATAATGTCTGAATCTTTTTCGTTCCAGTGATTCCCCAAGCAGTTCACTCAAGATTACCTCGCAAAGTACATGATTGGTGGACACACAATGAAGGTTAAAGTATTTCATCTAGACTACAATGAGCATCGAGAAGTCCTAATGAAGACAGTGAAGGATGGACGGGCAGCCATCACAAGGGGTTGGCCTAGAGTCGTGCGCGCCTTACGCATGGAGGAGGGCACAATATGGGCATTCTGCTTCACCTTATCCAGCAACCAGAATGTCTTTCGCCTCTCTCTTTACAGTCTTTAGTACAACTGTGGTTCATCATTCTTTACTTGGTGCTTCTGTAGTTCTTCAGTATATGTACCTGTGCATTGAATTATGGATTTGTGGTTGAACCTATATTTGTAATAAACATGGTTGGATATGAAATAAGTGATTGCCTACTTTTAAATTCAAAACATGTGACTTTTAAATTAGGGATTAATTATGGATTAAATAGGGATTACACTGCACACGGTTTGCGAAAGCAAAACGTCTACGATATACGTGGAGATCAGAAACGTTTCTAGGATCCACTACGTGTGCGATCAATCTCCACTGCACACATGACTTTCTCTTGAAAACAGTTTGCGTTAGGCCACCTTGCGCAAATGTTTATCACATAAAAAGTGTGTGTGATGAATAGCCTTTGCCACACAGTTTCTTCTATGCACCGTGCGTGATGCATTCAATAACGCAAACGATAAAATTATTAATATCGTGTGCAATGCCAACGCTATCACAAACGATTTAACAGGAAAAATTATGTGTGATGTACTTGTGAACGGAAACGTTTCCCTTCGAGCGACTGTGTGGGATGTACATACGAACGGAAACATTTAGCGGGGACTGACTGTGTGGGATGCACTTGCGACCGGAAACAAGTTCGCCGTATATTGTATTTTTTAGCTCTACTGTACGTATTTCCGTATTTGAGCGCTCGCGGTCGCACACGACCTCATTTTGCCGAACGTGTGTGCCGGGAGGGCATATCCCCGACGTTTTTTGGGTCGTGTGGGAAGGACCCCCCCCCTATCGCCCACACTCACTTGGCGACGGTTCCAAATGCCATCGCGGAAAGGGGTTAAAAACCGTTTGTTTAGGACCGGCGCGCACTAGTGGATAGCTCATTTCTGAGAACACTTTTTTAAAAGAATTGTTGTATTACAAGGTTATTATTTATCCTCGTAAATTGGTCACATATAATGACACGATGCGAAGGTTTTTCAAATTTTTTTTAATTTTTCATGCCCATTTCAAAATGCGGTCAAAACGGCGGCATGACCGTTTCTAGCTAGTGGTTGAATCTTGGAAAACTTTTGGTGTTTCTCTAATTAAATAGATACTTTTGTACCCAAAAATTATTTTTGGAGGGAACGGTACTACTACTACTTATTAGGAAATTGATGTGGTCAGGTTTTTCGTTATTCGAGGGAACAATAGTACTACTTATTAGGAAACTTAACAAACATTGTCAAAAAAAGAGAAGCAAACTTAGCATCGGGCGTCGTGGTGCTGCGTGGGATCTCCTCGCCGCTGCAATGGAGCTTCACCGAGCGTCGTGCTGCATTGGAGCTCTTGGCACGCCGTTGAGAGCTGCAATGGAGCTTCGTGGGGATGTCATTGGTGCTGCGTTGAAGCTTTTTCACGCTCGGTGCTGTCATGACATATTTATGTGATCGAATGACCGCCAATGCGCAGATCGGGCGGCTAGCTAGGCGGATGTTTTCTAGACAAAATCATCTGGCTGACTGGTAGTTGTTGCTTATTGTTAATCGATTACGACCAATTTAGATGGTCATAGCATCATTAAAGCATGTACTTCGTTCTGATTGGTCTATGGGCATGTCATGCGGATCAAGCATCAGAGACCGTCGGATACTCCTAGATCCAATGGCCCACACCCACTCACTCTCTCACCCCTCGTCCCACCCGCAGCCCAACCACCCAAACCCTAACTCAGATCCCCTCCCACTCCAGCCACCGCTGCCCCCTTCTTCCCAGATCTAATCCAAGTCCCCCTCGTCCATCGTCCCCTTCCTCTGGTCACCATACCAACCTCGCCACCGGCCTCACTCTCCCCTCTCTCTTCTCCGCCCACCCCTAGTCCTCCCACCACCTGAGCGTGCCACCCACAACATCCACAGAGCCAGAACCCCTCGCCCTCCCGCCCCCGGCCTCCATCTCCATTCCTACGTGCGTCGGCCACCTCCCTCCGGTGGAGCTCGCCGCCATCCATGGACTTCTCTCGCCATGCCTTCCTTCTCTCGCCCCTCCTCTTCGCTCTCCATCGACCACACTACAGCCGCTGCGACACACACTAGAGCTCAGTTCGTCCGTTCGAGCTTAGAGAGGAGAAGATGAGGATGTCGCTGCTGAGATCTGCGTCCCAACACCTACGCCACCGCCGCGACTACTCCTCCTCCGCCTTGCCAGAGTGGAAGGTGGCCACCCACTCGTCTTCTCCCTCTCCCTCTACAACATCGCCGCCACGCCCGGCGTCGCCGCCGGCGTCTCCCACATCAACACCCGTGCGCTGGTATGTCCGTACCCAGTCTCCCTCCTTCCCATTCGGCTACCTATGCTCACTTCGCTAGATCTGTGCGTGAATGTACTATTTGACTGATGGTGGTGCTACAGGTGAAGGGCTTCGTCGGGGAAGACCAACTCGGGGAGGCGCTGGAGGGAGACAACCTCGTCATCATCCCCGCCGGGGTGTCCCGCAAGCCCGGCATCCAGGGATGACCTCTTTAAGATGAACACCGGGATCGTCAAGGGCCTCTGCACCGCCATCACCAGACACTGTGTAACGCCCCAAGACCGATGTGCCAGGTGTCGTCCAGTTATTCGTTGTTGTTGCCTTGTCTTTTTCTTGCGTGTTGCATTTCATCATGTCATCATGTGCATAGCATCATCATGTTTTCAAAACTTGCATCTGTCCCGGTCTCCTCGTCCTCTCCGTTGTCCGTTCTGAACCCAACCACACTTGCACACACCCGCGGCATGTCTGAAATATTATTTTATAAGTGGCCGGGAAATGTTGTCGGAATGGGTTGAAAGTTGGCATGCGGTGTTGTTTTGTTGTCAGTAGACCGCCTGCCAAGTTTCATCGCATTCAGAGTCCGTTTGACGTCCCAACGGATAAATATAGCGGCAATAGTAGTCGGTCTAACGTCGGACGTTTTCGGTCTCCGGAAACAGTCGCCGGGCCTCCCTCTCTTCTCTTCTCTCAGCTCGAGACCGTCTGCACAGCCCACCTAGTCCATCCTCCTTCCCCTCTTCGCTTCCGGAGTTGCCCGATGCGATCGCACGGTCCGAAACCCTCTCTGCTCAGCGCATCAAACCCCCTCGCGCGCGTGTCCGAAAAATTGTCCCGGACCCGACCCGGACAGTCGTCACCGTTGGATCCGGATCATCCCCAAACGTCTACAAAACGTCACTGTTTTCTTATTTGGACTCCCTAGCTATTTTAGTCGTGACCGTCCGATTACGATCGGAGGGATCCGATAGCCCCTAACTATTTCCACCTGCCATATATAAACTAGTTCCAACCCTAATAATCAGGAGCCTTGTCCCATCCATCCCATCATGCGCCGCCACTCCTCTTCCTCGGGATCCAAGCCCGCAGCCACCCTCTTTCCTTCCCTCGTTTTCAGCATCATACTAACCCGAGCCCGCACCCGATCCAGATCCTCTCCCGCCTCCGACCACCTTCCGGGTTTTGCGCCGCCGCTCAAATCCTGCAGGAGCGCCAACACCACCAAGCCGCCACCCGTCGTCCTCTGCTTCACGCTGCCTCCGGCGAACAGAGGCCCCGCGCCTGCAGCCTCCCATCCCGCAGCACGCCCGTCCTCAGATCCCCACGCCAGGAGCTCCTTTCCCTTTGCTTGCTTCGACCCCGGGTCACCGGAGACACCAGGGGATCTCCTCTGCCTCGCCCCGTTCGCCCGCAAGTTCCGCAGTGCCACCGGAGCTCCCTCCGCCGACGAGAACCACCTGCAGATGAGCCCCGCACCGCCTGTTCCTTCCTTCCCCGCTTCTCTCTTCTCCCTCTCACATCTCTGTCTCGTTTTCTTTTTCCGTCAGAGAACCAGAGCCGGAGCTTGCCGCTGCCTCGTCCAAGCCCGTTCTTGGCCAGATCCGGACACCCAAGACCTCGCCGCCCCTTCGTCCCGCTCGCCGGAGTTCCGATCCCGGTCATCGGCGCCTGCCATGTTGATTCTGCTTCGCCCCGGCCCCTTCTGCTTCGATCACGCGAGGACGAACGTGCGTCGCTCTTGTTGACCGCGACGCACCAGGCTCAGCGCCCCCCTGCTTCGATCGGCCTGGGAGGCCCAGCCCCGCTGTCCCTAGCCGGCTGCTCTGAAGATGGGCCAAGGCCCATGGGTGAGGCCACCCAGCGCCCCACCTTTTTTTCCTTCTTGCTGTTGGGCTTGTCCCAGATTCAGCCCGATCATGTTTTTTTTCTCGTTCTGTGAATTTTTCCAATTATACAGAGTATTTCAGTTTTACAAAAAAAACCTTGTTGATCATGCATTTAATAATTCCACAAGCGTGCATCGGATTGAAAAACTTAATATATGAAATATGCTTAGAATTTTGTCTAGTTTCATAATATGCAACTTTCACCCATGTTTAAAATGTTGTTTGATTAAATTTGCTCCTATGCCATGCTAAAATGATTTAATTCATAACTAATTAACCGTAGCTCCGAATCTAACAAACTTTATATGTAAATGGGGTAGAATTTTGCCTAGTTTAACATGGTGGCATCATCTTGCATGTTTAATAACTATAAAATATGGTTTAGGGCAGAACAGTACCATAACCAAAAACATGCATATGAGGAGTTTCCGGAATTGTTGGTCGTTGTTTCTGGCCTCATTTAAACTTGACTAGTTGGGTAGTTTTCATTTGCTTCACCCTCTTGCCATGTTTAATAACATTTAATATTGTTGGGTACATAAACGAGATCGAACTAAATAATTGATGTGGTGTTCCGTCAATATGCAACTCGTTGCATATTGAGCTCCACTTAATTTGTAGGATTGTTTGTGCACTTTGCCATGCCATGCTTCTTTAAACCGGGCATGCATCATAATTGTTTGTGCATCATGCCATGTCTATGTCGTGGTTGTTTACTATGTTGTCTGCTTCTTTCTGGTGTGCTTCTTCGGGTTGTTTCCGGTAACGTCGTGATTGTGAGGACCCGTTCGTCTATGTTCCGTTTGTCTTCTTCATGGACTCGTTCTTCTTCCTTGCGGGATTTCAGGCAAGATGATCATACCCTCGAAATCACTTCTATCTTTGCTTGCTTAGTTGCTCGCTCTTTTGCTATGCCTATGCTGCGATACCTACCACTTGCTTATCATGCATCCCATATCGTTGAACCAAGCCTCTAACCCACCTTTGTCCTAGCAAACCGTTGTTTGGCTATGTTACCGCTTTGCTCAGCCCCTCTTATAGTGTTGTTAGTTGCAGGTGAAGATTGAAGTTGTTCCTTGTTGGAACATGGAGATGTTGTTCCTTGTTGGAATATGTCTCACTTGTTGGGATATCACTATATATCTTATTTAATTAATGCATCTATATACTCGGTAAAGGGTGGAAGGCTCGGCCTTATGCCTGGTGTTTTGTTCCACTCTTGCCGCCCTAGTTTCCGTCATATTGGTGTTATGTTCCCGGATTTTGCGTTCCTTACGCGGTTGGGTTATAATGGGAACCCCTTGACAGTTCGCCTTGAATAAAACTCCTCCAGCAAGGCCCAACCTTGGTTTTACCATTTGCCACCCAGCCTTTTCTTTTCCCTTGGGGGTCGCGCACCCAAGGGTCATCATTACTTTAACCCCCCCCCCCCGGGCCAGTGCTTGTCTAAGTATTGGTCCAACCCAGAGCACCGTGCGGGGCCGTCCCTTGGAAACTTGGGTTACATTGGCTCCCATGCGCTTAGCTTATCCGGTGTGCCCTGAGAACAAGATATGTGCAGCTCCTATCGGGATGTCGGCGCATCGGGTGGTCTTGCTGGACTTGTTTTACCATTGTCGAGGATGTCTTGGAATACCGGGATACCGAGTCTGATCGGAATGTCTCGGGAGGAGGTCTATTCCTTCATTGACCGTGAGAGCTTGTGATGGGCTAAGTTGGGACACCCCTGCAGGGATTTGAACTTTCGAAAGCGCCTGCGGTTATGGGCAGATGGGAATTTGTTAACATCCGGTTGTAGAAAACCTGAAGTTGACCTTAATTAAAATGAATCAACAGCGTGTGTAACCGTGATGGTCTCTTTTCGGCGGAGTCCGGGAAGTGAACACGGTTGTTGGAGTTATGCTTGACGTAGGTTGCTATAGGATCACTTCTTGATCATACTTTTATCGACCGTGCTTTGCCTTCTCTTCTCGCTCTCATTTGCGTATGTTAGCCACCATATATGCTAGTCGCTTGCTGCAGCTCCACCTCATACCTTTACCTTACCCATAAGCTTAAATAGTCTTGATCGCGAGGGTGCGAGATTGTTGAGTCCCAGTGGCTCACAGATACTTCCAAAACCAGCTTGCAGGTGCCGATGAGTCCGTGCAGATGACGCAACCCAGCTCAGAAGGAGTTCATTGAAGACCTTGTCCTTCGTGTTGTTCCATTCTAGTTGATCAGTAGTGGAGCCCAGTTGGGGTCGATCGGGGACCTTTGTCGCATTTGGGGTTCTTCTTTTATTTTGGCTCCGTAGTCGGGCCTTGATTGTATTTGGATGATGTAATGCTTTATTCATGTAATTGTGTGAAGTCGCGATTGTAAGCCAACTATGTATCTCTTTCCCTTATGTATTACATGGGTTGTGTGAAGATTACCTCACTTGCGACATATGCCTTCAATGCGATTATGTCTCTAAGTCGTGCCTCGACACGTGGGAGCTATAGTCGCATCGAGGGTGTTACAAGTTGGTATCAGAGCCTTCCCCGACCTTAGGAGCCCCATTGCTTGATCGTTTTTAGCGGCCGAGTTGAGTCTAGAAAAATGTTTTGAGTCATTTAGGAATTATATATCGGAGAGTTTACGAATTCTTTTTACTTCCCAGTCTCCTCATCGCTCTGGTAAGGCATCCTGACGTAGAGTTTTGACTCTTCTCTTCTCAAATTTCACTAAAACAATTTTAGGATCACGCGGGTATCTTGGAAACGTTCCGATGGTTTTGTGACGAGAACATTGTCTTGGTGCCTCCTGTCAGGGGTTTTGTGGAAGTGTCTCGGGGAGTTGAGCTCTGAGGTGTTGTCGTCATATTTTATCGTTGCAGTTCTGGAATACCTGAGTTTAGTACGCCGACATCGAAAATCTCTTTTATGCAGTTCGTTGGTGAGATAACCTCGACGCCTCCCAGTACTGGGGCGGGAGTTTGGGAGTATCGCCATAACTTGTATAACGGATGCTTTTCGAAGGTTGAGGTAGACGATTTCCGAAGGTTTTCTTGGTTATGTGTTGAAGGATGGATACAGCTGGATGTAGGATTTGCTAGTTTTGGGTGAGATATTATGCTTCCCCTGTATCCCCAACACCTGATTGCATAATCGAAAAGGTTGGGGAGTTTCATAGGTGGGAATTCAAGTAGCTCTTAGGATATCTTTCCGACAAATTTACGATATGAAATTGGGGTTCGACGTCTAGTGGTCCGCCTATTCACGGTTGGTTTTACAGTGGTCTCGTTGTGTCTTAAAGAGTCCTTGGCTATGCTGACTCGGGGACGCTTCGTATGTCATGTGCACTGCCTTGTACATGATGGTGTTGTACGATCGAGCCCGTGTAGGCCCCACCACGAAAACTTTGGACAAAATCTCTATCATATGTTTGTTCCGGCTTACTCTGCAAGCCAATCCTTTGTTTTTGGTTTTGAGTTGTGGTATTCGAGTTGCTTCAAAGTCAAATGTTGATTCCATCCCTTGTCTAAATAGTGTTCACATACTCCGATGTGAATACTAATCCTTCATGATAGTCGACATTGTCATGACAATCCTTTTCAACCGGTGTGTTTCTCTTCAAGTGGATTCGTTAATTTTCAATATCCGCAAGATTCAATCTCAGCTTTTCTCAACGGTGTTCGTTTCATTCATCCCAGGTTGCCTTTGTTTTTCCCGCCCTCCCTCCCTTGTTTTCTTCGAGGACTCAGATTTCTTAATCAAGTACCATCTTATTGTTGTGACGTCTCTCCATTCTTTTCAATCAATATCCTTATCCGATGATTCTCAAGAAGATGCCAACGGAGCTTCAAGTTCGTCATCCTTCACTCATTTTTCTTCTCCGGTGGGTTAAATTCAAGCGTTATTGATCATATCTTTCTCCTCATTTCAAATACCTTTTCTTACCGGTGCACCTCTTTATCATTCACGCTCGTTATTCTTTTGTTCCGGGGTGCTAAAGATATCTCAGAAGATTCGTGTTTTCCACTCTACATTCGTTCAAGCTCTTTCGAGGATGTTATCTCATTCAAGACATTTAATTCAACCGGTGCATTCTCCTTTTCAAGTAATCATTTCAACGGTGTTTCTTTTGAGTGGGCCCTAACCCACAGGTCTTTTCCCAGGATCTTACCTGACTCTTCTTATTCTCCCGAAGCTAGCCTAAATTATTTCGAAGTTTCACGTAAGAATGATTTATCATCAGTCAAATGTCTTCTCAAGATCTGTCGATTCTTTTCATCGTTGACTCAACCTCTTCGTTTTGATTCTTCCGGAGTTTCTAAATAATTCAAGGTGGTGTTTCTCGTCGTCCTTCTCATCATTTGAAGATCGAAGAAGAGTTTTACCTCCATATCTTGCTCCATTCTCTTCAAGATTCGTGATTCTAGCTTGTTGCCATCCTCTCATAATTATTTTTCGATTGTGAGAATTCTTTTCACCCATTCGGAGCATTTCATGAGTTGTTTTCCATTTCTTTTCCCCGAAGCCCATCATTTAAGAAGATTTATTCATTCCATCTTTCAGCTCTCATACTCTAAATCTTACCGGTGCATTGTTCAAGTGATCTATAATCAGCTCATGATCTCTTCGTTCTCTTGTATCTAAATTCTCTCAAGCATCTTCGTTCATTTTCTAATTCTTCCCGGTGTTTCTTTATCTTTACTCCGTTCATTTTCAATTCTTACGGTGGTTCGTGTAAGATTTCTCGTCATTCGTTATCATATCAATTCATGTATTGTTCCAATCCTACCGGCGGTTCGTTCAAGACGTTCTCAAACTTATGATATATCTCTCTTAATCCTTGATACGAGAATAAGTAGTGTGCCAAATCCGTTGATTGTTAATCAATTTAATTGGTGAAGGATAAGCATAATGTAATTCTTATTCTTGTTTCATCGAGTTTGTTCAATTCCTGCTTTCCGGAGTGGTTCATCATATCACATTCTCGGTTCGAGATGCTTTATCTTTTCTTTACCGGAGTTCCAAGCTCTCACAATTTTATCACCACAGAGATCCATCTAAATCATTGCAAGGCTTCAATCTTATTCTTTCCACCAGTCAATTACTTTGGATCATTCTTTTATTACCGGAGTTTCTTCATGAAGGTTCTACATGATGGTTCATCAAGGATTTAATTATTTCTCGAAGTGTTCATCGAGATTCTTCTCAAAGGAGCTCGAGTGTTCCTTGTCTTGCATTTTAAAGTGCAATTCGGTCAACCGTATCATTGGAGGTGGTATTATGTCTTTCTTGATAATTTGAGTTCATGTTTTCATGATTCACATGCTGTCAAGATTGGGATATTTTAAAGCCATCAACCTATTCGTTGGAATTGTCTTGGGTTTATTTTTCACCTAAAACTTTCCCTAAGGTTTGTTGCTATTAATGGTGATAATATATGATCCAAGTTCTCCATTTATTTCCCCGGTGAAATAAGTTCTCGTCTTCTTGTTCTTATCAATCCAATTCGTCTTCCTGTGAGTGGCAGGTTGTCACCTCATAATTTGAGATGTATTCCATAAGGCCGTATCAACCTTATTCTTTCTGTTGGTGGGTTTTCCAACAACCCCGTTCACTCCTTCTCCTAAAGATGCCTGGCCAAACTCTTTTGTGGCAGAAGTTGGCATTTTCGTCTCCATTCTCCTATTTCTATTATCTATCTTCTATTCTTTCGTTTCGGAGGTATTGCAATGTTGTTATTTTCACCCATCATCTCGTTTTGTCAAAGATCATGTTCTTTTCATGCCTATCCAGTTAACCGGAGTGTCGTGCCCTCTTTTCAAGTTATATCACCTTATCAAGTTCTTATTCAATTCCTCTCTTTTCTACCGGAGCGCTGCCCGAATTTGGCCTTCCTTGGTCCCCTTCCTTAACCGGAGTGTTTTCTATGTATATCTTTCCTTCAACCTCAAGGGTTTCGCAATGTTCTTTGTGTCTCTTTTCAAATGGAGTGTTTTCAACTTCGTTCATCTCCGTTGTATTCTTTCTTTCAATTTGTTCAACTTTTCAAGGTTTCTTTGGCTTCACTCGTTTGTCAAAGAAGCAACTTAGTTTTACCTCTTCTCTGTCTCTTCCGTTTTCCCTCCGGTGCCATTCTAGATCTCGGGACGAGATCCGCTCGTAGTGGTGGAGTGTTGTAACGCCCCGAGACCGATGTGCCAGGTGTCGTCCAGTTATTCGTTGTTGTTGCCTTGTCTTTTTCTTGCGTGTTGCATTTCATCATGTCATCATGTGCATAGCATCATCATGTTTTCAAAACTTGCATCTGTCCCGGTCTCCTCGTCCTCTCCGTTGTCTGTTCTGAACCCAACCACACTTGCACACACCCGCGGCATGTCTGAAATATTATTTTATAAGTGGCCGGGAAATGTTCTCGGAATGGGTTGAAAGTTGGCATGCGGTGTTGTTTTGTTGTCAGTAGACCGCCTGCCAAGTTTCATCGCCTTCGGAGTCCGTTTGACGTCCCAACGGATAAATATAGCGGCAATAGTAGCCGGTCTAACGTCGGACGTTTTCGGTCTACGGAAACAGTCGCTGGGCCTCCCTCTCTTCTCTTCTCTCAGCTCGAGACCGTCTGCACAGCCCACCTAGTCCATCCTCCTTCCCCTCTTCGCTTCCGGAGTTGCCCGATGCGATCGCACGGTCCGAAACCCTCTCTGCTCAGCGCATCAAACCCCCTCGCGCGCGTGTCCGAAAAATTGTCCCGGACCCGACCCGGACAGTCGTCACCGTTGGATCCGTATCATCCCCAAACGTCTACAAAACGTCACCATTTTCTTATTTGGACTCCCTAGCTATTTTAGTCGTGACCGTCCGATTACGATCGGAGGGATCCGATAGCCCCTAACTATTTCCACCTGCCATATATAAACTAGTTCCAACCCTAATAATCAGGAGCCTTGTCCCATCCATCCCATCATGCGCCGCCACTCCTCTTCCTCGGGATCCAAGCCTGCAGCCACCCTCTTTCCTTCCCTCGTTTTCAGCATCGTACCAACCCGAGCCCGCACCCGATCCAGATCCTCTCCCGCCTCCGGCCACCTTCCGGGTTTTGCGCCGCCGCTCAAATCCTGCAGGAGCGCCAACGCCACCAAGCCGCCGCCCGTCGTCCTCTGCTTCACGCTGCCTCTGGCGAACAGAGGCCCCGCGCCTGCAGCCTCCCATCCCGCAGCACGCCCGTCCTCAGATCCCCACGCCAGGAGCTCCTTTCCCTTTGCTCGCTTCGACCCCGGGTCACCGGAGACACCAGGGGATCTCCTCTGCCTCGCCCCGTTCGCCCGCAAGTTCCGCAGTGCCACCGGAGCTCCCTCCGCCAACGAGAACCACCTGCAGATGAGCCCTGCGCCGCCCGTTCCTTCCTTCCCCGCTTCTCTCTTCTCCCTCTCACATCTCTGTCTCGTTTTCTTTTTCCATCAGAGAACCAGAGCCGGAGCTTGCCGCTGCCTCGTCCAAGCCCGTTCTCGGCCAGATCCGGACGCCCAGGACCTCGCCGCCCCTTTGTCCCGCTCGCCGGAGTTCCGATCCCGGTCATCGGCGCCTGCCACGTTGATTCTGCTTCGCCCCGGCCCCTTCTGCTTCGATCACGCGAGGACGAACGTGCGCCGCTCCTGTTGACCGTGACGCACCAGGCTCAGCGCCCCCCTGCTTCGATCGGCCTGGGAGGCCCAGCCCCGCTGTCCCTAGCCGGCTGCTCTGAAGATGGGCCAAGGCCCATGGGTGAGGCCACCCAGCGCCCCACCTTTTTTTCCTTCTTGCTGTTGGGCTTGTCCCAGATTCAGCCCGGTCATGTTTTTTTTCGCGTTCTGTGAATTTGTCCAATTATCCAGAGTATTTCAGTTTTACAGAAAAACCCGTGTTGATCATGCATTTAATAATTCCACAACCGTGCATCGGATTGAAAAACTTAATATATGAAATATGCTTAGAATTTTGTCTAGTTTCATAATATGCAACTTTCACCCATGTTTAAAATGTTGTTTGATTAAATTTGCTCCTATGCCATGCTAAAATGATTTAATTCATAACTAATTAACCGTAGCTTCGAATCTAACAAACTTTATATGTAAATGGGGTAGAAGTTTGCCTAGTTTAACATGGTGGCATCATCTTGCATGTTTAATAACTATAAAATATGGTTTAGGGCAGAACAGTACCATAACCAAAAACATGCATATGAGGAGTTTCTGGAATTGTTGGTCGTTGTTTCCGGCCTCATTTAAACTTGACTAGTTGGGTAGTTTTCATTTGCTTCACCCTCTTGCCATGTTTAATAACATTTAATATTGTTGGGTACATAAACGAGATCGAACTAAATAATTGATGTGGTGTTCCGTTAATATGCAACTCGTTGCATATTGAGCTCCACTTAATTTGTAGGATTGTTTGTGCACTTTGCCATGCCATGCTTCTTTAAACCGGGCATGCATCATAATTGTTTGTGCATCATGCCATGTCTATGTCGTGGTTGTTTACTATGTTGTCTGCTTCTTTCCGGTGTGCTTCTTCGGGTTGTTTCCGGTAACGTCGTGATTGTGAGGACCCGTTCGTCTACGTTCCGTTTGTCTTCTTCGTGGACTCGTTCTTCTTCCTTGCGGGATTTCAGGCAAGATGATCATAACCTTGAAATCACTTCTATCTTTGCTTGCTTAGTTGCTCGCTCTTTTGCTATGCCTATGCTGCGATACCTACCACTTGCTTATCATGCATCCCATATCATTGAACCAAGCCTCTAACCCACCTTTGTCCTAGCAAATCGTTGTTTGGCTATGTTACCGCTTTGCTCAGCCCCTCTTATAGCATTGTTAGTTGCAGGTGAAGATTGAAGTTGTTCCTTGTTGGAACATGGAGATGTTGTTCCTTGTTGGAATATGTCTCACTTGTTGGGATATCACTATATATCTTATTTAATTAATGCATCTATATACTTGGTAAAGGGTGGAAGGCTCGGCCTTATGCCTGGTGTTTTGTTCCACTCTTGCTGCCCTAGTTTCCATCATATCGGTGTTATGTTCCCGGATTTTGCGTTCCTTACGCGGTTGGGTTATAATGGGAACCCCTTGACAGTTCGCCTTGAATAAAACTCCTCCAGCAAGGCCCAACCTTGGTTTTACCATTTGCCACCCAGGCTTTTCTTTTCCCTTGGGGGTCGCGCGCCCAAGGGTCAGCATTATTTTAACCCCCCCGGGCCAGTGCTTGTCTAAGTATTGGTCCAACCCAGAGCATCGTGCGGGGCCGTCCCTTGGCAACTTGGGTTACGTTGGCTCCCATGCGCTTAGCTTATCCGGTGTGCCCTGAGAACGAGATATGTGCAGCTCCTATCGGGATGTCGGCGCATCGGGTGGTCTTGCTGGACTTGTTTTACCATTGTTGAGGATGTCTTGGAGTACCGGGATACCGAGTCTGATCAGAATGTCTCGGGAGGAGGTCTATTCCTTCGTTGACCGTGAGAGCTTGTGATGGGCTAAGTTGGGACACCCCTGCAGGGATTTGAACTTTCGAAAGCCGTGCCCGCGGTTATGGGCAGATGGGAATTTGTTAACGTCCGGTTGTAGAAAACCTGAAGTTGACCTTAATTAAAATGAATCAACAACGTGTGTAACCGTGATGGTCTCTTTTCGGCGGAGTCCGGGAAGTGAACACGGTTGTTGGAGTTATGCTTGACGTAGGTTGCTATAGGATCACTTCGTGATCATACTTTTATCGACCGTGCTTTGCCTTCTCTTCTCGCTCTCATTTGCGTATGTTAGCCACCATATATGCTAGTCGCTTGCTGCAGCTCCACCTCATACCTTTACCTTACCCATAAGCTTAAATAGTCTTGATCGCGAGGATGCGAGATTGCTGAGTCCCCGTGGCTCACAGATACTTCCAAAACCAGCTTGTAGGTGCCGATGAGTCCGTGCAGATGATGCAACCCAGCTCAGAAGGAGCTCGTTGAAGACCTTGTCCTTCGTGTTGTTCCGTTCCAGTTGATCAGTAGTGGAGCCCAGTTGGGGTCGATCGGGGACCTTTGTCGCATTTGGGGTTCTTCTTTTATTTTGGCTCCGTAGTCGGGCCTTGATTGTATTTGGATGATGTAATGCTTTATTCATGTAATTGTGTGAAGTGGCAATTGTAAGCCAACTATGTATCTCTTTCCCATATGTATTACATGGGTTGTGTGAAGATTACCTCACTTGCGACATATGCCTTCAATGCGATTATGTCTCTAAGTCATGCCTCGACACGTGGGAGCTATAGTCGCATCGAGGGTGTTACACACTGCCCCAACATAAGCTCTTATTACCCACTCTGCCGCCATGCCACTTTAGATCTGCAGTTCAGCGGAGGTGACATAGCTAGATTTTGTTGCCAAATGCGGCAATCCTACGTTTTGCTGCTTGGGATGGCTTGTACTACTTGCCAACAAATGCAGTATGTTTTGCGTTCATTTCTGATCTAGGGCATAGGGACAGAGCAGACATATTGTTGCATAGGATTACTCTATACTAGCAGTCTACAATAGTTGTTTGCCTAAAATGAACCCAACTGCCACAACCAAGTCAGGTGTTATTTTCCTGCCCGAAATGTGTAGGCTGCTTCTAGTAGGAGGCACACTTGGTTCAACCCTTGTTCTACAGTTTGAGCTTGACACTCTTCATTTATGTTCTCGGGCAGTGAAGTCACATTGTTTCATATGATTGTTGTAGGTTGTAATAAAAGTTTAAAACAATGGGTTGCTCCAAATGAATCAAATTGGCACTGCCAGTCGGGTGTATGCTTTGCATTCGGCGATGATCTGAGGGAGAGCAGTCACGTAGTCGCATCATAGGATGACTGGCACTTTGTTTGCCCAAAATGAACCCAACTGCCACTACCAAGTCAGGTGTTTCTTTTCTGCCTCAGTGTTTAGGCTGTTTGAAGACAACACAGTTGCTTCAGGCCTTGTTTTATGGTTTATGTTCTGGGGTAGTTTAGTCATATTGCCTGCACCCCGCACGACCTCCCCTTCTAGTCTGCTCGATTTCTCTTTTGGTCTTGTCATGTGCCAAAATTAAGTGGTAGCATCTGATGCAAATTTATCAATGATGATCCATAGTTGTCAACCATTGGTTTTAATATGCAAACAACAACAGTGCTAGAGACGCTACAATATATTTAATGTATACTTTGCTGTAAGTTCTTGCTTACATTAGTGTCTTTCATTTCTGTCCTCATTAATGTGTAACTGAGAATGAACATATTTCTCTCTTTTTAGACTGCTAGATTGTACAAGTTGAACGATCTTCTCTAGTTTAAACCAGTTGGGATCCATAAAATACAATATGACTTCTTTTGTATTTCACCTAGCTTGTAACTAATATCCTTGCTGCTAATTTACCTCAAGTTTATCTGAACATGGCTGAAATGAGCGCTGGGAAGTCCTTAAGTAATTGCTTTCATTACATCACAATTAGCTGAGAATATTGACTTGAATATTTTATGTATGCCCTTATGCATGTACACACAAGGTTGGGCAAATACCGAGCTGTAGTGGAACAACATGGAGTTAGAGGACTTCAAGGACAATATCAACTAGGTGACCGGCATTATGGCGGCTATGTACGGCGGCGACCACAAGTTCTCCGTGAGTTGGCTCCATCTCCTACCCCTAGCTCCCTCTTTTCTGCTCCAATAGCATGCTCTGTTGGTTTAGAACACTAGCAGCAGGATTCTACCATGTATACATACTAGGCAGTACGAGGTCAAGCACCTCATGTACACTAGCAGCTTGATTGGTTCAATATATACTAGCAGTAGTACCTCATGTACATGTAACTGGACTCCCAAGTTCTTTCCAGGGTGTTGTTCTTATAAATTCTTCTGTGTCTTGCTCTTTTGTTGGTGCTACTACACATGTTAGATTGTTAGCTGTACTTGTTTCTATCTCAAATTACTTGGGTGTCATTCATATGTATAACATAATTGTATTGCAAAAAAATCTTCTTTCTAAATTCTGTTGGCTAAAGAAATAAGCTATGTACCACACACACACACACACACACATAGAGAGAGATAGGCAAGCTTCTTCTGTTTCCATTTTCAATCTGTTATTTACATAATTTCTTCATTGTGGAATCCTTCTCCTTACTGCCTCCTAGTCCCCATTTTCTTTGTGTTGTCACTTTTGCTTGTGGTAGCCATTACGTAGCTCGATCTTGTCTGTCTACTAATTACCAGTTAATAGTATTTGGCTTCTATGTGATGACATGTGTTGATAGATAGGTACTAGCTATATGTTTTCCAGGTTACACGCTAATTGTACTCCTTCAGTTTACTCTTTTAAACATGACTTGGTTATCTAAACCCCGCTCTGCCCGTGTATATGCCGAGTGTAGCTTCCCCTAAGATATTCACTTTGCAACTCCATCTTTTGATGCTTTGACACTAAATGCAATGTGTAGGGAGCTTGATAAAGCTTAGACGTTGGTCATGGCTCCGACGGTGCTGATGCTATTGGGCTGGTTGTGGCCTCATGCATGGTAGTAGGCTTGGCTGGCCCCTGACTATAAAGTGTTATATTGTTGAGCGTTTTATCTGTAGAGTGCTATATTGTTGAGTGTTTTATCTGTAGAGTGCTATATTGTGATTGGTGGAATAATGTATGGTTATATTGTGATTGTGTGGAATGTTGTAATAAACTGAGTTTGGTTGTTATTTGAATATATTTTAAATGGGTTCTCTGATTGGTATATATATGAGTTACGAGCTGTGAAAAATTAAAACCTAATGACTGGGACCTAGTGCCTTGAAGAATCTGGCAATGTGCACCCTGTTGACTACAATAATCGGAAAATTGAATGTAACAAAAAAACAAAGAAAGCCAAAAATAGAAATTATATAGAATGTGAAAAGGCTGCATCTCAGAAAGCAAAAAAAGGCTGAATTAATGCGCCAAGCCCATGTAGCTGACCAAAATTAATAGGAAAAAATACAAGAAGGCTGAATTGTTGGGCTCGGCCCATGTAAAACACCAAATTGGACCGGGCTGATTCTTATCAACGACCAATTCAATTGGTCGCAATTTTGCCACATCGGCTTGCCACGTTGGATCCGATGTGGCCTGGGAAGACAACCAGTGACCAAAATAATTGGTCATTGAACCAATGATCTTTTATTTTGGTCGTTGCCTTCTACGACCATTTCACAACAAAGGTCGTCAATTTCATTAAAGATGGTCAGCTTTTGACCAAGTGTTTTGGCCACAAAAAGGCCGCAAATGAAAAACAATGACCAATATTGACGGTCGCAAGTTGACATATTTCTTGTAGTGAAGTCCAAAGGGTTTTCCC
The DNA here is from genome assembly GCF_002162155.2 of Triticum dicoccoides. Classification (NCBI taxonomy): domain Eukaryota; kingdom Viridiplantae; phylum Streptophyta; class Magnoliopsida; order Poales; family Poaceae; genus Triticum; species Triticum dicoccoides. The sequence goes on along the minus strand of NC_041382.1, from coordinate 691,121,293 downwards.
TTTGGTGATAGAAGACCAAGACGGTGGCGTGGCAGGACGGAACTCATCGTGGAGCCCCTGGCACGTCATGGATAGCACCTTTTGTAGGTGAATACCACCTTTCGTCAGAGAAGCTCCGACGCATGTCCCCTTTCGAATTGCCACCCTATGGTAGCCCTTCCCGCTCATATTTTTGACGAAGAGGCCCAAGACATCTATATAAGGGGCAGAGCGGCCGTCGTAGCAAGGGGTCAACCACATCGGCTCTTGCTCAAACCCTAGCGCCATTGCTAGCCCCAAAGAGCTCAAGCTCACCTTGTAGCTCCAAGAGCACTGTACACAGAAAAACAACCAAGTAGGAGTAGGGTTTTACACCGCACGGTGGCTCGAACCTGGGTAGCTCGCGATGTCCTCGTCGTGCCTAACTCGTAGTCTTGTAGACGCAAAGTCAGGCCCCCAGAGCTCGAACTAGGATTTTGGAGGATTTCCCGTAGCTCAAAATCAATCCCCCGACAGTATTCTTTCTTGATGAGGTGAAAAGGTCCTATTATTATTTGGTGTTTCCACACACATAACATGGTGGGTGATTATTGAAGCATCTTTGATATTTGTTTGACATCATTAATGTTAACACTCAGAAAACTTGTGTCACCTTGTCTAATTTTTTTGTTCCATGACAACGCACGGGTCATTAAACTAGTGAGAAGAAATTTTTTAGTGCCACATCAGAACTCATGGCAAAATGATGAATCTAGGCATGAAGCCAAGTTCGATCATCGTGAGGTTAGTCCATCATTGTCATAATTCCATCCATTATTTACACAAATAACACAATCAGCTAGATGGTAGGTAAGAACTTTGGATAATAACTGCATATTTGCTTTTACACCGGTGAGTTTTGCCTTACCTTTCTTCTGTTTGAACATATCCATGTAACATCTTGCAAGGTGGACACTGGACCAAACCATCTTACATGTCTGTTTGTTTTGTTTGTGTTGTTCCTTTTCCATCCCACACGTAACAATGCGAGGCACTGTCTTGGTCACTGGTCCAATATCCCTCCATTGCACATTAACCCTTCATGGCTACAATATGTTTGCCTGGCTGAGTTAATGATCTCACTTTATCATTTTCACTCCATTTAGCAACATTATTATGATCTCCTTATGTTGTTTTTAATTATTATATTTGCAAGGTTATTTCTATGCTTTCTTGTTGCATTGTGGTTGATATAGCATATGCATAATTATTATTTATGGTGTTATTATAAGATGCTTTCCTGCTATTCTTTGCTACTACTATTTGTTGTGTGGACCACCTGTTGGAGCCGAGCTCAAATAGTAGTAGGACTTGAACCCTGGTGGGTTGGGGATACCACTGAAAACACATAATTTTACCCTCCCACTAAAAGTGATAGCCGGAAATCCTGAAATAAATCCAGGAATATGCGAGCACCAGGACTTGAACCCTGGTGGGCTGGGGATACCACTGCCTCTCTAACCATCCAACCACATGTTGGTTTGCCTCATCCCAACGAGGTGACAGCGACGGTGGGTGGGAGCCTGGGAGGGTAATATTTCCTTCTTCTTCTTTTTGTGAATAAGGGAGGGTAAAATTTCCTGAAATCTAAGATCTAGTTGGGCCGGCCCAAATAGTGTTGCTGGTGGTTGGTGGCACGGCCATATTGCAGGACCAAGCAACCACCCCAAATTTAGGGCTCGTTCGGAAGTCCGCTGGCTTCTCCGAAAGCCAGCTTGTCGCGCGAGCTAGTGCTAGCTGGCTTCTCACGGGAGCCAGCGAGCGTTCGGCAGCGACTTGGTACACTGTAGCGAGAGAAAAACGATTCGACGGGGCATTAGCGATAGGAAAACGGTTCGCTGGGTGGGCTGTAGCATTTCGGGATGGCATGGAATGTAATATCCGGCAACTCCCGCTTCTCCAGAATCTAGGAGCTGGGGCGGGGCTGCTTCCAGAAATTGCACTGGAGCCGAGTCAGATTCCAGGAGCCAGATTCCAGGAGCCGGGTCGTTCGACTGGCTTCTCGCCAGCTTCTCGAGAAGTTGGATCGTGGAGGAGATCCGAACGGGCTCTAGTCGCCCCACTTGTCCCCAAATTCCTAACCCTAACCCGAAGATGGCGGCGGCTGAGGAGGGGAAAGCGGAGGGGAAGATGGCGGCGGCTGAGGAGGGGAAAGCGGAGGGGCTGATGGGGGAGGGGAAGATGGGGGAGGGGAAAGCGGAGGGGAAGATGGGGGCGGCGGAGGCGATGGAGGTGGATCTCTCCTCTCTTAGCCGCTCCAACCCCTTCGTTGAGGTTAAATTCGGCAATGATTTCGTCGACATTCCCTACTACGCGGACGAGAGCCCCGCCTGGTTGCTGCTCGTCGGCGTCATAAGCGGCGCCCTGCGCTTCCACCGTTTTCGCGTGGCGAGATCCGGGCGAATCTCAGGTCAGAGCGAGGACAGGCTCGAGATTTTCCACGACCTCATGAAGCCGCAGGGGTGCAGCTCGAGCGCCAGCGCAGCCCTGGTTCCTGACGGTCGCTCGCTCTGCCTCCTGCAGCGGGTCGAGAAGGCGCAAACCGACGCCCTGCAGCTGCAGCTGCCGGCCGAGGAGGAGCCGCCGGCCGAAGTACCGCTTCCCCCGCTGGATCCAAGCATGCGTGGCCGGTGCATGCCCATCTCGGCCGACGGCCACATATGGGCCGTGTCGGCTACCTATTCTTCTGGCACGAGTTTCCGTATCCTAGTACAACGCCTGGTCATTGAAGAGGAAGAGGGCGCAGCTTCCCAACGTTGGGAGCAGGTCGGCCCCCCCTTCGACCAACATTGCAAATTCGAGCCCTCCCTTCCCACCATATGGGGTCTTGACTTCCTCCAGGGCTACGCGGTGCTCCCTGGCCATGGCCGTGAGGGGGGCACCCTCATCCTGCTCTCCCTCCAAAACGGTCTTTTCTTCACTTTCAATTGCTCCTCCCCTGACTTGGGTTGGACCAAGGTAGTCCAAACCTCAGAGGACAAGGATTACGTCCCTATCCTCGGCCGTGGCCTCTATGTACAAGAAACCAATGCCATCTACATGCTCCGCAAAAATGTGATCTATGAATACAAGCTGGGATATGAAGAGAGAAGTCTGAAGATTGGTACCCCTATGGAGATTATATTTCCTTGTGTTGCACGAAGCAGAGCCCATGGCTTCCTCACCCATCTGGGCTCGGGCGTCATGTGCTCTGTCTTGATGAGTACGGCGCTCCCATGCTGGCAGGACCACCTACACGCCATTATCACCACCTTCCAGCTTGGTCCTGGCCCCCACATCAAGGTCCTGCACTCCACCTCCCGCCAGCTGGACGTCTTGCCCATGGAAGACATCAATGAATTTGAATTCCGCTTTCTTCAGTAAGTTTCTCTGTCCACTAAAGCCATGTACACATTTTGACCATTAATCCATGCATTCATTTTGGTCATCTTGCTTACAAATTATATTAATCTTTTGCCCACTAATCAATCACTTAGAGAGTATAAGGATGACAAGGTGTTGCCTCAAGTCCATGAAGTCCATGATGCAGAGGAAGTCCATGAAGAGAAAGCGCTTCATGATCCTTGCAATACTTGCAGGTCTTGTTCCACAAGCTTGAGCTTAGCTTAGATATTTTATTCCAAGTTTCTTGTGCATGACATATTTTCCTTCTTGCACGCAGGCATCATCTCCCACCACTTCCTCCTCCTCCCTATGTGAAGCCACATATGGACAATGAACTCTTGTTTATTATCTGCCAAGCTGGTTCACAATCATTTATCTATAAAACAAGTCTCATGGATCTGAATCCAGATCTGAGTCCAAGGTTAGGAATAGCCACTCCTCTCAAACCGCATTACATTGTACCTGGAGATGATCATGGTCCGAGGCATTTTTTTGTCAGTGGCTCAGAACTATATGCTGTCTCATTCCTAAAAGATGGCATGTATGTGCTTAACCTGGACACCAGATGTCAGCATCTTGATCCCCTTGCAAGGCGGCCTGTTTCTTCTGTTGACCCTTTTATCATGGCTATCCAAGTTGGTAGGGCAACTCTTGCTCTTACTGAAACTCTCCAAGTTTACCGTAAGGCCCACCTTGTTTGTCCTCCTCGATCCAGCTCATGGGTGCGCTGCATGACAGATCACTCTCAGATTCCTGACAGGAAGGTCAAGCTGTCCGGATATGTTGTAGTGAGTGATAATTCCTTTATAGTCTGTGATACTCTCACATGTTCTTGTCTTCACTTTGACCTGGATGCCAATAAGTGGCATGTTGTCATGCCTTGGGCTCCATGGGGAGAATACCCGCCGAGGGATATGTCTAGTTATCGCTTTCTAAATGGCAGATGTGTATTTGTGGATGGTTTTATCTACACATGCTCAGGAAAAGGGCTTGCTGCTTATGAACTACTCTATGAAGATAATTGTGTGTATCTAGACATCCCAATATATTTGCCACTCTCATGGGAGAGTGAGATGTGGCGGACTGAAAGAATGTGTTTGGATTATGCTGGCAAAGATGTCAACTCCGGTGCCATCTTGTTTTGGGTGGTGCAAGGTGAATATCTCCCTGTCTCTCTCCCTCTCTCTTTTATGCATTTCATGAAAGATGCCATCACCTCTAATGTTCTTTGTATATATAGGTTTGCAAATGAAATATCGTGACCCCCAGAATAAGCTATGGATCACAGCAGTGAAGGTTGAGGTGGAGAAAACACCCAGGAAGAGCATGACACCGGTGGGAATTAGGCATGTGGTCTCTGCCACACGTCTCATTGATCAACAGGAAACAATGGATCAGAAGGAAGTGATCAGTACCAGATGTTGTGCTGTCTCTTTCTGATGCGCTTGCCATTATTTTTTGCTCATAAGTCAACTTGTACTTTATTTTGGTAGATTCTCGTTGCACCAGCTAGTGACAAGTGAACTTGTATGATCCTCTTGCTTCTTCTGTGAATTCTCACAAGTCAACTTGTACTTTATTTTGGTAGACTCTCATTGTACCAGCTAGTGACAAGTGAACTTGTATGATCCTCTTGCTTCTTCTATGAATTCTCACAAGTCAACTTGTACTTTATTTTGGTAGACTCTCATTGCACCAGCTAGTGACAAGTGAACTTGTATGAGCCTCTTGCTTCTGTGAATTCTCACAAGTCAACTTGTTCTTTATTTTCGCGGACTCTCATTGCACCAGCTAGTGACAAGTGAACTTGGATGATCCTCTTGGTTTTCTGTGAATTCTGTGAACTTGTATGCACCTTGCTTGGAACTGTGAATTTATCGCTTTAGAATTTTCGTTTAATTTGTTGCTTTAGAATTGTGGTCTCCCTGAAGTTACCATTAAAATATAATCACAAAGTTGAGCATTAATTTGGGACCACAGAACGCAAATCATATGAATCATGTTTTTTTGTGGAACTTAAATTACGTTTTTTTATTCTTTGGGAGGCAAGGGAACATAAAATTAGGTCAGGGCATCTCCAACACTGATCTGCAAATTTTCTCTCGTGCTTATATGTACGCTTTATTCCTGTATATGTTCCTCTAAAGGGCAATTTGAAATTCAAATAAGTCTGATCCATAGCGCGCGTTCGATGGCAAATTTGACAAATCTCTACTCTCTACCCAATATTAAAGGGAGGATTGTTTCTCCACTTTTTTCGTGCACCAGGCCTTTTCGTACGTTCCGTTCCTTTTTTCGTACGTCTGGTCGTCTTCGTTCGATTCCCACGTTGGGTAGTATTAAAAAAACGCTGGTAGGCTTTGGGCCTTGGCCCATCACCCGCTCCAGACACCCTCCAGACCGCTCGCCTCGCACCTCCCGCTTTGCTCGCTCGCCTCTCCAGATCGCCTCCCCAGGTCGCCCTCAACAGCAGTTCCAGATCGCCCTCGGCAGTAGCTGCAGGTCACTCTAGATTGCCCTCAGCAGCAAGCCAGCAACTCGCCTGCCGGATGAAGAGCCTCTTCTCCGAGCAAGGCCAGCTGCTCCTCCACGCCTCCGATTTATCCTATGCCTCCGAGCTCGCACCTTCAGAACTCGCGGCAACGACTCCGCTTCCCTCTCCTTGTCCGCGCCAGTGATGGATGCCTCATTTTCTTCCTCCTCCGCCTTCGGATCAAGTGTTGCACCATCTTCTTCCTCCTCTTGCCCCCGGATCTTCAAGTGCAGCTCCATCTTCCTCCTCAGCCTCCGGATCAGCAGTAGGTACTCCTGCACAAGATATACATCCAGTTTGTAAAGAGAGCATCTTGCAAAAAAAAAAGGTTTGTAAAGAGAGCTTGATCAATTAAAACTGTAGCGTAAAGTGGAGTAAGAATTCAAACTGAATAAAATAGGCTTGTGCCATGTGGGAACAGGAAACATGGAAGAATTGCATTGAGAATGTCAGGACGAGAGAGGAGTACCCAAACTAGCATTACTCAAACATATACTCCACAATCAACTTGAGAGTTCACCAAATGCCAGGTTGGACCACATTAGCAAAGCATGCTCCACAATCAACTTGAGAGTTGAAACTTACAAAAAAAGAATTTATAACAGTATATAGATTTCTCTGTGTTGCATGCTAGAGATGCATAGAGCAATGTTATCGAGAATTCAGTAAATGGTGGTACGCAAAAGGAATTTTTTTAGTTGATTCGTTCAGAGCCTTGGTTCAGTTCTTGGTACAGAAAGAACTGCGTGCATTGTCAGTTATGGAGTCAGATGTAAAGATCAAATATACAAACAACTGCAGCATACAGAACCAATGACCAATACAGGAGTGCGGTCTATAAATATCTTTCTCGTGAAAAAAAAAACTATAACATCTTAACCGAATAAAGGGAGGTTGCTTAGAAAATATCAGCAATGATTTCTTTGGAAATATTTGGGTAAAACAAATTGCTTCTCATTTGTAAAGTAGATAAGGAAATTCTAGGGAAGCAAGGGGGAGAGACAGAGAAAAAGTGAATATCACATGAGCATCTTAAGGCATACCATATTATCAGAAAGCGAAAGACCTAAAGAGCACTAGGTGAAATCATGCCACACTAGATTTTCGTGATACTGCTAGCCTCAAGTAGCCTGCACACACGAGTTCTTTCTAATAACCACATACTCCATGAATTACTTACATTCTATTTTCTAGCATTAGCAACAACTTCACTCCCAACTCAAAAGCCTAGGCCAAATACTGAAATCAACTGATGCGAATTTGGCAATTCCAAGTTCAGTAGCAACATAAAGCTTACCAGCTATACTTTGGGAAAAAACAACTCCAAGTTCATTCTTGGCATTTGAAAGGTAGTGTGCCCTTGCATCACCAAGAGAGAGCTTTATACTGTTTTAGGTTTGCAATCTCAGTTGCACGAACATCTTGCTGCCTACAACAAACATGAGAGCAGGGCATGAGCAATAATTAGTGAAACAATGATAAGCAAGTTTATAAATCATGTATGTAGAAAAATAGGGGTAAAGAGAAAAAGTAATTCATGTTCCTGCAGATTGCTTATTTTCAAATTGTTGCATCATCTACTAGAGCAGCATGACATTTTCTCTGCCCACAAGATTCATTTGATACAAAACTAGAGCAGCACGAAATTTTCAAATTATACTCCAACTACAAGTTCTGGAAACAGCCTCTTACAGAAATGTAGGGAAAGGCTGCGTACTATAGACCCAAAGTGGTCGGACCCTTCCCTGGACCCTGCGCAAGCGGGAGCTACATGCACCAGGTTGCCCTTTTTTTATACTCCAGCTACAAGTTCTTTACAGTTCGACTAAACTGACTGCAGTGAGTAAGCAAAACATCTAAGCAAGCACATCCAGAGAGGGGATGGCGGAGAGGATGCTGACCATGTCGGTGCGGAGGGCGTCCCCGAACCCCTGCTCCTGGTCGGCCAGCTCGTCGGCCGAACCGCAACCCATGAAATCACTGGAGGGGCTTCTCCCCGGTGCTATCCATCCCAGCACGACCCCTGCTCCTCCGCAAGGGAACACTGAACATTGGTACACAAGAAATATGAATAAATGCACCAGATATATGAATAAATGCAAGCATGTTCATAAAAAATAAACTGGCTACTGTTCTCTGCTCCAATACTCCAGATAGTCGCAAACACAAGCATGTCATTAGTCCTTGTGCTATTAGTCGCAACAATACATTCTGTCTATTCCAATTTTCCCACTAGACAGCAAGATCACGACACATGCAAACAAACATGGAAACATGGTAATAGCATCAGGGCGTCACCTGAATATTTATACTCGAATAAACATAGAAATATCAACATAGCATCATCTGTATTGAGAATCAATGCTAGAAGAAAAATGAAAACATGGAATTTAGCACCAGGAAACATGCAAAAACTTGTTCAGGCCAAAGATATGATCAAGACACCAGGACACGTCATCTATATTACAATTAACAACTCCAGCATTTGTACTCCTATGATCAGCAGAAGCAAGCATTAAATAAATGGAGACATGCATCACCGGGAAAGCAAGATAAGCATCGCAGCAATGGATTGAAAAGAAGAAAGAAAAATGGACCTTTGGATGTGAAGGTCACCACGCTGGGCGAGACCCTGCCTTGTCGGCCTCGGCCTCCTCGTGGTGGCGGTCACGCGCGCGGGGAGCTGGGATCTGGATCGGGGAAGAAAACTGGCGCGGACAGTGGCGGAGGACTCTGGTCGGCTCTCCCCTCCGTCGGCCAACACGCGGGCAGGCGAGCTCGACGGAGCGCCGCACATCGTACAATCGATGCACGCATGCGCCGGCTTGGGTCCGTGGTTCGTGGGGGCGATGTAGTTCTCCTTGAGGCGGAGGCACCGGAGCTGTGGCGAGATGTGTCGGGAGAGAGAAAGAAAGGGGATGGAGGAGAGATGCGTCCTTGGGGAGCGCTGGTGGGGTGCGGTGTGTCTCAGGATAAGGGTGGACTGCAGGTTGAAGGTGAAAAAAAATGAGGTAATATCACCGAAAGTCATAGAACTTGCGCTCAATATTCAGTTTGGTGCTAGAATTTTAAAAATACGGATTTGTGGTTATCTAACTTGACATCGCGTGCAAATACGGTCACAAAATACGCATGCGGACATATCAAGGTGTATGGGCCTACTTGTCAGTGAGTGATGGCCTTTGGCCAACTTATTTTTGCACAAAACAACCTTACTATTTTTTATTTGCGGGAAAGGCCAACCACTGTACAGCAGCATATTGATACAAAAATTAACGGAAAGGACGGACCTCTGTATAGCATATAGGTACGATAATTAACTAAAATATCAGTGAGGCGGGACTCGAACACACGACACAAATTAAGGACACAAGATCCTCAAAAAAAATTGAGGACACGAGCCACTCTAGCCAACCAACCAACCCTTGATGTTCATATTTCAAGTATGGATAACAAACTAAGATGTATTGAATGTGGAGCCTAATGACATTTAATTTTTCGTACCTATGAGCAGTGGGTCCTACCTGTTATTGCACATTGAAAATTAACAGGAAAAAGTGTGGCCCCCAGCTCTCGAACAAACAACCAAAGAGTGGCATACAAGACATTCTAGCCGCTACAACCTACACATATTACACATCTACGGTGAATAACTAGTCTTAATGTACTAGAAATATGTAAATACTACGTAAACAATAATTACAACAATAAAAATAACGTCTAAATATGTGTTATAAATATTGTACATACAAACTATATAACCTACTTTTAAATTTGTTCACGTATTTTAAAAATATTCATATATTTAATTTATGAATTATAAATTTTGTATCCTTTAAAATAAATATTTCCAAAATTAAAATTACAAATATCATTTTAACTTTACAAACATTTCAATAATTGTTCTCGCATTTGTAGAGTTCAACTTTTGCGTAACTTAAAATGTAAACATTGACATGAATATTCAATCATGTATAATATTGAAATTATATAATTTTTCGAATATAAGTCATGAGTAAAGTTTATACACAAGTGAATAATTTCGAAAATTTAGTAAATGTTTGAAGTCATCATTTTGCATGATTTAAATATAAGCCTTGAGTGTGTTATTTTTCTTGGATTCATTAAACATATTTGTTTAATAAAAAAATTCAATGTCATTTTAACTAAATATGTTTTATATAAATATGCATGTGTATATTTAAATGTTTTTATTTACTAATAATGATCGCTTGTATGTATAATATTCTTGGAACATAAATTTGTTAATTATGTTTTACAAATATCTTTAGAAAATAGCAAGTGCAAAATGGGCCGCAGTATCCGCAGAAATAAGCCGGCAATGGCAACCCCCTTCCGAAAGACTCTGTTTTACAGCTCTGTCAAACCGTCTTGATGTGCAATTGGCCAATTAGTATCACTCCGATTGTTTTACTGCTCCACTTGTAAGTACTATGTTGATGGCATTATATTTTATCTTAATGTGTCAACCTACTGAATATGACTTCTGGTCCTGCTTAATGGAATCAACTGTAGCAGTACGTGCCTCTACATATTTTAGGTTAAAAAAAGGACCGGTAAAATAGCTTAAATGGGCTGCAGATGTACACCAATTCCTCATAGATGCGGAAAAAAAATGCCATTTAAGTTCCACGTTCAATAAATCTAAGTTTGCTATCCATACATGAGATGCGAACGTGAAGGGTGGGTTGGCTGGAGTGGCTTGTGTCGTAAACATTGACCGCAGGTTAAGTATCTGCTCACCCATTTTTTGTGTTAATTTTTGTACCTATATGCAGCACAACAGTCAGTTTTTTCCACAAATAAAAAAAATGTGAGGATGTTTTGTGCAAAAGTTAGTCAGGCGAGCAACATCACTCATTGACAGATGGGGTCATACACCATGATACGTCCGCATGCGTATTTTGTGACCATATTTGCATGGGATGTCAAGTTAGGTGACCAAAAATCCATATTTTTAAAGTTCTAGCACCAAACTAAACATTGAGTGCAAGTTCTATGACTTCCGATGATATTACATCAAAAAAAATCCGAGGGCATGTATGCAAAATAGTGTCTACAAATTGAAGCATTGCATGGGACATGGGTATCTAATTTTCGACATCACACACTAAATGAAAGTGGATAACCAAGTACACTAGCTAAGTCATGTGAATAATCATAGGTTTTCTATATTTAGATGTTAGTTTAGGTCAATTATCTATGTGTGCAATTCTTTTCTCTTTCTCTATGCAGCAGCCATCAATTGAGCGATTTCGTGTCCTATCTGTGAGGCGTTGCACAGTGTAGTGTGGCGCCTTCGTGTCGGGCGTCACACAAAAAGGTCAGCCCCGTGAAATAGTTTCACGGGCAGTTCACTCTGTGATTTGATTTCGTCCGTAGGTCAAATTTGTCAATTTTGCCGCGTTCGATAACAACAACAAAAAAGAAGCTATTGCCTTATATGAATAGGCTAAATAGGCCTTTAAGATTTATTAGGAATTCTGAAAATACTATAGGGCTAGCCAAAAAATAGACTAAATTCAAGCAGAATCCGCCGGCCTATTCCGGCTTTCCAGCTGCTCACATGGTATCTTCTCAAAAAAAAAACTGTTCACATGGGACGACCTCCTCGTATGTGATATTCGTCACCGCCTATGAAGGTCTACTCCGGTTTGCTTTAATCTTGATTCTGCTATCAATATGCATGTGTTGAGTTGAACATGAGTACTTTTTTTTTGCGGGAAACATAGAGCTTTATTCAATCAATTCCTGCTCCAGCGTGATCAGCCATCAAGCTCGTCACTAGGAAGCCGAGAGAAGAGTTCATCCAACAATCAGTCACTCCTAGTTGCTTGCATGCTTTGCACACAGGTGCGCTGAATTGTTGGCTTGTCTCAATACATGATGAACATCAAAACTAAGAAAAGTTGAGGCTAGCCCTTCAATTTCGAGAAGAATAGGCGCTATAACAGAGCGCGAAAATTGTTGCGAGTTCCAGAGCTGCACCAACTCCAGACAGTCTACTTCAAACACCACTCGCGGATAACCTCGAAGCTTGCCGAAAATAACTCCGTCTCGTAGAGCCAGGGCTTCTGCTATGAGCGGATCCGTGACATTATGATGCGGCTTGCTCCAGGCAGCAACAAAGGCGGATGAGGTTTTTGCAAGACCCCCGCTCCACTTCTGTTTTCAGTCAGCGAGACGCTAGCGTCCGTATTTATCTTTAGCCACTCTTAGTCTGGCGGTCTCCAACCATAACCAGGCATGATCCTGGTATGTTCATCTGGAAGCTCTAGCAGCATTAGAGCTTCTCTGATCCGCTTCAAGGACTGGCCTGGATTCGGACTCTCTTTGTCATGTGTTATGTTGTTGTGAGAGGTCCATATAGCCCACATGACAGTAATGATCTTCGGTCGGTCCCCTTCATTGATGCGTGTGTCACACAAAATATCCTTGCACCAAGTGGTCGGATGTAGGTGTGGCAGCTTGACATTGAGCCATTTCCTAGTTTCCGTCCAGAAGCTTTGAGCATGGGAGCACTTGATGAATGTGTGCACCATGTATTCATCTGCACCCTTGCACATCTTGCATCGGGCCATAGTCGCAATATGCCTGTGTCTCAGTGTTGATTCAACTGGCAAGATACCGCTGAGAACCCGCCACCAGAAGACACGGGCCTTGGGTAGCACCTTGAGCTTCCAGAGTCGAGTCCATAACTGTTTGTCATTCTCAGAAGTTTCAGTAATCGCCCCTTCCTCTAGAGCTAAATGCTCGTTACAAGTCATTAGAGCACGATACGCGGATTTTAAAGTATAGGATCCCGACCTCTCATGAGCCCATGCCCAGAAGTCGTCATCACCACCTTGCCTGAGTGGTAAATTCAAAATTGCATCGGCGTCCGGTGATGTGAAATAGCTCCGAATGAGATCAACTTTCCAGCTCCAGTTCTCTTTATCAATAAGGTCTGAAACTGTGTGAAGATTAGCACTCCCAATCTGAGTTGAACATGAGTACCTGCTCACTTCATCGGGACATGTTGAGAATTGTGCTGTATTTTTTTTCTTATCTCTGAAATTTATCAGCCTTGTGTTATGTGGGTCTCAAAAGAATCTGTAGAACAAACTCTCCTCTGTTAATTAGAGATAATGTCACGTCCTAAGGTAAAAATATCTGTTGTCTCAACCTTCTAGCTAAGTTTAAGTTGATTCTACAACGGAAGAACTTATTCCTGCTACTGAATTGTTCTATGGTCCAATAGTATCAAACTGCATCCCTGGTAATGTTTTCCTGATTTTCAAACACATGCGATGGTAGGATATCGCCATATTGATTGTGCTCCAGCATATTCCGAAATCAGAGAGAGGTATTAGTAATCACTTGCATCATAGCTTTACAAAGAACAAAAAGGCATTCAAAATATCCTTCCAGAGTTGTAATATTGTTCGATTTGATTTGAAAATATACCATACCATATACTGACTAAACTGATTTCCATGCCTCTCCGTAGATCAGCTTGGTCCTGAAGAAATTATTGGAGGATGGTGTGGTTAGGCATCTGTTCACCTCCAAGATATGGTCAGGCTTGATTTTTTATATTCAGTTTGAAGCAGCGTGCGATATAGATACGCTTCCTTCTCCTTACAAATATTCTGGAGTTGCAGGTTCTGTGACCATGCACCTGAAGACGTGCGAGACGCAATTGCCGCCACCCTTCCTCCTGTACAATTCTCTACCCAATCGTAGCATCTTTGCCTTTCTGCAGCTACGCCGACGTTTCCTCGCTTCCTCTTGGCTGGCCGCGATGGCCTTCCTTAGTGATAACGGCAGAACCATGTCCATCAAGACTGGTCGCACGGCTACGTGCGAAGGCAAGCTCGCCGTACCGCGGGCGCACGCTGCATACAGTCCGGCATGGACACCTTCAGTTCTGAATTTTCCCTTGCAAGAGAAGGTGGAACATGGTTTTGCTGCAGCTAGCCTCTTCCTTCACCCTCCGTTGGGTGGTGCCAAGGATCAAATCGACAAATATGAGAGGTAAGATGTGTAATGTAAACTATTCTTCATAAACATGTTGCTGTTCTCATCTTACAACCATCAGATAATACCACGACAGTTTAGCTTAGTTACTAAGATGATATACGTAATAGTTTGAGAAAGTTCAACACGATATTAAATTGAATTAGGGGCATCCTAAATGACAAGTTATATTTCTCTCATGTCCATGGACATCTTGAAAGGAATCACAAAAGTAGTTATATTTTGTTTGTTCTGTTGCAGGTTCTTAACAAATGTCAATTCTTCATAGCTGTCCTGGAGAAAGAAAGGGAGTGGGTTCACTTGGTAGGAAAATCAAAAAAGTTTAATTGTGCCTCGTTCTTTCTTATGTATTTGGAGCTCATTTTTTAGCTTCTAAGAAATTTCCAGAATAGCCAATTGTGCCTCATTCAAAGTTCAAGATAGGGTGAGCAATGACGTACATGTGCAGATGTGCTACTTATTTTGTCAAACCATCAGCAGTCCTAGGCGCATTTGATACATCCATTTGGTAGCAAAATTTCTGGAACCGAAGAGTACTAAACTACTCTTCACATTCTCCAAAAAGACCACTAGGTAATCCTCACTGCTTTAATTTCTTTCTTACAATTCAATAGCCTTTTCTCACTGTACAATTTTGGGGAGTATTGTTGCTTGATCAACTGCTTTACTTAGTGCTCGGTTTGCGAGTCTGACAGCTATAGGAATAAGAGTATTCGATGATTGGGAATTTAAAGGATATGAGATATTATTTGCACATATAATTTTGAAGTATGGTGGTGGGGCGAATCAGAGTTGGGATGGCCAGGGTTACGGCGACTACGGCAGAGATGGTCCTCGGTACAATTGATATGGGCAGTGGGGCGATGATGGATACGATGTATACGGCGAGGGTCAGCACTGTGGGTCGTCCTCGGGTGGTGGTCGAGGTAACAACTGGCATAATGGAGGCGGACACTTTCAGGGACCGCCCGGGAATTTTGTTGAAGTAGTTGCTGGATCTACCACTACAAAAAAATACACTTCCGTAATGATACATGTTTGTCACAGTAGGTCGCGTTTTTTGTCATGCATATACATCCATGACAAATTTATGACAGAATCAAGATAGTCATACCTGTGCTGTCGTAGAAGTGTTCCATGACATTACCAAAATTATCATCACGGAAATGTCCACTTTCATGACGATAAATCGCGCGTCACAGAAGTGCTTTCGTTAAGGGTGACCGACACGTGGCATTCACCGTAACGGAACGCCGTTAAGCTATCGGGTTGGGTTTTGGATCCGATAACCCGTTAACAGCCCCGACCAATGGGAAATTTCCACGTTTAAAATTCTTATTGGCCGGATGAAACACGTGTCAGCTCGTCAGTGAGTCAGATAGGCGCCTATGATACGTCGACACGTGGCACGGCCCAACAGAGACCCATTCCTGTGAAAAGGCCGGCCCGTTTGACTTGGTCAAAAGCTGGCGGCCCGGCCCATGGAAAGCCTGTTAACAGCCTGTTCGCATATAGCCCATTTACAACCCGCTAACCCAAGGCCCGTTACGCCCTATCCGAATTAGGCCCAGTAGCGTCATCTGGGCCATCCAATATGATTCCAGCCCGTTTTCACTTCTGGCCCATGTATGTCCCATGACGTCTTTCGGCCCATATGAGGCCCTATGTAACTCTTGGCCTGTTAACGGCCCGTGGTGAAACTGGCCCGTAATGAACAGTATATCACTTTACACCCATTAACGGCCCGTGGTGAAACTGGCCCGTAATGAACAGTGTATCACTTTATACCCATTAACGGCCCGTTATTCCGTTAGGCCGTTTCCAGCCCATGTTATCTTTCGGCCATCTCAGAGTCCATTTATTCTTGGGCTCATTTTCAGCATTCGTTTACTTACGGCCCGTTACTGTCATTTTCTGCTTGTGGGCCAAATTCAGCCCGTGGTTACAGTCGGCCCGTTTGTGGTCCGTTAATATGTTGGGCCGTTTTCATAGCGTCATCAAATACGGCATATTAATGATGGCCCGTTATGGTCGGCCCATGAACGGACGATTCCAACTCTAGCCCGTTTACGGCTAAATGCGGCCTGTTATTGGCCCATGTTTGGCCAATCGATCATACGGCTCGTATAAGGCCCATTGATGATACGGCCCGTAGAAGGCCTACTGTTTCTACGGCTCGTAGAAGGCCCGCTGTTTCTATGCCCCGTAGGAGGTCCAGTGTCACTACAGTAAATATTAGCCCATGGTTTTCGTGGCCTAGTTTTAAAAAATAGGTTACTGGAGCCACTAGTTAACCGCGAAAAAAGAACTGCAATGACTACAAGCAAACAAATAAACAAGACAACAAGGAAATAAATAAGCAAGCAACTAACGCTAGGCTATCACAGCTATTACACATATTACATCTACTGGGCATCAAAGTTCGCCACCAGTGCAAATATAGGGAACAAAGCAGCATATCATATACACTGGCCCTTAAAATTGGCCACCAGTGCAAATAAACGCGGCAGCAAAACAAGAGCATAACTGAAACAACTTCAGAAGAGCTCAAGAAACGTTATCCTGGGTATCCACCATGCTGGCAATAAGCTTAGCAAGCTGATTAGCTTTGTCCTGTTTGGCGCTAAAATCCTCCAGCGCTTGCTGTTGCACCAGAAAGTATGCATCTGAATGCTCCAGGGACTTCCGCGGTCCTTCCGCTTCTTGTCGCAGCACAACTGATCGATGTCTTTCAGCTTGTAGTTGAGACTCAAGAAACCGAACTGATTCAGACAGTGAGTTTGAATAGCTTGTGCAAGCGGTAGTGGCCAGTAACTCCAACACTAAACCAAGACAGGATGTGTCACTATCCTGAACCTTATCTGCATTACTTCCTTTACCGTTGCTTAATAAGGCACTCTTCCCCAATATTCTGTCAGCATTCTAAAAGAAGAAACAAGCAGACACACAACAAGTTTAGCATGTACTAGTATATGAAACTCATTTCGGTGAACCAGTTCATTAGTAAGGTGGACAGGATTAAACTACCAAGTCTTCTATTGCCAAGTACTAGTACATAATAAAAGCATCAAACAAACATATATCTATGTCCTATGGTAGCAATGGAATCTTAAATTAGAACAATTGTTCTTCAGGTTTAGGCACTTGTTCTACATGAACAGAGTACAGTAAGACGCAAGAATATAATACTTAAAAATAGAAAATGAGCTCATAGACCTTACCACATTCTTGGTTCGGGACCAGTACAGAACAAGGCGTTCCCAGTCATCGTCCAGTAAATGTGTCTCAAGAGAACGTAAGGGAATTTGATGAGTTTCTTTGCCGGTGAAGTACGTTTTCTTCAGGTAATTCCGATACTGCCACCAAGCATTCTTGAAGATAGCAGAGGTATTAGCACAGGTTACCTCATCCTGAGTTTCCAAATCGGTCCTTCTCTATAGAGAAAAATGGGAAAATTTGCTGTATTATAACCATCATGGAGGTAGGATGTATGGGACGAAGCAAAGTAATTGCCATGAATAACATTACTTACACATAACTCCTGGACAAACACCTGCAACTGGCATTTTCCTTCATCTTCAGTATAATATTTCCAAGATGGGAAGATACACACATATGATTTAACAACATCAAATGCGATAGATGCTAAACTACGACTAGCTGGTTGTGCTTCCTCCACAGGAATAGGCATACTAACTGGTGGAGTTGGGGTTCGCCGTGATAGTACTGGCCCTTTGGGCACTGGAGCTGCCTTACTAACTGCTCTTTTTTGGGAGCTCTGTGGTGGAGATGGTGTTGTGTCAACAGGAACTGGGTTACTATCGGCTGGGGTTGGGGTTAGATTGGGTGAAGCTGGTTCTCTGTCCATCGTAGTAGGGGTACAATCTGCGAGAGTTTGGGTTATGTGTGGTAGGGCTGGTTCTTGTGCATGTACAACCGGGGTGCTATCTCCACCAAGAGGTAGCACTGTTTTATTTGAAGACCGTGTTTTTAGTCAGCTAGATACTGGCAGCACCCGCTCCAATTCAAATGGCTGATAAACAGGAAACATAGTTGAATGTGCACACATTGTATGAGAGACAGATGCAATAGATAGTGTGGAAAAAAGAGGGCATGAAATAGTTGACATGCATATTGTTTAACTAAAATGGATAGCATGACATAATTTCACATATATGATGTCTATCTAAACTGGATAGCATAGCATAACATAATTCAAAGATATGATGAATAACTAAACAGGACCGCATGACATAATTCACCTACATGTTATCTAAGTAATCAGGATCACATCATTTAATTCACATATGTGATTTATATGCTAAACAGAGGGCATTCGATATGATGTCTGAACTAAGAACATGGTGTTGAATATTGTGTATATGATGTCTAAACTATGCAATCAAGACACCGTATGCATGATATGAGCAGTATAACCGTGCCAAGTTAGAGCATACACCTCAGTGGGGGAATAGGACTGACATCTGTCTCTAAGTCCATCTCTGAGGAGCTATCGGGACCCAACAAGAGATCTGCTTCGACAGGTAGCACTGTCTGCTCTGAAGGCCTTGTTTTCACTCCAGATTTTTCCATCTCCCACCCAAATGGCTGATTCACAGGAAGAGTAGTTTAATGTATAAACATTGTCGACAAATGGAAATGTAATGAAGAAAAGGATGGGCAAGATATCATTCAAATATATGATGCCTGGTTAAACAGGATGGCATTGCACATTTCACATATATTATGGCTGGCTAAAAGACATGAGACTGCATAATTCCCATATATGATATAGAAACTAAATAGGTGGCATTACGGAACATGTCTAAACTAAGCAGATGACATATATGATGTCAAAAGTAGGCACTGCAAGGCAACATATGCATGATATGACTAACATCATCATGCCAAGGTAGAGCAAACACCTTGGGTGGTAAATAGGAGTGGTCAGGGCATCCGAATCCGCCTCAGAATAGATATCTTCCTCTGGATTACAATCTGGAGAGGGGTGGGGAGGGTTTTCCATTGAACCCACCATGGAGCGATGTCTGCATCACATTGTATTGCCGCGCAAAACTCTTCTCTTTTTCTCTACATGTTCAGCATGACTGTGTACAATATCTGACATGCATACGAAAAAAATATGGTGAGATTATGTAAGGAGAGCATGTAGAAATTTAGAGTGATGGTAACAACCAGTGGATCAATGTTTTTCCGTTGAACCAAAATAGCCCTAATGGATCGACGTGAATGTATAGTAATAAGTGATGCAACAAGTGTACAACCTCTTTGCCGTAGCCGTGTCGACCTCAGCATCATTGGGTTGGTCGCTGAAGCAGTTGAGGCAGAGGTGGCTGTCGGAGGTGTGGAGGAAGATCTGAGGAATCTGTAGACGGCGTCCAGGGCACTGCTCTGTTGTGATGGATCATTCTGTCGTTGGAGCAGCTCCGGTGAGCCGTAAGACGTCAAGGCTGAAGCAGCACAAGACAGACATCGTCAATCTCAAGTGGGATTCTGATAGCATCTCCAATAGATGATGTAAAATGGATGTAAAATTAACATCACCAAAAACCACCTAACTACGATAGATGAGGTAAAAACTGTTGACTCTGAACTTAACTGTCGAAACTGAAATTTACTGTGGAATCTGAATGCTACTGTCGAAACTGAATGCAATGGTAGCAGAGAGGCACTTGACATGTAGTTTAGGGAATGCTACTGTCGAAACTGTCGAAACCTGCACCCCCCTGAGCCGCCAGCCACCACCGGCCGAACCGCCGGCCCCAGTACCGCCTCGTCGCCCCGAAACAACTCGCCACCGCCGCCCCGGCCAGCCCTCTAGGCCCCCGCCACCCCCACCCTGAACCTTAAGATAGATAGTGGGGTACCTCTCCGGCGAACCCCCGTCCCTGCTGCGGGTGGTTCTTCCTTAACTCCGGCGAGCCCCCCCAACCCCTGAAAATTGACTGATCCAAAAGTCGATTCAGTCGACTGAAGTGTGGCTTAATCGGAGCAAAGCAGCAGCACGAGCGAGGGGGAGAGCAGCAGCAGCAGCTGGGTGAGCGAGCGATCGAGCGAGAGCCGGAGCAGCAGCAGCAGATCCGGCTGGTATGGACGTCGCCGCCGAAGGGGCCTCGCACTGGGGGAGAGCCACCATGGAGATGTCGCCCGCGGCGACGGCTTCAAGGTAGCCGCTCCATGGGGGTGCGGGATGGAGCACCGTCGGCGCCGGGAGGTCGAGTTAAGGAGAAGGTGCGATGCAATGAGTGTACAACCTCTTTGGTGGCGCCGAGTAGGCCTCGGCTTCGTCCGAGGAGTCGGTGAGGATGCTGCGGTTCTGGTGGAGCAGGTTAAGGCGGCGTTGTGGGGATGGAGCAGCCGCGATAGACGAGGCGATCATCAGAGCAGCTCCTTGGAGGTGGAGGATGGGGCGGCTGAACCGGCGGGACGGCGAGATGGACGACGGATCCTCATCCGGGGAGGTGGACGAGGCACGTCGAGCTGTTGCGGTGGATGACATCGTCGGGGAAGAGGCTCCGGCTGGGCAGCGGTGACGTAGCGGACGGAGGAGGGTGGGGTTTCGCGGCTGGAGCGAAGAGGTTATGGCAGCCTGGGATTTTGAATGGCGAAAAGGGGGCGATGGGAGGGGATGAAGCATGACTTAGGAACGCGCTTGTCCAAAATGTAGGGTGTGTTACAAAAGTACCCCCCACCGATTTGAACTAGCGGCCCTTTCGGCTCAGGGTTAGAAGGGGGATTTCACGTGTCGGGATTTGGCAGCTGGAGGGAGTTTTCGCGCGCGTTGTAATTTCGGGATAGCAAGGCGCGGGTTGTGAAGGCGCCAGTTTTGGGAGCACGATATCTGAATTTTCGGGATATAACAAGACGCGGGTTGAATTTTAGGGACAAGCCTAATGTGTAGTAATATTGTACTTGTACGTACCAAATCAATTCGCACTTCCCTCAATCAAAAAGAAAACAAAAAGATAAAACTATTCACACCACACAAAGAGAGAGTCTTGCCCCGTTTTACTATACAAATGCTATTCAAAGCTACTCCCTCCTTCCATCTATATAGGGCCTAATGCGTTTTTGATGCTAACTTTGACCAAATATTAGAGCAATGATACATGACATGCAATTTACACAAAGCACACCATTAAATTCGTCAGTGAAAGGTTCTTTCAATGATATAATTTTCATATTGTGCATGTCATGTACTATTAATCTTGTCAATAGTCAAAGGCGGTCTTAAAAATCTCATTACGCCCTATATAGATGGAAGGAGGGAGTATGAATCCATGTTATGTCCGATTAAATTTTTTCGCTTGCTGTATAATGCATGTAACCTACTCATACCAACATTTTAGTGCATTCCAAATGTCTATACTACCGCTGCAATTTGAACTAAATTTGAATTCGTTTCTCTATTTCAATAAGAATCTACAATCATATTGTTGCCAACTTCAACCATCATAGTTTCCTTGCTATCCGCCAGATATAAATCAGACGGCCTATAATGCAAGATGGCAGGCACACCATCATCAACAACTCCGTTTTTTATAAGAGTAGAGATAAAATATATTAAATGTAGTATACCATGTTCATAACCACACCATGTGTATCACCGTTATATATATTCACACATCTGTCGGTTTGAAACACTATGATAAATTCTTCAAATATCCGAATTCACTTTTTATAATGAAGTATATATGATCTCTATTCGTCTTTTACACCCACACAACCCTCTTATCTTTGTCGCTAGCGCTAACTTTCTCTTGTGCATGCACACGCCCGCATCCCTCTCACCCTCCCTCAACATTCTCTAGCTCCATCGCGCAAATTCATCTTTTCACTTTAGGTCGTTCACCCATGGTGTGTGTAGGCCCCCCAGCTCCTTCTTTACGGCACACATCGATCGATATGCCTCTCTAGCCAGGTGTGCCTAGCACAAACACAAGCTTCCCCTCTTCTCTTGTCACCGTCCATGCCTCACTCCAACCACTCTTTTCATCATTCTCGTACTCGCACACTCCTCCCCCTTGATATAGTATGCCTCTCGTACCACCTCCTACATGCATCCCTCTCTCTCTATCCTTCTCCTCGTGCCTCATTTGCTTCTAACACACACATGCATGTATACCGATCGATCTCCCAACATATACCTAGATCGACTTTAACTACCCCCCCATCGATCGACGTACCTCACAAGTTATGTCTCTCCCTTCTCTTACAAAGGGCAATTGATCTTCGTATGTAGTTACGTCTGCTTACCATAGCCACATTGTCCCCCCTCATCAGTCGTGCATGCCTCCTGACCCGTCTCTCACACGCACGTGCACAGACAACAAGCAGCCATCTCCTCTCTTATTGATATTGCGGGCGTGCCCTCCGTTTGTCTAGCAAGCCTATCCCACCATTTGTTAGAAGCAACTCCACTACCACCCCCTCCAACACTCTAGCTCTGTCTCTCTCCCAACCTTATTCATCTCCTGCACATATGCATGGATGCCGATCGATCTCCCTTAATACATGAGGCAGATCGATCTCCTTAATACATGAGGTAGGCCTCTCTCCTCCTCCACACATATACCAGCCATTGTACCTCTATAGTTAATTGGGCCTCCCTCTTCCCCCACGACACACCGATAGTCAAGCGCTGCAGGTAGGTATCCATGCCATGGAGACAAACTGCACATGTCCCATCTCACGTTCCAGTAGGCCAGCCACTCTATATCTTTGACGTGGGCACACACAAATTCGATGGCACTCTTTATCGACCGCGTGTGCGTGCGCACACACACACACATCATCCCTCTCTTCGATTCTATGGACACCTCAAGCCGATGATACCTCCACTCTCTTCTCGTGGATCGCCCCCTCTATATATATGTTATATCAAGGACTCTATTTCACACACATTGCATACGTTAAAAATTTTGATTGACCCCCCCACACAAAAAAAAACTCTCAAGAACCCACACACTATATCTCTCTAGGTTTGTATCTCTCTCACACAACCCCACGTAGGTGGTGTACATATACAAGAAGAGAATAGGTGCACCGTGCACGTACTCACGCTTCGTGCCCAGCCACACCCGTGCGGGTACACGGTGGAGCTCATTTCTTTACGAAATGGCAGCCCACGTGCTAATTTGAACGCCTGTAGCGGTTGTTTACTTAGGGAGGTCGTGTACCATGCGTGCACGAAACAAAGTTCGACTTGACGCATTGCCGCGTTATTTTTAAATCAAGTTATAGAGCTCAATGGCACGTACACATAATATCTCACACAAGGCTCCGGTGGCCTCTCTCTCTCTCTCACCGTTGGTCACTGATCCGGCCGCATCCCGTCCGCCAGGGGAAAGGGAGTGCGGTGGCCTCTGTCTCTCTCTCACCGTTGGTCACTGATCCGGCCGCATCCCGTCCGCCGGGGGAAAGGGAGTGCGGTGGCCTCTCTCTCTCTCTCTCTCTCTCTCTCTCTCTCTCTATCTCTCTCACCGTTGGTCACTGATCCGGCCGCATCCCGTCTGCCGGGGGAAAGGGAGGAAGTGCATTGTTTCTCCGTTCGACGGTGCTGAGGCAGCACGTCCCGATCTGCGGTACACGCCATTCTCTCTGACCAAGCTCCGGCGCGGCAGGGCCTACGCCACCTGCTCGCAGATTCCGCCCGTCCCCGCTCACCTAGTTACATCCCGACGACCTCCAGGTATCCCCTTCGGCCTTGCTCCACTGCCCGTTTTCCCACGTCGCTGCATGTGGATCTTCCATAGTTCTTTGCCCAAAACTTAGCTCGTCCGGCGTACTTTCCATATTGCATTTTCGTCCTCACACCGTTTTAGACAAACACAACTGTGTTGTTATCTTCCCTTAGGACAAGGAATATGCTTCTTTTTTGTTGTCGCATGTGTCATCAACTATTATTGGCCAGTCATTGTTTGCGCTACATTATAGAAGGAATGACCGAGAAGCTTTACAGAGTATTAGGCCTTCCACTATGTAGGCCAAAAGAGGTGCCAATTTCACCTTTTCTTAGTTTGGCACCGAAAGCCTCCATTGCTACAGCCGGTGCCATAAATATTAGACACCGGTGACATGACTAGTCTGCAGAGACCATTGGCAATTTAACAACACGTGGAGTGCCCTGGGTAAGAAGTGCCCAAACAAGTACAAGAAGCGACAGGACTCCACGATCATAGGCATTACATATTTTCAATGGGAAAAGCTTGTCAAAGTTTAATCATTGATGTTAGCAAGAAGCGACAGGACTCCACGATCATAGGCATTACATATTTTGAATGGGAAAAGCTTGTCAAAGTTTAATCATTGATGTTAGCAAGAAGACGTTAGTTTAATATATTGGAATTGGAAAACCTTGTCAAAATTTGCTCATTGATGTTAGCCAGAAGACATGCATTTGATATTTTTGAGTGGGACGCCCTTGCTGTGAGCAGCGTCAAGTGTTTTTTTTCTATTCCTGTGTTCAGTTTAGAAGTAAATAGTTACTCTGCTGAGATATTCCTGTGCTAAGAGTTTGTTCTGAATATTGTCTATGTAATGCTAGGCCTTGTGTTTGATTGCAAAGTTGAGCTTAGAATGTTGTGGCATGCGGCATCACGAGCTATTCACCGTGCCTCCTGAGAATAATGCTTCGTATTGTTTTGCATGTCGATCTAATGCCAGTGATTTGCTTGTTAAGAAGATCATCCTCTTTTGTTGTTTCCGTGCTTAATAAGTTCATCGTCTGATGTTTCATTCATAGCCGATACGACAAGTCGGGTAGGTTAGACGTGAAACCATATGATCTTTCGACCAACTCATGATATTAGGCCGTGATTGGATCGTCATTTTCCAACCAAAACCGCTTGTAAAACTGACGCTTGTAAATTAAAGCAGATGGTCTCGGGCGAAGGCGCTTGGTTGGTCGATTTTGACTAGTAAAATATCGGAAGTACTTGACACACGATAAAAACGCTGAACGACACTCGGACGATTGCTAATCTAGCCGTTAGCTGTTGTTTCAGCCATGCCCATGGATGGCATGATACGCTCGTCGTGCATGTATCGTCAGGTAATGTCGTCCATATAGCAGTGCTCGTAAAATATACACTGGTCTCTCAAATTACATGCGTAACCCGCCGGTTTTACTTACAGACCTCGGGCCCTCGGTTTCATTACGCCTGTATTTTACGCGTTGTTTTCGATGACGAGTAAATTACACTTGTATGTTAATACATGTTTGAAATAAACCAGAGCTCCCAAGCGCAGCCTTACCGTTTCATGCCGTCTCAGTTTCTTGAAGGTGCTCATAGTTGTCTGATGATCCTGGCTTCCTGAATGAGTAGCGGGCGCTGTATCAGACCATCCATAGGGCCCGCGAGGCCCTCTCCGTTGTCCTTCGAGTTGTTGCGCTCGCCGTGGCGCCAAGCATTGTTAACATCATCAACGAACATGAGGATTCAGGAGATGACTTTATTTTGACTGGATGACACTAGGGACCCACTAGGGCCATAGCCGTACGTACGCAAGTGCCTCCTTATTATGTACAACTATATTTTTTTGCTTTCTCCTGGTTTCCTGACATCACAGTCCCACACCATTGTCAACCTATGTAGTTAATATAAACGAGAGAATTGCACAAGGTGCGGCCGACAGCTGGGACCAAGTAGCTCAAGCAGTATTTGTGTTTTTGAGGCGTGAGCACTGTAGAGTTTTTTTTGGCAATGATTTTGTTGTTGTTCAGAGGAGAGCAGCGTATTAACTGGGCGGGCTGTGGCCCGTCTAGCCCAGGCCAGATATCCAGCCTAGATACTAATTTTTTCAAGATGAAAATGGCTAGCCCAGCTATAAGTCTTTTTGAGGAATACCCAGGCAAGGTCAACTTGTTATTCTCCGCCCCGCTGGGCTGCAAATCTTTCCTAGGAGGGATGCATTAGGCTTAATAGGAAAATGGGCTTTAAAAATAATAAATGGGATGTAATTATAAAAACTGGGCAGTAACTATAAAAAATGCACCAAACACGAAATTAGTTTATAAAATATTATTTATGGATTTTGAAAATCTTAAATTTTCATTGTTGCGCGCGCAATGTTTCGTTGGATTTTTACGTAATACAAATTTATATTTAATCTGACTAGAAATTTCGGGATAAAAGTATTTCGGAGCCCATCAAAATGTGGGAAGTTTTATTGAATTCTGTCTTCAACGGTTGGTTGAAATTATTAATCATTGTCCTAGCTAGAAAATGGGCTGTACTTTTAACAAACTGTAAATGGGCTGTTGTAAATTCCATTAGAATTCTAAAATGGGCTGTACGTTCTTACAAAACGCAAATGGGCTATAAGTTCTATGCCACACACTTGTGGGCCTACTAAGTGACGCGTCCCCTAAAAAAAATAAGTTGACGCGTATGCAAGGCTTTGCCAACTTATTATAGTCAAGACACGGTTCTAGCAGCAGTGGCCGTTGGATGTCTATCCAACGGATGTCGTGCTTCTTCTTCAATCTTGGATATTCTTAGCTTCGGCCGCCCAAAAAATGATTCCTCCCCCTGACATCTGGGGCGCACCATTTCGGAGGCTGACCTGTGGGCCTACTAAGTTGGAGCGTACCAAGGGCTTTGTCAACTTAGTCAATAATAAACGTTTCTAGATTCAGTGACCGTACGATGTCCATCCAACGGCCGTAGTGCTTCTTCAACCTCTGGTCTTCTTGGTCCAGCCGCCCAAAGCAGCGCCGGTCGTGCTGCCTGCTCCTGCCTCCCGTGGCCGGCTGTGCTGCCACGGAGGCCTCACCGCCTCCATACTACTCCCACCGCTGGCCAGGCCATCCCTCCACTCACCCACACCCCTGTTATTCTGTGGCGATGGCAGCCTCACACCGCAGCCGAACCAGTGAACCCTCGTACTCCTCTCCGCGCAGGCTTCCACTGTTGCGTCTTCCCCAGCTCCGCGTCGCCCCCTTCCTAGGCCTCATCATCATCCAGACCACCGCCCTGGTGCTCTCGGCGCGGCGTGGTCAATGACCGACTTCCATCGGAAGAGTACTGTACGTGGAGAGGCTGGCAGCTGGGTCCAGGCGGCCGCAAGGAAGTGCCTCCTTATTACGCGAAAATAATTATTCCTCCACCTTACAGCAGGGACCCACCGGACGGGCCACCTTATTTCGCGAAAAAAACGTTTCCCCCCTGACTGCTCGGACCTACCGGACGGGCCAACGTATTTTGCGAAAAAATGTTCCCCCCGCTGTCAACTCGGACCCACCGGAAGTGCCTCCTTATTACGCACAAAAAAAATGAATACTCCCCCTGCTAGCTGGGACCCACCATGGTGGGAGGCTGACTTGTGGGCCTACTAAGTTGACTGGGACGGGGGCCTTTGTCAACTTTAGTCAATATGAACGATTCTAGCTTCTTCAACTTTAGTCAATATGAACGATTCTAGCTCCAGTGACTGGGACGGGGGCCTTTGTCTTCTTGCTCCAGCCGCCCAAAGCAACGCCGGTCGTGCCGCATGCTCCTGCCTCCCCGCCCCCTACTATTCTCACCGCTGGCCAAGCCCTGCGGCGACGACAGCCTCACACCGTAGCTGAACTAGTGAACCCTCGTACTCCTCTCCGCGCGGGCTTCCGCTGCCGCGTCTTCCCCGGCTCCCCGTCGTCCCCTTCCTAGGCCTCGCCGTCATCCACCGCCCTGGTGCTCTCGGTGCGGCGTGGTCAACATGGTCAAGGAACGACTTCCATCAGACGTGGACTGTACGTGGAGAGGCTGACAGCTGGGTCCACGGCCGCGGCAAGGAAGTGCCTCCTTATTACGTGCAAAATAATTATTCCTCCACCTGACAGCGGGGTCCCACCGGACGGGCCACCATATTTCACGAAAAAAACGTTTCCCCCTGACTGCTGGGACCCACCAGCTACACCTTCGCATGCAAGGAAGTGCATCTGGAAAAAAAACCAAAACGATTTGCCCCCCTGACTGCTGGGACCCACCAGCTACATCTTCACATGCAAGGAAGTGCCTGACAGTCGGGACCCACCTGGTCGAAGCGTATGTAGCGTTGTCATTCTGGTCGCGAACGTGTACGTACATATATACTAGTCGATGTAGAGGCGCGCACGTGTCGTAGTAGAGGCACGCACGTAGCATGTACACATACGTACAGCGGTCAGGGTGCAAGAAAGAAAATACGGCCACGTATGTGTACATACGAGCGGGGTCTCGAATGCCTACTCGCGCATACGTACAGCGAGGGCTCGTATACATGGCTGGGTCGAAACAGAGAAACAGCGTCATCTTCGTGTTCATGGGGAGGCAACGGAATGCGTCGTGTTCATTGGGAGGGCTTGGACGGAACAGGCAATGGAAACGAGGCCTGGCATACCGCAGAACGGAGGAAACGGCCTTGTGTTCGACCGGCCACGTTCGAAACGGGATCCTGTTCATCGGGAGGGGTGTGGCGTACCGCAAAACGGAGGAAACGGACCTCCTACGATCGAAACGGGGGTCCTGTTGATAGGGAGGGGTGTGGCGTACCGCAAAATGGAGGAAACGGACCTCCTACAGTCGAAACGGGAGTCCTGTTGATCGGGAGGGGTGTGGCGTACCGCAAAACGGAGGAAACGGACCTCCTACG
>NC_041382.1:691074816-691091892 GCF_002162155.2 Triticum dicoccoides | reverse complement strand
CTGTTCATCCCATCGATCGGCTTCAGTTAGCAGCAGTAGCAAAGGAATCGCTCGATCGGGTTCAGTTAACAGCCATCGATCGATCGCTCGGGTTCAGTAACGCGTAGCCTGCAGTGCAATCACTCGGGTTCAGTTAGAGCCCAACGCCTCGCTCTGGTTCAGTTAGAGCCAACGCCTCACACACACGCGCGTACGTGTATGAGAGAAACGCGCATTGCTCGGCCCCCGACCTCCCACCGTAACCAGGAACTCCCCAAAATTTTCCTCCCCCTCGCTTCTACCACAGTTTTTTCGTCATGGACGGCCCAAAGAATGTCATGCAGCTGCGTCTCCGGCCCGCCCAGGACGAAAAGCCCATTTTCTGTCATGATTTTTTGTCGTAGAAGTAGGAGCCCACCACGTCTATGATGATATCGGGTTTTGTCACAATTATCGTCATAGAAGTGTCATATGTATGACAAGAAAAAATTTCGTTCGGCCCAAAATGTCATGGATGTGTCTTTTTTGTAGTGTACTGACCGTCACCGGGGGGTTTTCGCTGCGGGAGAGGGGGTGGGAGGCGCCCACCTCCACCGCGCCAACCTCCATCGCTACCCCCGCCGGCAGACACGGCTCACGTGCCCCCGGGGGCGGTGACGGATCCCGCAGATTCGGCAGTGGCAGATTCACCGACTCTTCCCACTGTGGCTATAGAAACAGTCAGGGCCCTGGCAGCAGTTTCTATTCCGGCGGCCACTGAGGCTGCTAAGATTAGTGATGGTGGACCGGGCAAGAACTCAGACAAACTGAGGGCGAAAAACTTTCGAAGTGGGCAATTAAAAAGAAGAAGTTGCCTTGCTATAGATGTGGCGAACCGGGTCACTTTGTGGCAGAGTGTACTAATGAGCTTTGTGATTATTGCCTCAGATCACAGCATGTGACCGGGGATTGCCCACTCCTATCCGGTCCTAAACCCGGCATCAACATTTATGGTGTGTGGTGCAAGGAGTTGATGTTCTCTGAGACACCGGAGGTGGATCCCCTTCTGCAGGTGGTTGAGAGATCTTTCCCTGCAGTGGTCCGGGTTACTAATGGGCAGCTGACCAAAGCTCAGATTGTGAGGCAGTTGCATGACCTGGTACCGGGTAATTATCAGTGGCATCCGGAAAAACTAGAGGGACAGGCTTATAAGGTGGATTTCCCCACTAAAGAGGATCAGATGCATTTTCTTAAGTGGGGTTTATGCAGGGTTCCAAGTACCAACACTATTATTGCTATTGATGAGTGGAAGCAGGATGAATCAGAGGGTACACCTTTGGAGAAGGTGTGGGTACGTTTCTTTGGTGCACCACCAAAACTGATTAAGCACTTTCTGATTGCCTGGAACTTGGGTTCTATGATTGGCAAGACAGAAAAGGTGGACATGCCTTTCACTCACGCGCAAGGGGCTGCGAGGTTGTTGGTCAGTGTTGTGAGTGTTGAGTTCATACTAGATGTGGTCCGGTGGACACATGCTAGAGTCACGTACGTTCTTGAGCTTGAGATCGAGGACACTCCAATTTCCTAGGATGGGGATGTGTAGGACCTTGAAGTAGATGTGTCTAGAGGGGGGATTAGACAATGCTAAAGTTGCAGTTTTTAAGCTTTTTCGGTTTAAGTGGAGTTTAGGCACACTTTCAACATTCATAATACATATCAAGCAAGCATGCAAAGAGTATATAGGTAGCGGAAAATAAAGCATGCAACTTGCAAGGATGTAAAGGGAAGGGTTTGGAGAATTCAAACGCAATTGGAGACACGGATGTTTTTCCGGTGGTTCGGATAGGTGGTGCTATCCTACATCCACGTTGATGGAGACTTCAACCCACGAAGGGTAACGGTTGCGCGAGTCCACGGAGGGCTCCACCCACGAAGGGTCCACGAAGAAGCAACCTTGTCTATCCCACCATGGCAATTGCCCATGAAGGACTTGCCTCACTAGCGGTAGATCTTCATGAAGCAGGCAATCTCCTTGCCCTTACAAACTCCTTGGTTCAACTCCACAATCTTGTCAGAGGCTCCCAAGTGACACCTAGCCAATCTAGGAGACACCACTCTCCAAGAAGTAACAAATGGTGTGTTGATGATGAACTCCTTGCTCTTGTGCTTCAAATGATAGTCTCCCCAACACTCAACTCTCTATCACGGGATTTGGATTTGGTGGAAAGAAGATTTGAGTGGAAAGCAACTTGGGAAGGCTAGAGATCAAGATTCATATGGTATGAATGGAATATCTTGGCCTCAACACATGAGTAGGTAGTTCTCTCTCAGAAATAGGATGCTGGAAGTGTAGGCTTAGTCTGATGGCTCTCTCTCTGAATGAAGAGGAGGTGGAGGGGTATATATAGCCTCCACACAAAATCCAACCGTTACACACAATTTACCAATCTCGGTGGGACCAAATCAACAAACTCGGTCGGACCGAAATAGTAAACCTAGTGACCGTTAGAGTTTTCGATGGGACCGACTGTATCAACTCGGTGGGAACAATGTGCTAGGGTTAGGGTAAATCCAAAACTCGATTTGACCGATTACTCAAACTCGGTGGGACCGATTTGGGTAATAGGAGAAACAGAGAGTTGGCCAAGCAAACTCGGTGGGGCCGATTGCATATCTCGGTGGGACCAAAAATATTGCAACAGGTAACAGAGAGTTTGCAAGCCCATCTCGGTGAGACCGAGATCCCATCGGTGAGACCGAACTGATTAGGGTTTCTGGCAGTGGCTATGACAAGTGAAACTCGGTGGCGCCGGATAGAAATAATCGGTAGGTCCGAGTTTGGCTTTGGGTTTAGGTCATATGTGGAAGTGGGAAAGTAGCTGAGGATTTTGGAGCATATCATTAAGCACTTGAGCAAGAGGCTCATTAAGCAACACCTCATCACTCCTTGATAGTATTGGCTTTTCCTATGGACTCAATGTGATCTTGGATCACTAAAATGTAAAATGAAGAGTCTTGAGCTTTAAGCTTTAGCCAATCCTTTGTCCTTAGCATTTTGGAGAACTTCCCACAACCTTTAGTCCATGCCACTCCATTGTTGAACTTATCTGAAACATACTAGATAGAAACGTTAGTCCAACAAGAGATATGTTGTCATTAATTACCAAAACCACCTAGAGAGCACTTGTGCTTTCAATCTCCCCCTTTTTGGTAATTGATGGCAACATACATCAAAGCTTTAGATAAAGATATAAAGAACATCAAGTAAAGCTTTGGAAGGACATGTAACAAGCATAGGCTCCCCCTACATGTATGCACTCATGTAAATGTGAAATATAGAGGCATGCAAGAGCATAACCATGACAGAGTAGGCAATGCGTTACATGTATCTTGGCCATATGCATCAGAGCAAAAGATTATCAAGGAAAATACCTTCATGCTCATGAGTCCTTCTTGCAAACAGTATGTACATAAGCAAGAATTCCTCATACTCATGATTTTGATGCATACACTTACCTTGTAGTCTTTAGCTGGCTTAGGATGGAATGAACCTGCACAAACAAGGTTAGATAACACAGGTACCTCCACTAGCCAGAGCAAACTAAAGAAGCCACAAGAGAACCAAGACTGGGATGACATGTAGAGAGTGAGTACAAGGTACCACATTGGATTCAACATGTCCCCAAGAGTAAAGATATGCAATGAATTTGACTGATTTCTTTCCCTTAGGTGTCTTGCTCCCCCTGAATCTTACATGGGATATTGGGAGAAGATAGGGAACAAAAAATCAGAGCTGAAAGATACAAATGGATAGAACTTAATGCAAATAAGCACATATGAACATGTCTTTCCCCCAAAAAGACATGTGACATCTCTCCTCTTGAACATCAAGCATCTGGGACATCTGGGATCCTTGAGTATTCTCTCCCCTGGAAATCTCTTTCTCCCCCTTAATACTTTCTCTCTTGTAGGTTTGGTCCTTGAGACTTTCTCTCCCCCTTGGGCTTTGATGTGATCTCTCTCTCCCCCTTTGACATCAATTTCCAAGAAGGGCTTTCTGGAATCCATCGTATAGGTTTGGTCCTTGAGACTCAGCACAAAGTAATGGATAAAACTGTGATGCTTGTAGAGGACAAGATTCATTGAGTAGAGCTGGATCAGAAGAAATATAGAACAAGTGGCAAACTGTTTTTCCTGTTGCAAAGTCGGTGGCACCGAGTGGTATGTTTCGATGGTACCGAAAAGATTCGGTTGGACCAAAAATTACAAGTCGGTGAAACCGAGTTCACACAGAGAAAAACACTTGTCACCTCAGCTCACTAAACATGTAGGATCTCACAAAGATTTGCAATGAATTATCTGAAGGATTTGCAAGGAATTGAATGCAGAAAATGCAGAACAAAATCAAAAAGAAAAGAGAAGAAACTGAAAGATCTAGATGAAGTTTTTTTTTGAAAAAGAGAAAGAAAATAAACATGCATGAGACAAATGCAATAACACAGAAAAGAACACAAGAGAACTTCATCTAGAGTTGGGTGATGACATAGTCACCTATGTTAGAGTATATTGACTTAGGAGTCAAGTGAGAGCACTTGATCATAGGTCATACTCATCGTTTAAGCTCAAAATGGGGTTACCATTTTTCGTTTAAGCATCTTGATGTATTCACATCTTGTTGAGTTTCTTTGACTCATGTCTTGGAGTAAAGCTTCTCTAAGATGGAATAACATACCTTGGGTGGTGGTGTGGTTCTTGCTCATGTAGTTGAACTTGTGTGGGTGATCAAGGTTGATGTAGCTCATCAAGAGTTGGGAGCACCACTTGGAGTTTGAGTTCATCTACCTACATGGGTTAGTTCTTGCAAGGAAGAGCACTTGTGTATCCAAAAATGACAATCATGAAGCTCAACATAGAATTTGTCAAAGGATATGTTTGAATGGTTTTGTGCTTCCTTGTCTTCAATCACCATTGTGTAGAGACTTGGTGATGTAGAGATTGCTCAAGATGTGAGTGAGTCGCAATCTCATGGAATTAGATTCAACCAAGCACCTACATGGGTTAGACAACATGCAAGGTACAAATATATCCAAGACATAAGATAGTCATCATAAGAGATATATCATGGATTAGTCATAAGCTCATGTCTTGCATGTATCCAATGGAGTTCCTACTCCAAGTTCGAAGCATCAATAATGTTCAATTCACCTCTCAACCTGCAAAATACTTTCTCATCAAGAGGTTTAGTAAATATATCCGC
This sequence comes from Triticum dicoccoides, assembly GCF_002162155.2. Taxonomy (NCBI): domain Eukaryota; kingdom Viridiplantae; phylum Streptophyta; class Magnoliopsida; order Poales; family Poaceae; genus Triticum; species Triticum dicoccoides. Next base: position 691,086,677 of record NC_041382.1, on the reverse strand, counting down.
TAATTGCTTATCGGTGCGAACATGCTTAAGATCAATGTCACCCTTAGCAACATGATCTCGAATGAAATGATGACGAACTTCAATATGCTTAGTTCGAGAATGTTGTACAGGATTATGACCAATTTTGATAGCACTTTCATTGTCACAAAGCAGTGGAACATGTTTCACATAGATCCCATAATCTTTAAGAGTTTGGGTCATCCAAAGTAATTGAGCACAACATGAACCAGCGGCAATGTATTCCGCTTCGGCAGTGGATAAGGATACCGAGTTTTGTTTCTTGGAAGACCAAGACACAAGAGATCTACCAAGAAATTGACAAGTACCTGAAGTGGACTTTCTATCAACCTTGTCTCCGGCATAATCCGAGTCGGAATAGCCAACAAGATCAAAAGAAGACCTCTTAGGATACCAAATGCCAAAGTTTGGTGTATGAATTAAGTATCTCACTATCCTTTTCATGGCCTTAAGATGACATTCTTTAGGAGCAGCTTGATATTGTGCACACATGCACACACTTAGCATAATGTCGGGGCGTGAAGCACATAGGTATAACAAAGAACCAATCATAGAGCGATAAACCTTTTGATCAACCGGTTCACCATCTTTGGTCAAATCAAGATGTCCACTAGTAGGCATGGGTGTAGGCATACCTTTGCTTTCTTGCATATTGAACTTCTTGAATAAGTCCTTGGTGTACTTTGTTTGAGAGACAAATGTACCTTCCTTAGTTTGCTTGATTTACAAACCGAGAAAGAATTTGAGTTCACTCATCATAGACATCTCAAACTTCTCTGACATTAGCTTTTGAAACTTTTCACTAAAGAGAGGGTTAGTTGAACCAAATATGATATCATCAACATAAATTTGGCATACAAATAGTTCTCCATTAACCCTTTTAGTAAAAAGAGTAGAATCAATTTTACCAATTTCAAAACCACTTGTAATAAGGAACTTGGTCAAGCATTTATACCATGCTCTAGGAGCTTGTTTAAGACCATAAAGAGCTTTGTGAAGTTTGTAAACATGATTTGGTTTCTTAGGATTAATAAAGCCGAGAGGTTGTTTTACATAAACTTCCTCCTCTATTTCACCATTTAGAAAAGCACTTTTAATGTCCATTTGGTACAAGGTGATATTATGGTGATTAGCACAGGCAAGTAAGATGCGAATGGACTCAAGTTTAGCAATGGGAGCATATGTCTCACCATAGTCCATACCTTCGACTTGTGTGTACCCTTGGGAGACGAGATGTGCTTTGTTGCGAACCACTTGTCCATCTTCATCTTGCTTGTTGCGAAACACCCATTTGGTACCAATGATGTTGTGGTTGTTGTCGGGCTTCTCAACCAATGTCCAAACTTGGTTTCTCTCAAAGTTGTGTAGCTCTTCATGCATAGCGTTTATCCAATCCGGATCTTCCAATGCTTCTTCAACCTTCATAGGTTCAATGCTAGAGATGAATGAATAGTTTTCACAAAAGTTAGCTAAACGAGTTTTTGAGCGAGTGATTCTCCCGGTTTGTATATCATTGAAGATTTGCTCGACGGGATGATCTTTGGCAATTCTTGCTCGAACTCGTGAGAGCTTTTGCTTGGGTCTTCGTTGAACATCTTCTTCATCTTGTTCTTCTTCTTGGCCTTCTTCATTGTTGACGTTGTCGTTCTCTTGTCGTGGTGGAGAAGGAGGTTGTTGATGTTCGTCTTGATGCATTTCCTTGTCTTCTTCATCTTGGTGTGTCCCACTTGTGGATGCTTCCATATCAATTCTTGGTTCACCTTGTCGTGAAGTAGAAGCTTCCACTTGGATGGACGAGGTACTCTCCTTCACCTCCGTTGGACGAATTTTGCCAATAGACAAGTCTTGGATTGCTTCTGAAGGGTCTTTGTCTCCTACATCGATTGGCAATTGCTCTACTTGCGAGCCATTAGATTCATCAAACTTCACATCTACCGTCTCTTCAACCAGTGAGGAGCTCGTATGCCATCTTGCCGAGTAGCTTGTGAAGATACAAGCGATTTGTTGCATGACAAGCTGTCTCAACCGCTTCTGCCCAAAAGGGCTTCGGCGTCTTGTTTTCATCAAGCATCGTTCTTGCCATTTCAATGAGCGTCCGATTTTTCCTCTCAACAACTCCATTTTGTTGAGGTGTGTACGTAGCCGAGAACTCATGTGAAATCCCTTCTTCGTCAAGAAAGGTGTCCACATTTGCGTTCTTGAACTCCGTTCCGTTGTCACTCCGAACCTTCTTGATCTTCACGTCAAACTGATTTTGGGCCTTCCTAGCGAAGTTTTTGAAGATCTTCTGGACCTGCGACTTGTCATTAAGAAAGAACACCCACGTAAATCTTAAAAAATCATCAACTATAACTAGACCAAAAGAATTTCCACCGAGACTCTTGTAGGCATTGGGACCAAAAAGATCCATATGAAGTAGCTCGAGTGGCCTCCTTGTGGTCATGATGTTCTTCACGGGATGCCTTCCTCCAAACTGTTTACCTGCTTGACAAGCACTGCAAAGTCTATCCTTATCAAATATGACATCGTTAACTCCAAGGATATGATTTCCTTTAATAAGCTTGTCAAGGTTTCTCATGCCAACGTGACCTAGTCGTCTATGCCACAACCAACCTTTTGAGGATTTAGCAATAAAGCAAGTTTTAGGTTGTGACTTTTTAGAGAAATCGACAATGTAAAGATCACCTCTACGCATACTGGTAAAGACCATTTTATGATTGTCTCGACGAAATACTTGGCAATCTACCTCGGTAAATAGGACATTCAAACCGAAATCAGCAAGTCTAGATACTGAAAGTAAGTTGTAGCCAAGAGATTCAACGAGCATGACACTTTGAATGGAACTATCATGTGAGATGGCCACCTTACCAAGGCCAACGACCTTACCCTTTGAATTATCATGAAAGGTGACATATTTTCGAGGGCCGTCATTTTCAGCAAGCTCACGGAACATCTCTTCATCTCCGGTCATATGATCAGTACATCCACTATCAAGAACCCATTCCTTTCCTCCTGACACATATCCCCGAAGATTTGCCGTAAGACCAAAATGTCTCATTACATCATCAAGATTGAAGTCACTATCATCATCATCATAGTATCCATGTTCACCATGATCTTGTGACTCATCATTTCCTAGAGAGGGTAATTCATTAGATAAATGATCATCAAAGTGGTCACCTTTATGAATTCTTATAGCTTCAGATATAATGATTCCAACATCTCCTTTAGCACGCTTGAGATTGGTAAGCTCAAATAGACAATCACCAAAACTAGGATCACTAGAGTTCATCTTACTCAAGGAAATAGATTTATGGAGAATTTCATCCAAGTTTTTTAAGGAATAATCGGGAAATCGTTCCTCAAGAAATTTCCATATAGTATAGGCACAATTAAGAGTAGGCAAACTAGCAATCAAATTTTTGGGCAATCCTCTAATGATGAGCTCAATAGTTCTAAGATTGCGAATCATGTCAATATCTTCATCTAGGGTAGGATGCAAAGGATCAATATGAGGTGCACAAGGGCTAGAAATATACTTGTTCAAATGATATTGATTGAAGATTACAAGCATCTCATTTTTCCACTCATGATGCTTCACTTATATTATTTTGAGAGTCTTAAACAGCATGTTAATTTGCTTAATCCTAATATGCTAGGTATTCAAGACTAGTAAAAACTTTCTTATGAGTGTGTTGAATACCAAGAGAAGTTTGATGCTTGATGATTGTTTTGAGATATGGAGGTGGTGATATTAAAGTTGTGCTAGTTGAGTAGTTGTGAATTTGAGAAATACTTGTGTTGAAGTTTGCAAGTCCCGTAGCATGCACGTATGGTAAACATTATGTAACAAATTTGAAACATGAGGTGTTCTTTGATTGTCCTCCTTATGAGTGGCGGTCGAGGACGAGCGATGGTCTTTTCCTACCAATCTATCCCCCTAGGAGCATGCGCGTAGTGCTTGGTTTTTGATGACTTGTAGATTTTTGCAATAAGTATGTGAGTTCTTTATGACTAATGTTGAGTCCATGGATTATACACACTCTTACCCTTCGATCATCGCTAGCCTCTTTGGTACCGTGCATTGCCCTTTCTCACATTGAGAGTTGGTGCAAACTTTGCCGGTGCATCCAAACCCCGTGAGGTGATACGCTCTTTCACACATATACCTCCTTATATCTTCCTCAAAACAGCCACCATACCTACCTATTATGGCATTTCCATAGCCATTTCGAGATATATTGCCAAGCAACTTTCCAGCGTTCCATTTATCATGACAAGTTCATCATTGTCATATTGCTTTGCATGATCATGTAGTTGACATAGTATTTGTGGCAAAGCCACCATTCATAATTCTTTCATACATGTCACTCTTGATTCATTCCATATCCCGGTACACCGTTGGAGGCATTCATATAGAGTCATACTTTGTTCTAGTATCGAGTTGTAATCATTGAGTTGTAAATAGATAGAAGTGTGATGATCATCATTTTTAGAGAATTGTCCCAAGTGAGAAAAAAATTAAAAAAAGAAGAGAAAGGCCATAAAAAAGAGAAGAAGGCCCAAAAAATGAGAGAAAAAGAGAGAAGGGACAATGTTACTATCCTTTTACCACACTTGTGCTTCAGAGTAGCACCATAATCTTCATGATAGAGAGTCTCTTGTTTTGTCACTTTCATATACTAGTGGAAATTTTTCATTATAGAACTTGGCTTGTATATTCCAACAATGGGCTTCCTCAAATGCCTAGGTCTTCATGAGCAAGCAAGTTGGATGCAAACAGACTTAGTTTCTTTTGAGCTTTCATACATTTATAGCTCTAGTGCATCCATTGCATGGCAATCCCTACTCCTTGCATTAACATCAATCGATGGGCATCTCCATAGCTCATTGATTAGCCGCATTGATGTGAGACTTTCTCCTTTTTTGTCTTCTCCACATAACCCCCATCATTATATTCTATTCCACCCATAGTGCTATATCCATGGCTCACGCTCATGTATTGCGTGAAGGTTGAAAAAGTTTGAGATTACTAAAGTATGAAACAATTGCTTGGCTTGTCATCGGGGTTGTGCATGGTGAGAGCATTCTTGTGTGACAAAAATGGAGCATGACCAAACTATATGATTTTGTAGGGATGAACTTTCTTTGGCCATGTTATTTTGAGAGGATATAATTGCTTAGTTAGTATGCTTGAAGTATTATTACTTTTATGTCAATATGAACTTTTATCTTGAATCTTTCGGATCTGAATATTCCTACCACAATTAAGAAGAATTACATTGAAATTATGCCAAGTAGCATTCCACATCAAAAATTCTGTTTTTATCATTTACCTACCCGAGGATGAGCAGGAATTAAGCTTGGGGATGCTTGATACGTCTCCAACGTATCTATAATTTTTTATTGTTTCATGCTATATTATATTTTGTTTTGGACATTAATGGGCTTTATTATACACTTTTATATTATTTTTGGGACTAACCTATTAACCGGAGGCCCAGCCCAGAATTGTTGTTTTTTTGCCTATTACGGAGTTTCGCAGAAAAAGAATATCAAACTGAGTCCAAGCGAAATGAAACCTTCGGGAACGTGATTTTTGGAGCGAACGTGATCCAGAGGACTTGGACCCTATGTCAAGACATCAACCAGGAAGGCACGAGGTAGGGGGCGCGCCTACCCCCCCAGGGCGCACCCTCCACCCTCGTGGGGCCCACGTTGCTCCACCGACGTACTTTTTCCTCCTATATATACCTACGTACCCTCAAACTACCAGATACGGAGCCAAAAACCTAATTCCACCGCCGCAACCTTCTGTACCCGTGAGATCCCATCTTGGGGCCTTTTCCGAAGCTCCGCCGGAGGGGGCATCAATCATGGAGGGCTTCTACATCAACACCATAGCCTCTCCGATGATGTGTGAGTAGTTTACCTCAGACCTTCGGGTCCATAGTTATCAGCTAGATGGCTTCTTCTCTATTTTTGGATCTCAATACAATGTTCTCCCCCTCTCTCGTGGAGATCTATTCGATGTAATCTTCTTTTGTGGTGTGTTTGTTGAGATCGATGAATTGTGGGTTTATGATCAAGTTTATCTATGAACAATATTTGAATCTTCTCTGAATTCTTTTATGTATGATTGGTTATCTTTGCAAGTCTCTTTGAATTATCAGTTTGGTTTGGCCTACTAGATTGATCTTCTCTGAATTCTTTTATGTATGATTGGTTATCTTTGCAAGTCTCTTCGAATCATCAGTTTGGTTTGGCCTACTAGATTGATCTTTCTTGCAACGGGAGAAGTGCTTAGCTTTGGGTTCAATCTTGCGGTGTCCATTCCCAGTGGCAGTAAGGGCAGCAAGGCACGTATTGTATTGTTGCCATTGAGGATAACAAGATGGGGTTTATATCATATTGCATGAGTTTATACCTCTACATCATGTCATCTTGCTTAAAGCGTTACTCTGTTCTTATGAACTTAATACTCTAGATGCATGCTAGATAGCGGTCGATGTGTGGAGTAATAGTAGTAGATGCAGGCAGGAGTCGGTCCACTTGTCTCGGACGTGATTCCTATATACATGATCATACCTAGATATTCTCATAACTATGCTCAATTATGTCAATTGCTCAACAGTAATTTGTTCACCCACCATAATACTTATGCTCATGAGAGAAGCCACTAGTGAAACCTATGGCCCCCGGTCTATTTTCCATCATATTAATCTTCCAACAACAAGCTATTTCCAACAACAAGCTATTTCCATTGCCTTTTATTTTGCTTTTATTTTATTTTGCATCTTTATCATAAAAATACCAAAAATATTATCTTATCATATCTATCAGTTCTCACTCTCGTAAGTTACCGTGAAGGGATTGACAACCCTTTATTGCGTTGGTTGCGAGGATTTATTTGTTTGTGTAGGTGCGAGGGACTTGTGTGTGGCCTCCTACTGGATTGATACCTTGGTTCTCAAAAACTAAGGGAAATACTTACGCCACTTTGCTGCATCACCCTTTCCTCTTCAAGGGAAAACCAACGCAGTGCTCAAGAGGTAGTAGATTCCATCAGAGCTACGCCACGACTCGGCCCGATATAGAGGCGCCGCACACCCTCTCTGCTTCACAGATGAAGTACTGGACCATGAATTCCCCGAGGGGTTCAAGCCCATCAACATTGAATCATACGACGGCACAACCGATCCCATAGTGTGGATCGAGGATTTCATCCTCCACATCCACATGGCTCGAGGAGATGATCTCCATGCCATTAAATACCTCCCACTAAAGCTCAAAGGGCCAGCTCGGCACTGGCTTAACAGCCTGCCTGAAAATTCTATCGGCAGCTGGGAGGACTTGGAAGAAGCTTTCCGAGACAACTTCCAAGGAACTTATGTCCGGCCACCAGACGCCGATGACTTAAGACACATAGTTCAACAACCTAGAGAATCAGCCAGAAAATTCTGGACTAGGTTCCTAACCAAAAAGAACCAGATCGTTGACTGTCCGGACGCCGAGGCCTTAGCATTCTTCAAACACAGCATCCGTGACGAATGGCTAGCATGCCACCTCGGCCAAGAAAAGCCGAAGTCCATGGCAGCCCTAACGGCACTCATGACCCGCTTTTGTGCGGGAGAGGACAGTTCGATGGCCCGTAGTAACAATACGACCAACGAAACAAGCCCCTCTGAGGCCAAGAACAGCACCAGCAAGCTCCAGCGCAATAGAAACAAACTCCAAAGCAATGGCGCTAACACCGATGACACAACAGTTCATGTCGGATTTAGTGGCTCCAAGTCCGGCCAGCGAAAGAAGCCCTATAAAAGGAGCAACAGAAAACAATCCAGCTTGGACCGCATACTTGATCGTCCTTGCCAAATTCATGGCACCCCAGACAAACCGGCCAACCATACCAATAGAGATTGCCGAGTCTTCAAACTAGCCAGCAAAGCAAATGGCAGAGGCAATGAAGGGGAATCACAGAGCGACGAAGAGCCTCGGCAGCCAAACAACAAGGGGCAAAAGAAATCCCCCCCAAGTCAAAACGGTGAATATGATATACATTACACATATCCCCAAAAGGGGGTGCAAACGCGCACTCAGGGACGTCTACGTGGTAGAGCCAGTCGCCCCAAAATTCAATCCGTGGTCGTCATCCCTGATCACCTTCGATCGATGAGACCACTCAACTAGTGTCCGCCACGGCGGTTCAGCCGCACTAGTTCTTGACCCAATTATTGACGAGTTCCACCTAACTCGATTCCTAATGGACGGTGGTAGCAGCCTCAACCTGCTCTATCAAGACATAGTGCGGAAGATGGGAATTGACCCCTCGCGAATCAAATCAACAAAGACCACCTTCAAAGGAGTCATTCCAGGCGTAGAGGCCCGCTGTACGGGCTCAATAACGCTAGAAGTAATATTCGGCTCCCCGGATAACTTCCGAAGCAAAGAACTAATCTTCGATATCGTCCCATTCCGCAGCGGCTATCACGCTCTGCTTGGACGAACCGCATTCGCTAGATTCAACGCGGTGCCTCATTATGCTTATCTTAAGCTGAAGATGCCCGGTCCACATGGCATCATTACGGTAAACGGAAATACGGAGCGCTCCCTCCGTACAGAGGAGCACACCGCCGCCCTAGCAGCAAAAGTACAGAGTGGCCTTCTCAAGAAGTACTATAATCCGGCTACCGAGCCCCTAGACACCACTAAGAAGGTCCGAACTATACAACAGCAGGACAGCTCGGCTCGTCACGGGTCAAACTAGCAAAATTCGGCCTCTGCCCAAGCCCATACGAGGCAATGGTATTCGTACCGCGAGCACATACGCTACACACCCATGGGTACAGACGGAGGCTCAACTCGCTCGCGATCCACAGTACGGATTGATAGACCCTGGGATTCGCACGCTTCTGCTTTTTCTTTTTTACGGGGTTTTGTTCTCTTTTTCAAGGTCCATACGGACGACCCGCTTGCAGAACACATCAAGGAGGCAACGAGCTCTGGCATACAAGGGACCCCAGGTGGTTTCTAATAAACAATTACCATACTTGTTTTACATACCCGTATGCAGCTCGCCCTTGGTTACAGCATTTTTCAATAGCATTGCTTGCTTATCGCGTTATTTGTACAAAGTACACCTTGACGTACTAATTACATCACAACGGTGAATAAACGATGGCGTCATCCCACTACTTCATTTTTTCCCCGTTTCCTCACCTCGATGTCTATTATTCCTTGCACACGTACATCATGATACATACTAATCCGCCAGGGGCTTAATTACAACCCGCATCACGACAATAAAAGTCCGAACACTTTTACAGTACAGTTCGGCACCCCGAACTTATAGCATTATATGCATCGGCTCTGAATCATGGCTTTGGTCAATAGTTGGGTTGCCCGGCTCCTGCGCTTACTACCTTATGTTCCGCTATATCGGCTAGAGTAGTAAAGGGAGAACTACTGCGATTGTGTCCCGGTTCTTCCGGACGAGCACCTCAGTAGAGAAAGCCAAAAACTGACTGTCATGATGCGGCGAGAGCCGGTCAGCTGTTCAAGAGGTTCCAAATCGTTAGAGATTTTTCCCGCTTCTCGCGAAGAATCGATTTCCTCGATTAGGCGTGTATAGCGCCCCTAATTTGGCCTTCCGAATACCAGGGGCTTTGCCAACTTTATCAATTGTCAAACTCTTATGGCTAAGTGGGGGCGGTAAAGGCCGCATAGTCTGATTGCCTTGTTCGTCATGCTAAACACCTCCTTTAAGGACCAGAATGTGGAGTAAAGAGTGTTTAGGTTTATCCTGAACACCCCCATACTATCTACATGGGGGCAGAAGCCGACGACTAGTCATCCCTCAGATTAAATAAATGGCCGCACAGGAGGTAAAATTTAAAATCATAAACATTATACTACATAACATCTTTGTTCCATATTATAGGGCAAGATAATACACATGTTCTTATGGGAATATAATATCCTTCAAACATTGCGCCACCGCAAGGCGGGATCCCTCCAGGACACCTTCAAAATAATGCTCGGGTCGACGATGCTCCTTGCCCTCCGACGGTCCCTCGGTCATCAGCTTCTTGGCATCTAGCTTGCCCAATGCGTCTTCACGCGAGCAAAAGCCATACGCGCACCTTCAATGGAGACCGACCGCTTCACGGCTTCGAACCACAGACAGGCACTCACAAGCCGTTGCACAAGTCCGAAATAACTGTCAGGTGTATGATCGGCAGGCCACAGCCGGACTATCAGGTCCTTCATGGCCAGTTCAGCCAACCTATGCAGCTCGACCAGCTGCTTTAGCTGGTCGCTGAAGGTCACCAGATGTTCGGGTCCCAGATATTGGGACCAGAACAGCTTCTCCGTTGACATCCCTTCTTCGGCTCTAATGCTCAGCCGCGTCCGACACACTGTGCGGCAGACCTGCAAATGCCCCTGGAAAACCAAAATTCAGGACAAGCACAAGGGACGTTTTCTCTACATATTTTCTCGGCATGGTGACAAACTAACCCGTCGCAATTTTCTGGGCTACTTGAATCTCCTGGAGGGCGCTCTGGGCCTCGGCTCATGCATCATGCGCGCTCTAGCGAGCCTTCACCAATTTGGACTCCTACGACTTAAAATCGTGCTCCAGGGACTCAAATTTCTCTATCGCACCCTGGAGCTGTTGCTGCGCCTCGTCAACCCGGACCTCCTGCTTCTCGCGCAAAGTTCGTTCCTTGGCCGCTTTGTCCTCGGCCTCGGCTAGCGCCTTCTTAAGGGTTGCCACCTCGGTTGTGACCCCTAATAAAGTTTATGACACTTTTCAGTCTGGTCGGACCATTCATTTTTCGAAATGTACCCACGGGTTACTGCATACCTTGGCTATCTTCCAACTGCTTCTTCACACGGCCGAGCTCCTCCTTGACCCGATCGAATTTCTGCTTCAGTCCGGAGACCTCCGCAGCATGAGCAGTGGCAGCCTGTAGCGATACCTGCTTATTCACATAGACAACTCATGTTAGACTCCTGTGATTTTTTGATCCTCTGTCAGGCTTTTCTTCCCGAACACCAAGCAGAGTATCAGGGGCTACTATCTATACTGTGATATTTTTCTTATAATCACATTACTTACCTCAAAGCCTCCTAGAAGACTAGTGCAGGCTTCAGTCTGTCCGCTTTTAGCGAACTAAACCTTCTCTATTACCGTGTCCATAAGGACACGATGTTCATCCACAATAGAGGCACCTCACAGTGCCTCCAGCAGATTATTCGGTGCCTCTGGTTGGACAGAGGTCACTGGTGAAACAGGCATGCTCCCTCCTTGGGGGGAATGCCGTTCGTTGAACCCCGGAGCCATATAGATTTCCGGGATGGTCGATCTGCATTAAAGAAACTGACCGGATTGAGCTGACGCTCTAAGCTAAGCCCGTGGTCTTCGGTCGTAGGCGGTGGCATCTCACCGGCCTTGAAGAGCCCCTTCCAGATTTCTTCATGCGTTGTGCCGAAGAGCTCCAGCAGTGTCTGGTGCTTGGCCGGCTCGAACTCCCACAGACTGTAAGTTCGGCGCTGGCATGAAAGGACCCGACGAACAAGCATAACCTGGACTACGGAAGAAGAAGAAGAAGAAGAAGAAGAAGAAGAAGAAGAAGAAGAAGAAGAAGAAGAAGAAGAAGAAGAAGAAGAAGAAGAAGAAGAAGGGGAAGAAGAAGGAGAGGAAGAAGGAGAAGAAGAACGAGAAGAAGCAGGAGAAGGAGAAGGAGAAGGAGAAGGAGAAGGATAAGGAGAAGGAGAAGGAGTAGGAGAAGGAGGAGGATAAGGAGGAGGAGAAGGAGAAGGAGAAGGAGGAGGAGAAG
>NC_041382.1:691038595-691074098 GCF_002162155.2 Triticum dicoccoides | reverse complement strand
ATGTACTCGGCGGGAAAGGTGGTCTTTCGTGATTTGACAACTCAGTTACTTGCTTCGGCGCTACGACCGAGGAGGACCCAAAAAATGCGCGGTAGGAGAAGGAGAAGGAGAAGGAGAAGGAGAAGGAGAGAAGGAGAAAGAGAAGGAGAAGAAGAAGGAGAAGGAGAGAAGGAGAAGGAGAAGGAGAAGGAGAAGAAGGAGAAGAATAAGAAGAAGAAGAAGGATTCAGAGGAGGAGTCTGCTTCTGAGGAGGCAGCCTAGCTAATCGGTCGCACTAGCCCAACTAGATAGCCGCCGTGCTTCACTGATGTACTCGGCGGGAAAGGTGGTCTTTCGTGATTTGATGACTCAGTTATTTGCTTCGGTGCTATGACCGAGGAGGACCCAGAAAACGTGCGGTAGGGCGGCCCACGTCTCGGCTCATGCTTTTGTTGGCAAGAAGATGGATTCAGAGGAGGAGTCTGCTTCTGAGGAGGCAGAGGTGGAGTCTGAGGAGGAGTCCGACTCTGGCGTTGCAAGTCTGGCTCTAGCCACAGCCTATGTAGCCAAGTCCATCTTCAACACTAAAGACAATGGCTCCGTCACCAACGCTGATGCTAATGACAAGGACGACTATGCCCCCACCTATTGCTTCATGGCACGTGGTGCCAAGGTAAACTCACGCGATGCTTACTTTCAAACATCAAGTGAAGATGACTCTGATTGTGAATCCAAACCCAGCTACAAAACACTTGCTAAAATTGCAACTGAACAACAAAAAGCTATGGAACATATTCAAAAACTATTAGACAAAAGCGATGACCTGTTGGACGCGGAAATGGCCCGATCTCAGTCCTTAATTTTTGAGTGACAGAAAGTTTGCGTTTGATACAGATTACTACAGACTGTTCTGTTTTTGACAGATTCAGTTTTTCTTGTGTTGTTTGCTTATTTTGATGAATCTATGGCTAGTATCGGAGGTTATGAACCATAGAGAAGTTGGAATACAGTAGGTTTAACACCGATATAAATAAAGAATGAGTTCATTACAGTACCTTTAAGTGGTGGTTTGTTTTATTTTGCTAACAGGGCTCATGAGATTTTCTGTTGAGTTTTGTGTTGTTAAGTTTTCAAGTCTTGGGTAAAGATTCGATGGACTATGGAATAATGAGTGGCAAGAGCCTATGCTTGGGGATTCCCAAGTCACCCCAAGGTAATATTCAAGGACAACCAAGAGTCTAAGCTTGGGGATGCCCCGGAAGGCATCCCCTCTTTCGTCTTCGTTCATCGATAACTTTACTTGGAGCTATATTTTTATTCACCACATGATATGTGTTTTGCTTGGAGCGTCATTTTATTTTGTTTTGTTTTGCTTTCTGTTTGAATAAAATACCAAGATCCGAAATTCTTAAATGTTAGAGAGTCTTCACATAGTTACATAATTATTCAACTACTCATTGATCTTCACTTATATCTTTCGGAGTAGTTTGTCGTTTGCTCTAGTGCTTCACTTATATCCTTTTTAGAGCACGGCAGTGGTTTTATTTTGAAGAAATGGATGAACTCTCATGCTTCATTTATATTATTTTGATAGTCCTAAACACCATGGTAATTTGCTTTGGTTATGAATTTAGTCCTAATATGATGGGCATCCAAGAGGGATATAATATAAACTATCATATAAAATGCATTGAATACTATGAGAAGTTTGATTCCTTATGATTGTTTTGAGATATGAAGATGGTGATATTACAGTCATGCTAGTTGAGTAGTTGTGAATTTGAGAGATACTTGTGTTAAAGTTTGTGATTCCCGTAGCATGAACGTATGGTGAACCGTAATGTGATGAAGTCGGAGCATGATTTATTTATTGATTATCTTCCTTATGAGTGGCGGTCGGGGACGAGCGATGGTCTTTTCCTACCAATCTATCCCCCTAGGAGCATGCGCGTAGTACTTCATTTTGATAACTAATAGATTTTTGCAATAAGTATGTGAGTTCTTTATGACTAATGTTGAGTCCATGGATTATATGCACTCTCACCCTTCCAGCATTGCTAGCCTCTCTAGTACCACACAACTTTCGCCGGTACCATAAACCCACCACATATCCTTCCTCAAAACAGCCACCATACCTACCTATTATGGCGTTTCCATAGCCATTCCGAGATATATTGCCATGCAAATTTCCACCGTACCGTTTATTATGACACGCTTCATCATTGTCATATTGCTTTGCATGATCATGTAGTTGACATCGTATTTGTGGCAAAGCCACCTTTATAATTCTTTGATACATGTCACTCTTGATTCATTGCATATCCCGGTACACTACCGGAGGCATTCACATAGTCATATTTTGTTCTAAGTATTGAGTTGTAATTCTTGAGTTGTAAGTAAATAAAGTATGATGATCATCATAATTAGAGCATTGTGCCAAGTGAGGAAAGGATGATGGAGACTATGACTCCCCCACAAGTTGAGATGAGACTCCGGACGAAAAGAAAAAAAAGGGGGAAAGGGGGCCAAAAGAAAAAAAAGAAAAAAAAGAAAAGGCCCAAATAAAAAAATGAGAGAAAAAGAGAGAAGGGACAATGTTACTATCCTTTTACCACACTTGTGCTTCAAAGTAGCACCGTGTTCTTCATGATAGAGAGTCTCCTATGTTGTCACTTTCATTTACTAGTGGGAATTTTACATTATAGAACTTGGCTTGTATATTCCAATGATGGGCTTCCTCAAAATACCCTAGGTCTTCATGAGCAAGCGAGTTGGATGCACACCCACTTAGTTTCTTTTGTTGAGCTTTCATACACTTATAGCTCTAGTACATCCGTTGCATGGCAATCCCTACTCACTCACATTGATATCTAGGCATATCAATGATTCCATTATGTTATTATTGTTGAGAGAACTTGCACTAGTGAAAGTATGAACCCTAGGCCTTGTTTCCTAGCATTGCAATGCCATTTGTGCTCACTTTTATCATTAGTTACCTTGATGTTTTTATACTTTCAGATTACAAAAACATATATCTACCATCCATTTTGCACTTGTATTACCATCTCTTCGCTGAACTAGTGCACCTATACAATTTACCGTTGTATTGGGTGTGTTGGGGACACAAGAGACTCTTTGTTATTTGGTTGCAGGGTTGTTTGAGAGAGACCATCTTCATCCTACGCCTCCCATGGATTGATAAACCTTAGGTCATCCACTTGAGTGAAATTTGCTACTGTCCTACAAGCCTCTGCACTTGGAGGCCCAACGCGTCTACAAGAAGAAGGTTGTGTAGTAGACATCAACCTTTGACGCCGGTGGCATGGAGCACAGGGGACGACCAGCTGTGGAGCCTGGCCACCCACGGCTCCTCCTGCTTGCGCCTTGGCGGCCGCGTCCGTCTGGGCCTTGGTCGCCTCCTCCTCCTGGGCCTTGGTCGCCTCCTCCTCCTAGGCCTTGGCCGTGGCATCGGCCTGGGCCTTGGCCGCCGTGTCCGCCTCCTCCTACGCTGCCTTGGCTGCGTCCGCCTTCGCCTGCTCCGCCCTCTCCTTCTCCTCACGCGCCTCCCGCGCGTTCCTCTCCGTCGCCTCCTGGAGATTGGCGAGCGGGTCTATGCGAAGGATGTTGGCGTAGCCCTCCACTCCCTCGATGATGGAGGCGGAGGTCGACCGCTCAAGAGAGAGCGGGGCTCTGATTCAAGAAAGACAAAACAAACTCAGAAGGAGTTTGTAAAAAGAAGAAGGAAAACACAAGAAGAACAAGCACTTACGCGGACACCGTCGGCGGCTGCTTCGGGGCCCTCTGGTAACGGGTCGCCTTCGCAGCGGCCTCCTCCCGCCTGGTCGCCACGGCTGAGCCCTTAGGCTTCTTCGGTCGGCCGCCTTGCAGCTGTGTGCCAGCCCGGCACTTTGGTGCGGGTGGCACCCCTGAGGAGCTCACCCTCCCCCTGTTGGCAGCCGGCTGGCAGCGCGGCTCGGCCTCCTCCTCCTCGTCGTCTGGCCACGTCTCAACACCGCCTCCTCCACCAGAGCCGCCTACCCCGTCGCCACCGCCGGTGGCGTCATCTTCCAAGGCGGCCGCCCCCAAGTCGGGGTCGTCCGCATCACTGACCGATCGGTCCGGCAAGAACTCCTGGCCTTGCGCCAGGGCGTCGGCTACCTGCTCGGTCGTGAGGAACTGCGACGCATCCGAGTGATCAGTCCGCAAAGTAGAACTCGGCAGAAGAAGAAAGACCAAGAAAGAAAGAAGAGTCGGGAACTTACGGCAGGAGGCGGATGTGGGCGGGAGTATGGCCTCTTGCCGAACCGCCAGTCTGACTCTAAGAGCTTGACGTTTGCAATCTCGTTCACCATGCGGGCCACCTCCGCGACCGGCATCTCACGGGTGGACAGCCAGCACGGGTCCCGGTGCCCACTCATCTGGCTGATCAGGTGAGGCCGGCCCTGGAGAGGGAGAACCCGGCGCACCACGAAGGCCGTCAGCAAGTCGGACGCCTGGAGGCCCTCCAAGTCGGTCATCTCCTTGAGACTGGCGACGGCGGCGGTGGAGGCGGGCGATAGGTGCTTCGGCTTGAAAGCCCAATTGGTGCGCGGTTCGGCTGGTGGGCCGGGTTCATAGTCCGGTAGGTTGACGAAGTCCAATGCTGGGTTGACGTTCTTCACGTAGAAGTACGACTTCTACCACATCTTGGCGGACTGGGTCAACGTGATGGACGGGAAGCGGTTGCCTGCTCCTGGGCACCATACTGTAACGAAGGCACCGCACTGGGCCGTCTCCTCCTTGGCAGAGACACCGAGCTTGCTACAGAAGAACTCCCCCCACAGCTCGAGTGTGGGGAGGACGCCGAGGTAGCCTTTGCACAGTGTGACAAAGGCCGACAGCAGCACCACCGTGTTTGGTGTGAGGTGGTGCGGCTGAAGATGGTAGAATTAAATAAAGGAGCGGAGGAAGCCGCTCGCCGGCAGGACGAAGCCCCGGAGGAAGTGCGAGCGGAAGATGACGCGCTCGCCTTCCTCCGGCGCCGGCAAGATCTCCTTCTCTGGCGGGACGCGCGCCTTGATGTAGCCTTCGCCCGGCAGCCGCCGCGTGTTGTGGAGGTAGGTGATGTGGTCTTTATGATGTTTGAGTCGTCCCAATCGCCGCTCGCACTCGCACCATGCATGCTCAAGGTTGACGGAGCAACGGGAGGGCTGGGCTCGACGACGACGGCTCGGAGCAGCACTTCGGCGAGATTGCGGGAGTGCGGCGGCGGCGGAAAGAAAGAAGAGGAAGGAGTAGAGCGAAGGGAGAGGAGGGCGCGCGAGCCAGAGCCGCCCCCCTCCTCCCCCTACTTATAGCCCTGGGCTGCGAAGCCAAGGGGACGGGGCGTGGGGGATCATGGGATTAACTGTGCCCACGACCCCACGACTCCTCATTTACCGCGCAGTAATGGTGTGGAGTAATCACGCTGTCGGTGTCAAAACCGGCGGATCTCGGGTAGGGGTTCCCGAACTGTGCGTCTAGGCGGATGGTAACAGGAGACAAGGGACACGATGTTTTTACCCAGGCTCGGGCCCTCTCGATGGAGGTAAAACCCTACTCCTGCTTGATTAATATTGATGATATGGGTAGTACAAGAGTTGATCTACAACGAGATCAGAGAGGCTAAACCCTAGAAGCTAGCCTATGGTATGATTGTTGTCGTTGTGTCCTACGGACTAAACCCTCCGGTTTATATAGACACCGGAGGGGGCTAGGGTTACACAGAGTTGGTTACAAGGAAGGAGATCTACATATCCGTATTGCCAAGCTTGCCTTCCACGCCAAGGAGAGTCCCATCCGGACACGGGACGAAGTCTTCAATCTTGTATCTTCATAGTCCAACAGTCCGGTCAAAGGTTATAGTCCGGCTGTCCGGATACCCCCTAATCCAGGACTCCCTCAGTAGCCCCTGAACCAGGCTTCAATGACGATGAGTCCGGCGTGCAGATTGTCTTCGGCATTGCAAGGCGGGTTCCTCCTCCGAATACTTCATAGAAGGTTTTGAACACGAGGATTGTGTCCGGCTCTTCAAAACAAGTTCCACATACCACCGTAGAGAGAATAATATTTCCACAAATAGAATCTGCTGACGTATTCCGTAGCATGACATCACACCACGGCCAAGCCTTTATTCGAATCGTTTTTTAACCCACCACCTCAGCATGTTTCGCGAGGCGGTTTCCTTGCCATGTCTTGTCGAAGCAGAGATCGTGTCTCCTTTATTTTCGGGATTCTCATCAACATGGACGTGGGTAACCCAATCGTGCCCGTTGGTATGTCCCCTCGATCGAAGGTAAGTCCCAAACGGTCACAAGGAGGGCTCTCGGTATTCAACCTCTTTATAAAGAGACCAAGGCTTTACTCTTTTCTTTTGATCTCAATCGAATCCGCCTCCCGCCTCGAGTTCCAACACACGAAGCTTCAGATTCAGGCACTTTGGACCTTTGATTATGTCCGGATCCAACCTTCAAGGCCGATGGATGGCTTCCTCCATCATGGAGGAAGACGTAATAAAGCTAAGGGAGGCCAGGTACTTGATTGGCGAAATCCAGCATAGGTTGCCTGCTCAAGGGCAGGTTATTCCCACTCCTAAGCCCGGTGAGAGCGTCGTGTTCGTATCTCACTTCCTCCGAGGGCTAGGCTTAACGCCGGATCCCTTCGTGAGGGGGCTCATGTTCTATTATGGGCTGGACTTCCATGACTTAGCTCCGGAGTCTATCCTCCACATCTCATTGTTCATCGTCGTGTGCGAAGCTTTCCTCCGTATTACCCCTCACTTCGGACTATGGCTCAAGACCTTCAAAGTGGAGCCGAAGATGGTCGAGGGACGGCAAGCAGAGTGCGGAGGCGCTGTAATAAGCAAGAATGCTGACGCCCCATGGCCCGAGGGCTCTTTCCAAGAGGATTCCAGCTTATGGCAACAAGAGTGGTTTTATATCACAGCTCCCAGGGGTACCAAGTGGGTGGCTCCGCCTGTTTTTTGCTCGGGTCCCCCGCCACGACTAACGTCATGGGTCAACAATCCTGCCGGTCATAATCCGGCCAGGACTCTCCTGACAAGGAGAGAGACCTTAGTGAATTCAGTATGTCGCCGAAGGGCTAGTGCTGAAAGATATCCGCGGCGGTGAAACTCCATGATCGGCGCCCAATCGGATTCGATTGGCAGGGGCGTGGGTGGTTCGGAGTCCGGAGGAGAGTCTGGCAATTTGGAGTCATGGGCCTCGCGAAGGGTAAGGCTGGTGTTCGGCTCGATCGCCGTTGAGGCTGCGGCCTCTGTGGAGGGGTCTAACCACCCGCCCACGGATGGCGCAATTGGCTCCGAATTGAAGGTTGGAGCGGTTGCAGGTGCGGTCTCCTGAACACTGTTCGGCGGCAGAGCTAAATCATGCCCATCGTAACAGTGCGACGCACTCGGCCGGGGCTCGAATCCGTCGAAGATCAAGTCTCCGCGGATGTCGGCCATGTAGTTTAAGCTTCCAAACCTGACCTAATGGCCAGGGGCGTAACTTTCAATCTGCTCCAGATGGCCAAGCGAATTGGCCCGCAGTGCAAAGCCGCCGAATACAAAAATCTGTCTGGGGAGAAAAGTCTCACCCTGGGCTACATCACTAACGATGATCGAAGGAGCCATCAAGCCTAATGATGATGACACAGAGGAACTCTCAATGAAAGCACCAATGTCGGTGTCAAAACCGGCGGATCTCGGGTAGGGGGTCCCGAACTATGCGTCTAGGCGGATGGTAACAGGAGACAAGGGACACGATGTTTTTACCCAAGTTCGGGCCCACTCGATGGAGGTAAAACCCTACTCCTACTTGATTAATATTGATGATATGGGTAGTACAAGAGTTGATCTACCACGAGATCAGAGAGGCTAAACCCTAGAAGCTAGCCTATGGTATGATTGTTGTTGTTGTGTCCTACGGACTAAACCCTCTGGTTTATATAGACACTGGAGGGGGCTAGGGTTACACAGAGTTGGTTACAAGGAAGGAGATCTACATATCCGTATTTCCAAGCTCGCCTTCCACGCCAAGGAGAGTCCCATCCAGACACGGGACGAAGTCTTCAATCTTGTATCTTCATAGTCCAACAGTCCGGCCAAAGGTTATAGTCCGGCTGTCCGGATACCCCCTAATCTAGGACTCCCTCACACAGCACGAAACCCCAACCGTTCGCCTCGGCCATAGCGGATTCACGCGTGTGTCGAGGCCCGGTAGTGCCAGGCCCCGACCTGCAGCGACGTCCCATCGCGGGCGTGGCTGGCAGGTGGCCCGGCCAGCTGGCGCCATGTGGCGCGCATATAGCTGGCAGGGAGCCTGGCGCCTGGCTGGCACGACACCTGGTTCCCGCCGCGATGTTTCAAAAACCACCAGGCAGCCCGCCTGATCATGTCTGGCTCCTGGCAGTCAGCACGCCGGAAGACGGACGGAGAAAGATCAAATGAAGCACTATCGAGGCTCCTTCCTTGCAGCAGCCGCGGAGCCTCATCAGCTTCGGGGACTACTATCGGAGTAATTGGCCATGGGTAGCCTCATCGGCCCCCCATGGCATTTCAAGACAACGGGATCAGCTGCACCCCTCAAAAAACCGAAGACCAAAGCGTCGCCTTCTCGCAGCCGACTGGTCCAAGCAGCCGGCTGCCAGAAGACGGCAAGGCTCAGCAGGCGGCCACGAGTTGGGCCGGCTCCTAGCAGTTGGCCTCCAAAGAGGCCGGCTCCTAGAAGGCGGCCCCAAGCGTCCTCAGAGTCTGCGCCCACACAGATACAATGAGATAGGGCGTGGCTACAGCGCGACCTGCCACCCCAAAATCCAGGGGCAAGCATGGCCATAGTGCCCCGTACCGGACGAAGATCTCCCATCCAGCGCGGCACTATTCCACTCCCCCCACGACGTCACCTATGGCAGAGAAGTCCATGCCTCCAGTACGGGCTGTCGGTACGGCCCACAGGCGGTGGGCCTTATCGGTCAGTGAGAAGCCAGAAGGCGGCGAGCACGGACCAGTCGGCATGAGGGGAGGCCGACTCCCATCAGGTGGCCCTCCCCCTCCCTCAAAGTCCGTGCACCATTAATCAGAAGAGATGGGGGATGGCTGCAGTGATCGCCCGCCAGGCGGCAGTACTGTAGCCACGCCTCCCCCAACAAAGCATGCATCATTAACCACATAGCTACGGTGCTGAGCAGTTGACAAGACCCGCAAGCGGCGGGCACGGCCTGTCGGCCAAGTACGAGACAGTCGATGGGACCCACTAGGCGGTGGGCCCCATCAGCCAGCGGAGAAGCCGGCAACCAGAGATGCTAACAGCCGGGTCCTACAGCCGGACAGATTACCTTTGTACCCCTGGGGGGTAGGTCTATATAAACCCCCAGGGCACCCATGCCAAGGGTTCAGACTCTAGTTCGTCCACACACCATATAGAGAGAGGAAGCTAGGGCTAGACTTGTTCTTCTTCCCCCTCTAGAGAAACAGCTCAACGAGCAAGCTTGTAGCCACCATTGTTGCTTGAGTGATCACGCGGAGACCCCGCAGAGTAGGACTAGGGGTGTTATCTCCTAGGAGAGCCCCGAACCTGGGTAAGAATCACCGGCATGCATGTCTTCACCTCATCCCGTTTCCTGGCACCGGTGACGTCTTATTAGCCCCCTCCATGATAAGCCATCCTTTGGCATATGTCGCTCGACACCCCCGACACCTAGCGTATCTTTCTGTTGGAGTCCAGGATCGGTATAGGTTGGTAGGTTGGTAGTAGTATTTTTTCTTTATCTCTATCTCCTTGTAACCAACTCTATTTCTTGTTCTTAAAGTCTCAATCTCCTATAATCTCTCCAACAACTTATGTATGCGCTATATCAGGGAGGTGCGCCCCTGCTATATAACACGAACCCGTCGCCTCTAACAAGGTAAGGTGTTTCCACCATCGCACATGGTAATCAGAACTTTCCTTTTCCAATCTAGCTTCCCCGATTGCATCTAGTGCATAGCCATGTCTTCATCCTCCGGCGTCTCCCAACCTAGCCTGAATGGCCAGGTCACTGACAGCTCAAGCGCACGAACTACGTGCTATGGCGCACGCAGGTCACACCCCACCTACGGGGCGCCGGTGTTTTCGGCTACGTCGACGGCACTGCGCCGGAGTCGGCGAGACTCCACGTCACCAAAGACAAGGATGGCAAGGAGACTTTTGCGCCCAACCCTCTCCACTCACTTTGGGCCAGGGAGGACCAACAAGTGCTCGGCTACTTGCTGAGTACTCTCTCCAAGGAGGTGCTGGCCGCGATCACCGCGATCACCACGACGCTCGAGCTATGGCTGGCACTGGCGGGCATGTTCTCGTCACAATCTCTTAGCCACGTCAACAACATCCGAACTGCGCTCATCAACGTGCAGAAGGGCAACCAGTCGGTTCGCCTCCCTGCACGGCCTTGCTACCTCTTGAGCACTACGTTGGATTTCCCCGAAGAGGAGAGGATGATGCAGCAAAGTAGCGTAAGTATTTCCCTCAGTTTTTGAGAACCAAGGTATCAATCCAGTAGGAGGCTACGCGCGAGTCCCTCGTACCTACACAAAACAATAGCTCAATGCAACCAACGCGATTAGGGGTTGACAATCCTTTCACGGTCACATACGAGAGTGAGATATGATAGAGATGATAGATAATATTTCTGGTATTTTTGATATAAAGATGCAAGGTAAAATAAAAGGCAAAGTAATAAAGCAAAGCAATAATAAAGTGATGGAACATTGATATGATGAGAATAGACCCAGGGGCCATAGGTTTCACTAGTGGCTTCTCTCAAGAGCATAAGTATTTCTACGGTGGGTGAACAAATTACTGTTGAGCAATTGACAGAATTGAGCATAGTTATGAGAATATCTAGGTATGATCATGTATATAGGCATCTGTCACGACCGGTTTTCCAATAAAAATGTTTATTGAGAAACCAATCTTTTGAGTCCAGTATGAGAAAAATCCTCCTTACCGGTAGACAAATTCTTGATACAATAAGCCAGTAGCATAAAATATATTACAAGGTCGACCTACGGTTGCTCAGCCAAATTATTACAAGCACGCCAATAATTATACATAATGGCGGACATGACACAGTGGTGTGGAGGCATACTACTGACTCGAGGATAGGGTGGTGGTGGAAAAACACAGCGGGGAGTGAGATACATGACTCTAAAACTGGCATCTCATCGAGCGTCGAGGTGAGGATCGATGAATTTATTTGGTAGCGGAAGCAGATATAATACAGTGACCAAATCCAGGCTCGTACGAGACTTACTGGGATTCCTCTAGGCGTCGGACTCGCTATCAAATTCTTCATCCATGAGATCGCCTTCGTCAGCATCTGGCCAAATCAACAAGCCAGGTGAGTACTTGAAAGTACTCGCAAGACAGTTCGGACGTAAGATATAACAAATGCATGCATGGATGCATCATGATTAATTTTAACAGTGGCACATTAATTCGTAAAAACAAGACAGGTAAAAAGGGGGTCGGCGGTAGTCCGCTCGAAAACCCAACAAAATAACTGTAAACCCAATCGGGTGTCTGAAGCGACACCTCGATAGGAAGATAAATAAATAAATCATGCTGCAGTCGGGCGTCTAAGCGACACCACATAAAGGGCTTTAAAAGAAATGCCACAGTCGGGCGTCTGAGCGACGCCACATAAAGGGCTTTAAAAGAAATGCCACAGTCGGGCGTCTGAGCGACGCCACATAAAGGGCTTTAAAAGAAATGCCACAGTCGGGCGTCTGAGTGACACCACATAAAGGGCTTTAAAAGAAATGCCACAGTCGGACGTCTGAGCGACATCGCAGAAAGGGCTTTCATTGAAAGTAAAATATAACGATGCCACAGTCGGACGTCTGAGCGACATCGCAGAAAGGGATTTTATTCACAAGTAAATAATACTCATAATAAACATTCAATTCAAGAAAATAAACGGGTTAGTCCATCCACAGGAATAATCATTTAACCAGACTTAGCACTCATGTGATTCACCGGAGTCTCTGTCATCAAAACTGACATTTGTCAGGATAAGATAATACCGAACTTGGACATGGAATAAATGATTCAAAGGAATATATGACTCTGCAGAGTTTGTACGAAATTTTTTCCCACAGCCAACGGATTTCCGTAGTCACGAAGGACTAGTTCCGTTTACGGTATTTCGGAAGAAAACACAGCTAACCAGTACACACCCATCCTACCTCTCGATGCTAGGAATCACCCTATACATCGTCCAAGAAAAACTTTTGAGACGGGGAGATCACAATCTCGAATAGCATGGGATCAAATTTATATACGCGCGCTCTAAGGGGTGCCCCCCTCTCGGTCCCAACCGGAAACACCCATGCCCCCTGACCGGATGACTGGCTTTAATCCAGGGCCATGGAACCATCATCACGGCCTCTCCTTTTTGGTGTGTACCAAGAAAGCGGTTTGCAACTTACTAAGCCATATTCCTTGCGGAAAACATGTGGTAGTACAGGGAAGGAAAAATGGAAGGAACTGGACTGATACGGGTTGACACTGAAGTCATATAGTCTGGCATAAGACTGGCATGCTACAACACTGCCATCTTACCCATCCTCATGCCAACACATGGCCATGCATACTCACATTCATCCACTTATGGATTTTCGGAACTCACTTGCCTCATTGTTGCATGTAACATGACATCCGTCGGTATGCTCATCAACATGCCATGAAACTACTTAATGCAAACATGCCAAAACAATCATCATATCAAAAGTTCAAACATGCTTTCCTGGTTCAGAGTAGTCGGAGCCTAGCTCGGTGAAGTTTGCGGTCCCGTCACTTCCTTCGGTATCTATGGCATAAAGAAAATATACGCGCTATCGTGAATACCGTGAGGTGCACAAAAATTTCTCCAAATATTTTTCAAATAAATCTGATAAAAAACTAGACAAAATTTTAAGGAGAACAGAAAAAGAATCAATCAAAAATACCTTTCTGTTAAAAAGTTATAAGGGTTTTAACCCAAGGATCCATCTGTAATGAAACAGAAAACTTCCAGGGGCTAACTTATAAAAACAGAAAACGCTTCGATAGGGAATACGCCAGCCCAGAGGGAAAGCGTATTTTGGCAGAAGACGCTTTCAGAAAATGGTTCGTTTAAAAAGAACTGAGAGGCTGACGGGCGGGTCCACCCGTCAGGTTTGAATATTCAAACGGGACGGCAGAGCTCGACGGTGCCCGAGAGCCGCAGTGGTCGCCAGCGGCGATCCACGGCGAGGCAGGGGGATCGGCGAGTACCTCCGTGTTCAGGGCGCCATTCCGCGTCGGTTGGTGGTGGTGGTGGTCGCCGACGAGTACCACGTCGACGGCGAGCCTTGCTCCGGTGGACGGCGGTTCGGGTGGTCGAGGGCCTCGTCGGAGAGAGCTGCGAAGGCCAAATTGACGCTGGGGTTAGCTCACTGGGTGCTAGAGGAGGCTATAGACGAGATTCGGGCGCCGGGGACGGCCTCACCGGAGCGAATCGAGCTGGTGGCCGAGGCGGATCGGTGCGGCCGGAGTTGGGGGAGGAGACCTCCTCGAGGTCCTCCTGGTGGCTTGGCAGGGTCCTGGAGAGGTGCAGTGAAGGTGTGTGCTCGTGAGCGAGCTCGGGGTCCTTTTTATAGGCGATCCGAGGCGGTGGCCGTGAATGGGGATCTCCGGCGAAGGTTACGGCGGCGCAGAGCTTGGTCAGGGAGGTTTAGGGAGTTGGGCGTCAGCGTGGAGGTCCACCGGTTCCATTTAGGTGCTAACCAAGCTTGGATTAGGGTGCTTTGGGCGAGCTCGACGGAACGGGGCGGCGCGGGCCCGTCGGCGGCAGGGAGCACGTTCCGTGCTTGCCGGGCCACGGCGACGGTGCCACGGGCGTGCGCTGGCATGGCAGGGACACGCGGAGAGCCAGGGGGCGTTGGGCGGCGCCGGGTGGCGTGGTGAGTGGGCTCGGGCCCTTGCTGGCCGCCACGGGTGGCGCAGCCACCGCAGAAACTGCCAACTCCGGCGATGCTCGCCGCCACCGACACATGTGCCCGTCCAAGGGGGCGTGCGGTGCTCTGGCCAGGGAGGAGAGGCCGTGCGCAACGCGCCAGGGGGCACTGGTGATGGATGACAAGCCACTGACGAAAAACGACACTGACTGAATTATGAAAATCTAAATTTTTCTGAAAGTCTACGGAAACAATGCCGGCCAAGTGTTCGACGAAATGATTTTGGCATATGGAGAATTTTCCTTGAGCTGAATTTTGGTGGGGTGGCCTCTCATTGCACCAGGAGGCTGCCTGAATTTTTGTGGAATTTTTGGAGAAGTGTAGATATGAATTTCACCAAATTTGTCAAATCTGGTCCAAACTTGCAGTGAGTGAAATTTGAAATTTTTGAAAAGAAGAAGAGTGGATCAAGATGGTTCTAGGTTGTGGGTACCAAGGACTATCCAGGGGAGTTGGTTTGAGATAAAAACTCAAAGGCAATGAGGTACTTGCTTTGAAAATCACTCAGGCTCAAAATAATTGGCAGAAATGATTTGAGAGATAAAATAATTGAAATAAAATCCAAAACTTGTTTGGACTTGTTGAGACAGAGAATTTAGATTGTTCAAAGGTGGAGGGAGGGATTTTGAGAAGATTTACTATAGGAGACATGGTAAAACCCTGGGTGGTTTCAAGATAAGAAAAACCTAAAAATTCATAGAGTTATTTTTATAAGAAAAAAAATAATCTCCAAAAATATACTTTGAGAAGGGAACCATTAGAGAAAGAGTTTTAAGTGATCAAGCACCATAGTTTGAAGAAGATACAAAAAATCCTTGCCAAAGAAGTTTTTAAGAGGAAGGTTTTCTGGAAAAAATTTAAATGGCCTCTTTTCAAAAACCAACAAAGTTTTTGCTAAAAAACCAAATAAAATTTTTGGAGTGTCACAACACCTACCCCCTTAGGAAAAATCTCGTCCCCGAGATTTCAGCTGATCCTTAAATAAGTGTGGATGCTCTGTTCGAAGGAAATCCTCCCTTTCCCAGGTTGCTTCACTTTTGGTGTGATTGCTCCATTGAACTTTGAAAAACTTGATGGTTTTCTGTCGGGTTCTCCTTCAGACTCCTCTAATATTTTTACTGGGCGTTCTCGATAGGTGAGGTCTGGTTGCATGTCAATGTTCTCATGGGATACTTGCTTCTCTGGTTTGCTTACGCACTTCCTTAATTGAGAGACGTGGGACACGTCATGGATGTCGGACAATTCTTCGGGTAAGTCTAGGTGGTAGGCTACAGTGCCTCTTTGTGCCACTATGCAGAATGGTCCAATGAATCTTGGTGCTAACTTCCCCTTAATCTTAAACCGTAGCAGTCCCCTCATAGGTGATACTCGTAGGTACACAAATTCACCGGGTTCAAAATTGACCCCACGATGTTTCTGATTGTATTAACTCTTCTGTCGGCTTTGAGCGGTCTTGAGTCGGTCCCTGATTAGCTTGACCTTTTCCTCGGCTTCTTTGAGCATGTCTGGGCCGAAGATATGGCTATCTCCGGTCTCTGACCAATTTAGCGGGGTACGACATCTCCGTCCGTATAGAGCTTCAAAAGGTGCCATTTGCAGGCTGGCCTGGTAACTGTTGTTGTATGCAAACTCGGCATATGGCAGGCTTTCTTCCCAACTGGTTCCATAGGTGAGGACACATGCTCTCAGCATGTCTTCTAAAATTTGGTTTACGCGTTCAGTCTGTCCATCAGTCTGGGGATGGTAGGCTGTACTGAAGGCCAATTGAGTTCCCAGAGCCTGTTGTAAATGATCCCAGAATCTTGAGACGAACTGAGTGCCTCTGTCGGATATTATAGTCTTCGGAACTCCATGCAGACAAACTCTACGGGAGAGATAAATCCTGGCGAGCCTCTGAGTGTTGTAGGTTGCCTTCACTTGAATGAAATGTGCCACCTTGGTTAATCTATCGGTGATGACCCATATGGCATCATTCCCGTGCCGTGACCGAGGTAGTCCAACAATGAAATCCATCCCTATTTCATCCCATTTCCACTCAGGTATTTTGTTTGGTTGTAGTAGTCCGGCTGGTCTTTGATGCTCAACTTTTATGCGTTGACAAGAATCGCAACATGCAACGTATGTGGCTATGTCCCTCTTCATACCGTGCCACTAAAATCTTTCCTGAATATCCTTATACATTTTGGTTTCCCCAGGGTGGATCGAATATGGGGCGGTGTGGGCTTCAGCTAGAATTTGCTGTTTGACTTCCTCTATGTTTGGCACGCAGAGTCTGTCCCCGTACCATAATATTCCTCCATCGTCTATGACGAACTCCGAGGCCTTGCCCATACTCACCTTCCTTTTAATTCCTTCAATGCTGGGGTGACCACGCTGAGCTTCTTTAATTCTCTCCACAAGGTCGGGCTGTATTTCCAAGTTTGATATGGTGCCTTCCACGATCATTAACATGTTGAGTTTGGCAAATTCTTGTTGGAATTCAGGTCTCAAGCTTTGCAGACTGTTTTCGTTGGAGCTGGGGTTCCGACTAAGAGCATCAGCCACTACATTTGCTTTTCCTGGATGATAGTGGATACCAACATCATAATCCTTTACCAATTCCAACCAGCGTCGTTGCCGCAAGTTTAGTTCTGGCTGTGTGAAAATATATTTGAGACTTTTATGGTCCGTGTATATTTCACATCGATTTCCAAGCAAGAAATGCCTCCATTCCTTGAGTGCATGAATGACTGCTGCCATTTCTAAGTCATGAGTGGGATAATTTTCCTCATGCTTGCGAAGTTGCCTTGAAGCGTATGCGACAACCTTGCCTTCTTGCATCAACACGCACCCGAGGCCTTTTCGGGATGCGTCACAATATACTTCAAAATTCTTGTGTATGTCTGGCACAATTAATACCAGTGTTGTCGTTAATTTCCGTTTTAGCTCTTGGAAACTTTTCTCGCAGGCTTCTGTCCATTCAAACTTCTTATCCTTCTTGAGTAACTGCGTCATTGGCTTGGCTAGGGTGGAGAATCCTTCAATAAATCTGCGGTAATATGCTGCCATTCCCAAGAAACTTCGTATGTCCGTTACACTGGCTGGTGACTTCCAGCCAAGTATGGCCCTGACTTTCTCCGGGTCCACTGCGATACCGTCTTGGGTCAGCACATGGCCTAGAAAGCCTACTTGTTTTAGCCAAAATTCGCACTTGCTGAACTTGGCATACAATTGATGTTTCCTGAGTTCTCCTAGCACAATCCTGAGATGTTCCGCGTGCTCTTCTGGTGTCTTGGAGTATATCAGAATATCGTCGATAAATACCACAACGAACTTGTCCATAAACTTCATAAATACTTTGTTCATGAGGTGAACAAAATATGCGGGGGCGTTCGTTAATCCAAAAGGCATAACTGTGAACTCATATAGTCCATATCTGGAGGTGAAGGCTGTTTTGGGGATATCTTCTGTTCGCACTTTTAATTGATGGTATCCTGACCTTAAGTCAATCTTTGTGAATACCTTGGCCTGAGCGAGCTGATCAAATAAATCATTTGTCCGCGGCATCGGGTATTTGTTCTTGACTGTGACCATGTTAAGTGCTTGGTAGTCTATGCACAATCTCAGTGTTCCATCCTTCTTTTTGGCAAATAAAATTGGTGATCCCCAAGGTGAGGAGCTGGCTCGAATGTATCCTTTGTCCAGCAATTCCTTTATTTGTTTCTTCAACTCAATCAACTCGGATGGTACCATTCTGTATGGTTTCTTGTATATGGGGGTGGTTCCTGGTGCTAGCTCAATGCTGAATTCTATCTCTCGGTCTGGTGGCATGCCTGGTAGTTCTTCAGGAAATACGTCTGGAAATTCACATACTACTGGAACCTTGTTTAGCTCAGACACGTCCAGCTTATTCAATCTCGGCTGCCGGGGTATTTTTCTTTCTTTGGCTGACACTCTTATTGTCTTCCCGTGGTGGTGTGTGAGAATTACGGTCCGGTTGAAATAGTCAATAAAACCTTTGTTGGTGGTTAACCAGTCCATCCCTAGGATGACATCCAGTCCTTTATTTTCCAATATAATAAGATTGGCGTGAAACTTCAATCCTTCAAACTCAATAACCACATCCTGACAGTAATTCTGAGTGACTTGCTGAACCCCAGGGGACTTGATGATCATGGATTTTTCCAGAGGAAGCATCGAAAAATTATTTTGCAAAGCAAAACTTTTTGAAATGAAAGAGTGAGAAGCTCCAGAATCAAACAAAACCATTGCAGGTATTGTGTTGACAGGAAACGTACCGAGTACAATATCCGGAGCATTTTGTGCCTCCTCTTTGGTTACGTGGTTCAGATGACCCTTCCTGTGGTTGTTGTTGGGGTTGAAATTGTTGCGCCTGGGCACTGAATTATTGCCACCGTTGTTTGGCTTCGGGGTCGAGTTCCTTGGCTTGGGGCACTGTTTGGCATAGTGTCCTTCTTCTCCACAAGCGTAGCAAGTAACGCCTGGGCGATATGTGAACTCCTTGTCCCTTGCATGGAAATTCTTGGTTGGGCGTGAGACGTTTGTCGTAGGTTTGTGTGTCCCACCTTTCTGAAAATCTGTCTTGCTTCGGTGGTTGCGCGCAAGAGTAGTCTGGTCTCTTTTTCGCTTGCGGAAATCCTCCAAGCTACGTCTCTCATTTTCCAGAGTAATGGCTTTGTCCACTAGTGTCCTAAAATCTGGAAAAGTATGCACGACCAGTTGGCATTTAAGCGCGGGCGCCAGACCGTCAAGGAATTTCTCCATCTTCTTGCTTTCAGTCATACGTTCTTCATTGGCGTAGCGAGACAATAGAGTAAATTGACCGTTGTATTCTGACACTGTCATGTTCCTTTGTTTGAGGTCATCGAACTCTTTCTTCTTGATTTTCATAATACTCTTAGGAATGTGTGCACCACGGAAACCTTCCTTGAAATCATCCCAGGTTATATCACTTTCGTTGGGGTGCATGTGCAGATAGTTCTCCCACCATGATGCAGCTGCTCCTGTGAGATAGTGCGGAGCATATAGTACTTTCTCGAGGTCTGAACACTGTGCAATAATTAATTTTCTTTCCATATCTCTAAGCCAATCCTCGGCTTCAAGAGGCTTGTCAGTATGAGAAAATGTTTGGGGACGTGTCTTCTGTAGCTCAGATAACTTGGAATGCTGCTGATACTGTCCATGGTGATTTCCCATGTTGATGACTTGGTTCATCATTTCCCGATGTTGTTGCTGACTCTGCTCATAAAGGCGACACATTTGTGAAAGTGCTGATTCACTGTCCTGTTGGCTTGACTGTCCCTGTGCGAATTTATTGCTGGGTTGTGTATCATAATTTTCCTCTGGTGGAGTTGGCATGGAGCGAGTCCAAGGACGAGACATTTTTCACTCTGGGGATATATTTTGTAAAACCCATAAGAAAAGCGAAAAGAGTCGCAAAAACAATCCCATAAATGCACAAAGCTGGCAAATAAATTAAATAACCAAGCTTACTTAAGAAAAACAAATCGATTTGCGCACGGAGAAGGACTGCTCATTACATATCTTACACGCGGGCGGTAATTATACAATACATCACTCAGGATATGCGTACATAATCCTGACATGTTATTTAGGCTAGTGCACTCCTCCAGATCCTACATGATGCGCAAATAGGCTACTTCTCACAACCTATGTACATATAAACATATCGTACAAAGCGGTACATTGCATGGCGGCTAAGCGTACTCAGGCGGAGATGTTGATGACCTCCTTTGCCCTGCCGAGGGTGAGGCGTAGCGAGGCTGGGGACTCGACTTCCTCCTTGCTAATAGGCTCCATACGCGTAGTGCTGCGCTGGGTGGACGGAGCGGGCGCCAGGGGCGGAACAACACGAATACGAGTGGGCACAAAGGGTGGTGCAGTGCGCGCTGGAGTGGGTGCAATAACTTGGTTGAACTCTTCCGTAGAAGGCAGGCGACGAGTAGGTGCATAAGATGCTGAGGACGAGACAAAAGTCAGTGGCGGTGCAGTGGGTAGGAGCTCCCTCCTGTTGGCGGCACAGCCATGGACTGAGTCCATGCGGGCAGCCACGAAGTCGTCCACCAGGTTGTCGAAGGCTGCCTCCAGGGCCCGGAGATACTCAATAAGCATCTCAAACGCCTCGTCTCGTTCTACTCTGGGGCAGGAGAATGCGTAGTGACAGGTGTAAGGCACATGGCATGGAAGATAACGGTAACGACGAGTCTTCATCACGGGGAGGACATCCCTGAGACGAGCTATCGCCTCGCGGGCTGCCATCTGCATAGCATGCCTCTCCGTAGGCATGGCTCTTCCCAAGAACCGGAAGCGGCGTAACTCACCATGCCCTCCCTTGAACTGCACCGCGGCCTGGTGCATGGTCAGACTGTCGTTGACTCGGTGCTGGCAGAGTGTGAAGACTAGGCGCACAGATGGCCCCATCGCGACCTGAACGATGAAGGAGAGAAGCTTGACGAACCCATCGGGCACGTTAGCGAAGGTCTGAGACTCGCAGCTGTTGTCGGCCATCTACAAAAGTAGGCAAAAATTCTGAATGATCAGATCATAAATTTATGCTGACTGTCAGAAAATGACTACAATTGCAAAAAAAAAATATAAATAGGCTCTATCATGCTAATAACCAATTAGCGATTGCACCTAGTGGCTTCCTACAGTCAGCCTGGCTCTGGTACCAAGCTTGTCACGACCGGTTTTCCAATAAAAATGTTTATTGAGAAACCAATCTTTTGAGTCCAGTATGAGAAAAATCCTCCTTACCGGTAGACAAATTCTTGATACAATAAGCCAGTAGCATAAAATATATTACAAGGTCGAGCTACGGTTGCTCAACCAAATTATTACAAGCACGCCAATAATTATACATAATGGCGGACATGACACAGTGGTGTGGAGGCATACTACTGACTCGAGGATAGGGTGGTGGTGGAAAAACACAGCGGGGAGTGAGATACATGACTCTAAAACTGGCATCTCATCGAGCGTCGAGGTGAGGCTCGATGAATTTATTTGGTAGCGGAAGCGGATATAATACAGTGACCAAATCCAGGCTCGTACGAGACTGACTGGGATTCCTCTAGGCGTCGGACTCGCTATCAAATTATTCATCCATGAGATCGCCTTCCTCAGCATCTGGCCAAACCAACAAGCCAGGTGAGTACTTGAAAGTACTCGCAAGACAGTTCGGACGTAAGATATAACAAATGCATGCATGGATGCATCATGATTAATTTTAACAGTGACACATTAATTCGTAAAAACAAGACAGTTAAAAAGGGGGTCGGCGGTAGTCCGCTCGAAAACCAACCAAAATAACTGTAAACCCAATTGGGTGTCTGAAGCGACACCTCGATAGGAAGATAAATAAATAAATCATGCCGCAGTCGGGCGTCTAGGCGACACCACATAAAGGGCTTTAAAAGAAATGCCACAGTCGGGTGTCTGAGCGACGCCACATAAAGGGCTTTAAAAGAAATGCCACAATCGGGCGTCTGAGCGACGCCACATAAAGGGCTTCAAAAGAAATGCCAAAGTCGGGCGTCTGAGCGACGCCACATAAAGGGCTTTAAAAGAAATGCCACAGTCGGACGTCTGAGCGACATCGCAGAAAGGGCTTTCATTGAAAGTAAAATATAACAATGCCACAGTCGGACGTCTGAGCGACATCGCAGAAAGGGCTTTTATTCACAAGTAAATAATACTCATAATAAAAATTCAATTCATGAAAATAAACGGGTTAGTCCATCCATAGGAATAATCATTTAACCGGACTTAGCACTCATGTGATTCACCGGAGTCTCTGTCATCAAAACTGACATTTGTCAGGATAAGATAATACCGAACTTGGACATGGAATAGATGATTCAAAGGAATATATGACTCTGCAGAGTTTGTACGAATTTTTTCCCACAACCAACGGATTTCCGTAGTCACGAAGGACTAGTTCCGTTTACGGTATTTTGGAAGAAAACAGAGCTAACCAGTACACACCCATCCTACCTCTCGATGCTAGGAATCACCCTAGACATCGTCCAAGAAAAACTTTTGAGACGGGGAGATCACAATCTCGAATAGCATGGGATCAAATTTATATACGCGCGCTCTAAGGGGTGCCCCCCTCTCGGTCCCAACCGGAAACACCCATGCCCCCTGACCGGATGACTGGCTTTAATCCAGGGTCATGGAACCATCATCACGGCCTCTCCTTTTTGGTGTGTACCAAGAAAGCGGTTTGCAACTTATAAGCCATATTCCTTGCGGAAAACATCTGGTAGTACAGGGAAGGAAAAATGGAAGGAACTGGACCGATACAGGTTGACACTGAAGTCATATAGTCTGGCATAAGAATGGCATGCTACAACACTGCCATCTTACCCATCCTCATTCCAACACATGGCCATGCATACTCACATTCATCCACTTATGGATTTTCGAAACTCACTTGCCTCATTGTTGCACGTAACATGACATCCGTCGGTATGATCATCAACATGCCATGAAACTACTTAATGCAAACATGCCAAAACAATCATCATATCAAAAGTTCAAACATGCTTTCCTGGTTCAGAGTAGTCGGAGCCTAGCTCGGTGAAGTTTGCGGTCTCGTCACTTCCTTCGGTATCTATGGCATAAAGAAAATATACGCGCTATCGTGAATACCGTGAGGTGCACAAAAATTTCTCCAAATATTTTTCAAATAAATCTGATAAAAAACTAGACAAAATTTTAAGGAGAACAAAAAAAGAATCAATCAAAAATACCTTTCTATTAAAAAGTTATAAGGGTTTTAACCCAAGGATCCATCTGTAATGAAACAGAAAACTTCCAAGGGCTAACTTATAAAAACAGAAAACGCTTCGATGGGGAATACGCCAACCCAGAGGTGAAGCGTATTTTGGCAGAAGACGCTTTCAGAAAATGGTTCGTTTAAAAAGAACTGAGAGGCTGACGGGCGGGTCCCACCCGTCAGGTTTGAATATTCAAACGGGGCGGCAGAGCTCGACGGTGCCCGAGAGCCGCGGTGGTCGCCGGCGGCAATCCACGGCGAGGCAGGGGGACTGGAGAGTACCTCCGTGTTCAGGGCGCCATTCCGCGTCGGTTGGTGGTGGTGGTGGTCGCCGGCGAGTACCACGTCGACGGCGAGCCTTGCTCCGGCGGACGGCGGTTCGGGTGGTCGAGGACCTCGTCGGAGAGAGCTGCGAAGGCCAAATTGACGCTGGGGTTAGCTCACTGGGTGCTAGAGGAGGCTATACACGAGATTAGGGCGCCGGGGACGGCCTCACCGGAGCGAATCGAGCTGGTGGCCGAGGCGGATCGGTGCGGCCGGAGTTGGGGGAGGAGACCTCCTCGAGGTCCTCCTGGTGGCTTGGCAGGGTCCTGGAGAGGTGCAGTGAAGGTGTGTGCTCGTGAGCGAGCTCGGGGTCCTTTTTATAGGCGATCCGAGGCGGTGGCCGTGAACGGGGATCTCCGGCGAAGGTTACGGCGGCGCAGAGCTTGGTCGGGGAGGTTTAGGGAGTTGGGCGTCAGCGTGGAGGTCCATCGGTTCCATTTAGGTGCTAACCAAGCTTGGATTAGGGTGCTTTGGGCGAGCTCGACGGAACGGGGCGGCGCGGGCCCGTCGGCGGCAGGGAGCACGTTCCGTGCTTGCCAGGCCACGGCGACGGTGCCACGGGCGTGCGCTGGCATGGCAGGGACACGCGGAGAGCCAGGGGGCGTTGGGCGGCGCCGGGTGGCGTGGCGAGCGGGCTCGGGCCCTCGCTGGCTACCACGGGTAGCGCAGCCACCGCAGAAACTGCCAACTCCGGCGATGCTTGCCTCCACCGACACCTGTGCCCGTCCAAGGGGGCGTGTGGTGCTCTGGCCAGGGAGGAGAGGCCGTGCGCAACACGCCAGGGGGCACTGGTGATGGATGACAAGCCACTGACGAAAAACGACATTGACTGAATTCTGAAAATCTGAATTTTTCTGAAAGTCTACGGAAACAGTGCCGGCCATGTGTTCGACGAAATGATTTTGGCATGTGGAGAATTTTCCTTGAGCTGAATTTTGGTGGGGTGGCTTCTCATTGCACCAGGAGGCTGCCTGAATTTTTGTGGAATTTTTGGAGAAGTGTAGATATGAATTTCACCAAATTTGTCAAATCTGGTCCAAACTTGCAGTGAGTGAAAATTGAAATTTTTGAAAATAAGAAGAGTGGATCAAGATGGTTCTAGGTTGTGGGTACCAAGGACTATCCAGGGGAGTTGGTTTGAGATAAAAACTCAAAGGCAATGAGGTACTTGCTTTGAAAATCACTCAGGCTCAAAATAATTGGCAGAAATGATTTGAGAGATAAAATAATTGAAATAAAATCCAAAACTTGTTTGGACTTGTTGAGACAGATAATTTAGATTGTTCAAAGGTGGAGGGAGGGATTTTGAGAAGATTTACTATAGCAGACATGGTAAAACCCTGGGTGGTTTCAAGATAAGAAAAACCTAAAAATTCATAGAGTTCTTTTTATAAGAAAAAAAATAATCTCCAAAAATATACTTTGAGAAGGGAACCATTAGAGAAAGAGTTTTAAGTGATCAAACACCATAGTTTGAAGAAGATACAAAAAATCCTTGCCAAAGAAGTTTTTAAGAGGAAGGTTTTCTGGAAAAATTTTAAATGGCCTCTTTTCAAAAACCAACAAAGTTTTTGCTGAAAAACCAAATAAAATTTTTGGAGAGTCACAGCATCACGTCTGAGACAAGTAGACCAACTCCTGCCTGCATCTACTACTATTACTCCACTCATCGACCGCTATCCAGCATGCATCCAGAGTATTAAGTTCAAGAAAACAGAGTAACGCTTTAAGCAAGATGACATGATGTAGAGGAATAAATTCATGCAATATGATAAATACCCCACCTTGTTATCCTCGATGGCAACAATACAATACGTGCCTTGCTGCCCCTTATGTCACTAGGTAAGGACACCGCAAGATTGAACCCAAAGCTAAGCACTTCTCCCATTGCAAGAAAAACCAATCTAGTGGGCCAAAACAAACTGATAATTCGAAGAGACTTGCAAAGATAACCAATCATACATAAAAGAATTCAGAGAAGATTCAAATATTGTTCATAGATAAACTTGATCATAAACCCACAATTCATCGGTCTCAACAAACACACCGCAAAAAGAAGATTACATCGAATAGATCTCCACGAGAGAGAGGGAGAACATTGTATTGAGATCCAAAAAGAGAGCAGAAGCCATCTAGCTACTAACTATGGACCCGAAGGTCTGCGGTAAACTACTCACACTTCATCGGAGAGGCTATGATGATGATGTAGAAGCCCTCCGTGATGGATGTCCCCTCCGGCGGAGCTCCAGAACAGGCCCCAAGATGGTATCTCGTGGGTACAGAAGGTTGCGGCGGTGGAATTAGGTTTTTGGCTCCGTCTCTGATTGTTTGGGGGTACGCAGGTATATATACAGGAGGAAGGAGTACGTCGGTGGAGCTTCAAGGGGCCCACAAGGCAGGGAGGCACGCCCTAGGGGGGCGTGCCCTCCACCCTCGTGACCGCCTCGTGGCTTTCTTGATGGAGGGTCCAAGTCTCCTGGATCTTATCTGATGAGAAAATCACGTTCCCGAAGGTTTAATTCCATTTGGACTCCGTTTGATATTTTGTTTCTTCGAAACACTGAAATAGGCAAGAAAACAGCAATTCTGGACTAGGCCTCCGATTAATAGGTTAGTCCCAAAAGTAATATAAAAGTGGGAAATAAAGCCCAATATAGTCCAAAACAGTAGATAATATAGCATGGAGCAATCAAAAATTATAGATACGTTGGAGACGTATCAGGCATCCCCAAGCTTAATTCCTGCTCGTCCTCGAGTAGGTAAATGATAAAAAGAGAATTTTTGATGCGGAATGCTACTTGGCATAATTTCAATGTAAATCTTCTCAAATGTGGTATGAATATTCAGATCCGATAGATTCAAGACAAAATTTCATATTGACATAAAAATAATAATACTTCAAGCATACTAACAAAGCAATTATGTCTTCTCAAAGTAACATGGCCAAAGAAAGTTTATCCCTACAAAATCATATAGTTTAGTCATGCTCCATTTTCGTCACACAAGAATGCTCTCATCATGCACAACCCCGATGACAAGCCAAGCAATTGTTACATACTTTAATAATCTCAAACTCATAAACCTTCACGCAATACATGAGCGTGAGCCATGGATATAGCACTATGGGTGGAATAGAATATGATGATGGGGGTTATGTGGAGAAGACAAAAAAGAAGAAGATCTCACATCAACGAGGCTAATCAATAGGCTATGGAGAGGCCCATCGATTGATGTCAATGCAAGGAGTAGGGATTGCCATGCAACAGATGCACTAGAGCTATAAATGTATGAAAGCTCAACAAAAGAAACTAAGTGGG
Organism: Triticum dicoccoides; assembly: GCF_002162155.2. NCBI lineage: Eukaryota > Viridiplantae > Streptophyta > Magnoliopsida > Poales > Poaceae > Triticum > Triticum dicoccoides. The sequence continues at coordinate 691,047,643 of NC_041382.1, read as the reverse complement.
TGTGCATCCAACTTGCTTGCTCACGAAGACCTAGGGCATTTGAGGAAGCCCATCATTGGAATATACAAGCCAAGTTCTATAATGAAAAGTTACCACTAGTATATGAAAATGACAAAACAAGAGACTCTCTATCATGCTGATTATGGTGCTACTTTGAAGCACAAGTGTGGCAAAGGATAGTAACATTGTCCCTTCTCTCTTTTTCTCTCATTTTTTTCTTTTTTTTCCTTTTTTTGGGCCTTCTCTTTTTTTATGGCCTTTTTTTATTCCTCACTTGGGACAATGCTCTAAAGAATGATGATCATCACACTTCTATTTATTTACAACTCAATGATTACAACTCGATACTAGAATAAAGTATGACTCTATATGAATGCCTCCGGCGGTGTACCGGGATATGCAATGAATCAAGAGTGACATGTATGAAAGAATTATAAATGGTGGCTTTGCCAAAAAATACTATGTCAACTACATGATCATGCTAAGAATATGACAAAGATGAATGTGTCATGATGAACGGTATGGTGGAAAGTTGCATGGCAATATATCTCGGAATGGCTATGGAAATGCCATATAGGTAGGTATGGTGGCTGTTTTGAGGAAGATATAAGGAGGTTTATGTGTGAAAGAGTGTATCATATCACGGGGTTTGGATGCGCCGGCAAAGTTTGCACCAACTCTCAATGTGAGAAAGGGCAATGCACGGTACCGAAGAGGCTAGCAATGATGGAAGGGTGAGGGCGCGTATAATCCATGGACTCAACATTAGTCATAAAGAACTCATATACTTATTGCAAAAATCTACAAGTCATCAAAAACCAAAGCATTACGCGCATGCTCCTAGGGGGGTAGATTGGTAGGAAAAGACCATCGCTCGTCCCCGACCGCCACTCATAAGGAGGACAATCAAATAACACCTCATGTTTCAAATTTGTTACATAACATTTACCATACGTGCATGCTACGGGACTTGCTAACTTCAACACAAGCACTTCTCAAATTCACAATTACTCTACTAGCATGACTTTGATATTATCACCTCCATATCTCAAAAAAATTATCAAGCATCAAACTTTTCTTAGTGTTCAACGCACTCAAAAGAAAGTTTTACAAATCTTGAATACCAAGCATATTATTATTTTTAAGCAAATTACCATGCTATTTAAGACTCTCAAATTAATCTAAGTGAAGCATGAGAGATCAATAGTTTCTTCAAAACAAATCTACCACCGTGCTCTAAAAGATCTAAGTGAAGCACATAGAGCAAAACTATAAAGCTCAAAAGATATAAGTGAAGCACATAGAGCAAGACTATCAAGCTCAAAAGATATAAGTGAAGCACATTGAGTATTCTCTCAAATTCCAATTCATGTATGGCTCTCTCAAAAGGTGTGTACAGTAAGGATGATTGTGGTAAAATAAAAGGCAAAGACTCAAATCATACAAGACACTCCAAGCAAAACACATATCATGTGGTGAATAAAAATATAGCTCCAAGTAAAATTACCAATGGAAGTAGACGAAAGAGGGGATGCCTTCCGGGGCATCCCCAAGCTTTGACTTTTTGGTGTCCTTGGATTGTCTTGGGGTTCCATGGGCATCCCCAAGCTTAGGTTCTTGCCACTCCTTGTTCCATAATCCATCAAAAGAATTTACCCAAAACTTGAAAACTTCACAACACAAAACTCAACAGAAATCTCGTGAGCTCCGTTAGCGAAAGAAAACAAAAGACCACTTCAAGGTACTGTAATGAACTCATTCTTTATTTATATTGGTGTTAAACCTACTGTATTCCAACTTCTCTATGGATTATAAACTATTTTACTAGCCATAGATTCATCAAAATAAGCAAACAATGCACGAAAAACAGAATCTGTCAAAAATAGAACAGTATGTAGTAATCTGTAACTAACGCAAACTTCTGGGGCCAGCAAGCAGAAAAAGGACTGACGTCTTGCGGCGTGCTAGCGCGCGTACTCCAAAAAATCAGCCAAAATAGGACGACCTAGACAATTTGTTTATTGATCAGTAGCAATTGGAATCACTATTTATCACGTTCTGGTGATTTTTAACAATTGTTTTCGTGAACAGAAAGTTTCTGGAAATTACAGCAAGATCAAATAACTATCATCCAAGAAGATCCTATAGGTTTAACTTGGCATAAACACTAATTAAAAGATAAAACCACATCTAAACAGAAGGTGGATGGATTATTTATTCCTAAACAGAAGCAAAAACAAAAAAACAAAAAATAAAATTGGGTTGCCTCCCAACAAGCGTTATCGTTTAACGCCCCTAGCTAGGCATAAAAGCAAGGATAGATCTAGGTTTTTCCATCTTTGGTACTAGGAAAGAAAAGAGCAAATTTCCTTTCTATGGCATTTATCCTCCTATTTTGGGAAAGCACATTGCCATTAATGGAGGAAGTAAGATTAAGCACGTTATAGAAATTTGCATCTAAACTAGATTTCATCTCTTTGATAATTTCGTTTTGATAGAAGCATAAGAGGGTGGTAGATTCAACCTTATCATTCATGGGGTGCCCAAATATAGTTTTCATCCTTTCATAGGTATCTATAGCATCCCCTTCAAGAAAACCCTCTTCAAAAATAGAATCTAGCACTTGCTTGAAAGAAGCGGGTAATCCAACATAGAAACTTTTTAAGTAAACTTCAATTTGATATTGTGGTACATAGCTAGCCCTAATCCTCAATAACCTATCCCAAACATCTTTTAAAGACTCATCAAGTAAATAACAAAAAATTCCAGAGTCATCTTCATCAAAATTATTTAAACTCTCATTGGTAACCCCGGTGGGTCTTTCCATAGCATCATTATTTATGAGCTTAGAGAGGATAGAGGGGTCATCCAAGGTACTAGTACCCTGGAAAGGACCCTTCATTCTTTTTGATTCGGCCATGGCAACGAGAAGATGAGGAGAAGGCAAACGGAAAAGAGAGGGCGAATAAAACGGCAAGGGTGAAGTGGGGGAGAGGAACGAGAGGCAAATGGCAAATAATGTAGTGCGAGAGATAGGGATTGTGATGGGTACTTGGTATGTTGACTTTTGCGTAGACTCCCTGGCAATGGCGCCAGAAATTCTTCTTGCTACCTCTTGAGCACTGCGTTGGATTTCCCCTAAGAGGAGAGGATGATGCAGCAAAGTGCGTAAGTATTTCCCTCAGTTTTTGAGAACCAAGGTATCAATCCAGTAGGAGGCTACACGCAAGTCCCTCGTACCTACACACACTGGTAGAAAAAGGGCCTATAGTCCCGGTTCGTAAGGGCCTTTAGTCCCGGTTCCTGAACCGGGACTAAAGTGTCGGTACTAATGCCCCGACCCTTTAGTCCCGGTTCAATCCAGAACCGGGACTGATGGGCCTCCATGTGGGCAGTGCGCAGAGCCCAGGCAGGAGACCCTTTGGTCCCGGTTGGTGGCACCAACCGGGACCAATAGGCATCCACGCGTCAACATTTCTGTGGCTGGGGTTTTTGTTTTTTTTGAAGGGGGGGGGGTTTGGGGGTTTTGGGGGGTTAATTTAGGTGTTTCATATATTGTGTTAGCTAGCTATAATTAATAGAGAGAAGTGTCCTCTCTTATGTCCGTGCTTGGTCGATGCTACGTACTATACATACGTATAGAGAGGACTAGACACGCTGGCTAGCTAGTAAGCAAACGAAGGAAACAGAAGATCGTCATGAACATATATGCATACAGAGAGAAGTGATATCGACCACCTCTCCTTCTCTGAGAGATTGGTCGAACAACAAGTTCTCGTATATCTATCTGACACTACCGGCTACATATATACAATAATCATCTCTTACAAATATAATCATACGGACTCAGGTTCCACATAGAATTCTCCGTCTTTAGGGATCACGTGGTCAAGAAAGAATGCCGCCAATTCCTCTTGAATTGCTCGCATGCGAGCTGGTGCTAGGAGTTCATCCCGCTTCCGAAACATCTAATTTAAAGAAGGGGGTCAATACATATATATATATATGAATGAATGAAACTCAACACAAATGATGGTAATAAAATAAAATTGTGAATGTTGTTATTTACGTACTTCATATTGTTCGTCAGTGTAGCCCCGCTCACAAGTCGTGTGGCGGATGGACTCGCAAACATAGTATCCACAGAAATCATTCCCTTGTTCCTGCCACAACCACTTTACAAGAAATAGAGGTTAATCAAACTGATAAGCAAGAATGCCAAATGGTATTGATGAAACTAGCGCTTGAATGACTAGTAGATGCGCTTAAAATGCTACTATAGTACTTACTTTCGGGTGTCTAAATTGCAGTTCCTTCGGCAGTCCCGGAGCTTTTCTGGTGAATTTTCTCCAAACCCTGCCGGACAAAGAAAACAATTACTTGATATATCAGGAAATGAACAAAGTTGCTAATATGGTGGATAATGATCGATTTAACTTACTTCTCGAGTATTTGAGTCATGTCTGCATAGTCCTGGGGATCTTTTCGTCTTGAGTCTAAGACGGTTACTAGTCCCTGCTCAAGCTTAATCTCTAGGAGAATATAGTGGAAACTGCACACGCATGCATAACTCATCAATTACATTACTATAACCTTGACTAATATATAAGGGAAACCGAATACGCACAAGACAGTAACACTCACTTGAAGTTGTAAGAAAGAGTATTATATTTGTTTTCATTTATTACGAACGATCGTAGCAAGTTGGCCTCGGTAGCTGCGGCATGAAATTTAACCTGAGTTGCATCTATGAGATATGTGTTAATGAACCCAATATCACCGACTTGTCTTTTCTTCAATTTGGTGATCTTCAATCTGCATAATATAGTGAGGATGATTATAAATACATGCAATGAAAGAGCTAAGCTATATAGAGAAACTTAATGACAGAAGTAGTACTACTTACAGACAGTAGCAGGCGACCGTTGTTTTATCGAGGGACAATTGATTGAAAAACTGATAGAACTCCTCAAATGGAACAGGCAACAGATCAATTCCAATGAGGTCATGCTCCTTTTTAACTTTCACATACAAAGTACTCCTCCCCCCAGAGTCTCTGCAGATTTTCAAGTACCAATCATGCAATCTTCACATCATCGTTGATAGAGATCTTTCATCTTTGACGAGAGGCTTCTCGTACTCGTATCGTTGTATCTGCATGTCCATGGGTTCATAATGTACTTCGTCGGGCAGGTAATCTGCAAGATTGCTATAACCGGGCACCATCCTAGAATAATTAGCGACGTTGTGGCTAGGCACCTTGAGCGGGGGGCACGATTGCTTCGCTTGTTTCGCCGAGCTGGGCAATTTGTTTCCCAGCTCGTCGTTCTTTCAGCCTTTGATCACTAACAGTACTTCCCGACCGCTCCGCTTGGCAAATTCCTTTCCAATAATGCGCTCATAGTTTCCTTTTGGCGGAGACTTTGGTGGTTTTGTCAGGGCAGCCAGAGTGCGCTTTGCTTTCACCGCATCTACCTTCTCCTACGGAGGTGGATGTCTCTTTGCTTTCAACCCTTCAAAGAAGTCCTTCACTTCGGTCCGCACGATCTCGGCGTTCTCCTCCGGAGTCCTCTCATATGGTAACTTCTCTGGAGTCTTCAGAGAAGGACCGAATCTGTATGTCCTCCCGCCTCTAGTTGTACTGCTAGACACTGATCGAGCAGACGGAGCGGTTGTCTTCTTTACTTGCTTAAGAGGCGGAGGAGAAGGACTACGACACGCCGGAGCAGCTGGAGCGGCGGCAGGTCTCTTCCGCCCTTGCTGACGAGGCGGAGAAGGAGGAGGCTGGCTGCTCGGGCGCGTCGGCGCAGGCGGAGAAGGAGTCGGAGTGCCGCCACGCGCCGGAGAAGGAGCCGGCCGAGGGCCCTGATCATCACTCGCCGGAGGAGGAGGCAGTGGAGGCAGAGTGCCCTAACTTGCCAGAGGAGGAGGAGGAGGCGGAGGCATCCAGTTCGGAAGGTTGATGAGCACCTTCCGCCATAGGCATGGAGTCTTCAGAGTAGACCCCAGCCGAGTCTCCCCTTCACAGGTAGGGTGGTCAAGCTGGAGGTCCTCAAATCCCTCCGTTATCTCATCCACCATCACCCTAGCATATCCTTCTGGAATCGGCCGGCAGTGAAAAGTTGCGCTGGGTTCAGTAGGATAAACAGAGCCAACAACCGCCTTGACCTTCAAATTCATCCATTGCGTCATAAGGTGGCAATTTTAAGACTCCGTTATAGCATCCACGGGATAGCTGGCAGGAGCCGTCAAGGCATGCTCCGGCTGAAGCAGCTTGGTGGAAGCCACGCTGCTTCTGCGCTGAGATGGCGGGGTAGCTTCGGGGGAGGCTTCGGCAGTATGTTTGCTGCGATTTGCTTCTCGTTCCTCTATCGCGTCTACCCTTGCTTGCAGCGCCTGCATATGGGTCTGCTGCACTTTTTTCCTCCTCTCATGGGATTTGTAACCGCCTGCGTCTGGAAACCCAACCTTCCACGGAATGGAGCCTGGCGTGCCTCGTGTCCGTCCAGGGTGCTCAGGATTCCTGAGGGCCATTATGAGCTCGTCGTTCTCTCTGTCTGGAAAGAACGTCCCTTCCTGTGCTGCTTCGATATACTGCTTAAGCTTACTGACTGGTATGTCCATTTGATCGTTCGTCCAAATGCACTTCCCTGTTACAGGGTCCAAGGTTCCGCCAGCCCCGAAGAACCAAGTCCGGCAACGGTCTGGCCAGTTAATTGTCTCTGGTTCGATCCCTTTATGAACCAGATCATTCTCAGTCTTGGACCACTTAGGCCGGGCTACGAGGTAGCCACCTGACCCCGTGCGATGGTGAAGCTTCTTCTTCGCAGCATTTTGCTTGTTTGTCACTGACATCTTCTTACTCTTTTCCGATGTCTTGTGGGCCACAAATGCGGGCCAGTGATCTCTGATCTTCTCATATCTGCCCTTGAATTCTGGTGTATCATTATTTTTGACAAACTTATTCAGCTCTTTCTTCCACCTCCTGAATAGTTCTGCCATCCTCTTCAGAGCAAAAGACTTGATTAATTTCTCTTTAACTGGGTTCTCTGGATTATCCTCTGGCGGTAGGGTGAAATTTGACTTCAGCTCAGTCCAAAGATCATTTTTCTGCATATCATTGGCATAAGACACCTCAGGGTCTTCTGTAGCCAGCTTAAACCATTGCTGGATGCTTATCGGGATCTTGTCCCTAACCAGAACCCCGCACTGAGCAACAAATGCGCTCTTTGTCCGGAGGGGTTCAATAGGTTGGCCGTCGGGCGCGATTGCTATGATCTCAAACTTTTCATCCGAGCTCAACTTTTTCTTCGGGCCTCGTCTCTTTACCGAAGTTGTGCTCGATCCGGAGGGCTAGAAAAAAGAACAAAGACTTAATTAATATGTGTACATACCAAAACAATGAATGCATCAATCAGCTAGTCAGCATAGGCTTAACTAATATATATACCTGGCCGGACTCAGTTCGGTCACCGGAGCCGTCATCACGGTCTCCTTCTTGCACCGGCATTGGGTCATCAGAGCCATCCTCATGTTCTTCTTCTTGCACCGGCATTAGGTCACCGTAGCCAGCTTGTTCACCCTCTCCTTCCAGACCATCGGTTTCGTTGAGAAACAACGAGATGGCATCACTTCCTTCTGCGATTATGTCCCTCAACAACGCTTCTTCTGTTGCTTCGTCTAGGGCGGTGTCCATAGTTTCTACAAATATTTACAACATGGCAATTATTATTCAAACATGATAGATGGATATATTAGTGTCAAATATAGAACTAGTTACCTAATCATAGTAAGCTATCGGGAGGGGGTATATATCGACAACGACGACACTACATCTATGTCCCTTGACGACCCTCATTCCCGATAAAAAAAAGAGGAAGAAGAAGAAAAAAATAGGAGAAGAAAGAATAGAGGAGAAGAACTCCTCTATTCTTTCTTCTCTTCTTTTTTTTCTTCTTCCTCTTCTTTTTTTATCCTCTTCTTCCTCTCATGTTCGAGAGGATCGCCGAGGGGTCGGGAGGTTGCCTAGTGTCAAAGGATTCAACAAAACCATGTCTTCGTCATTAGGCGAAAGTAACATGTGCATGATGGCACGAAGCTCTTCAAAGTTGTTCTGGAATGGAGTCCCAGATAGGATAATTCGCTTTTTGGTACAAAGTTCAGAAAGAGCCTTCCGAATATCGCTATTTGGAAGGCCTTTGCTGAATTCGTACCAAAAGGCGGATTATTCTATCCGGGACTCCATTCCAGAACAACTTTGCAGAACTTCGTACCAACATGCCCTTGTTACTTCCGGCTAATGATGAAGGCATGGATTTCTTCAATACTTTGACACTAGGAAACCTCTCTCGACCCCTCGGCGATCCTCGACCCCTCGAACCCTCGACGACCCTGGAACCCTCGACCCCTAGACGACCCTCTTCTTCCTCTCATGTTCGAGAGGATTGCCGAGGCGTCGGGAGGTTGCCTAGTGTCAAAGGATTCAACAAAACCATGTCTTCATCATTAGGCGAAAGTAACATGTGCATGATGGTACGAAGCTCTTCAAAGTTGTTCTGGAATGGAGTCCCAGATAGGATAATTCGCTTTTTGGTACAAAGTTCAGCAAGAGCCTTCCGAATATCGCTATTTGGAATGCCTTTGCTGAATTCGTACCAAAAGGCGGATTATTCTATCCGGGACTCCATTCCAGAACAACTTTGCAGAACTTCGTACCAACATGCCCTGGTTACTTCCGGCTAATGATGAAGGCATGGATTTCTTCAATACTTTGACACTAGGAAACCTCTCTCGACCCCTCGGTGATCCTCGACCCCTCGAGCCCTCGACGACCCTGGAACCCTCGACCCCTAGACGACCCTGCTGGAACCCTCGACCCTCGACCCTATAGAACCATCGAACCCTCGAACCCTCGACCCTGAAACCCTCGAACCTTGACCCCTTAACGACCCTCGACCCTCTACCCTAGTTCCCGACCCTCGACCCCTCGGCGATCCTCGACACCCTCGTTCCCGACAAAAATTAAGAAGAAGAAGAAGAAGAAGAAGA
>NC_041382.1:691036601-691037193 GCF_002162155.2 Triticum dicoccoides | reverse complement strand
AACCGGGACCAAAGGCCTTGTGCTGCCCCGCGCCCAAAACTTTAGTCCCACATCGCTAGCTGAAGGGCGCCGGCACTTGTTTATAAGCGCTGTTGTGCCTCCCCATTCGAGCTCCTCTCTAATGCAGGCTTTCGGGTCTAAACTTGCTACTGCCTGTGGGCCTATTGGGCCTTCTGCGGGCCTGAATCCTGGACCATGTAGGGTTTCTAGTCGTATTCAGGCCGTGGAGGCCCAGTAGGTGGCATTTTTTTTGGTTTTTTCTTTTTTATTTCTACATTTTTTTGGTTTTTTATTTTTTTTATTTCTACTTAAAACTAAATACTTACAGTTTTTAGTGATTTCTTTTTGCTTTTAGGTCAAAAAAATTATAAACTTTCTGTTAGTGCCATTACTATTAAATTTTGAATAGTTTAAATTTGAATTTTTATAAATTTGTGTGAATCACTAGTTTATGAATAACTTTACTATAAAAATAGAATTTTTTTCTATTTATTTTTTATTTATACTTACAACTAAATACTTATAGTTTTTTAGTGATTTCTTTTTGATTTTAGGTCACAAAAATTATAAACTTTCTGTTAGTGCCATTAGT
>NC_041382.1:691024042-691036538 GCF_002162155.2 Triticum dicoccoides | reverse complement strand
AATAGTTTAAATTTGAATTTTTATAAATTTGTGTGAATCACTAGTTTATGAATAACTTTACTATAAAAATAGAATTTTTTTCTATTTATTTTTTATTTATACTTACAACTAAATACTTATAGTTTTTTAGTGATTTTTTTTTGATTTTAGGTCACAAAAATTATAAACTTTCTGTTAGTGCCATTAGTTTTAAAATTTTGAATAGTCTAAATTTGTATTTTTTAAAATTTGTGTGAATCACTAGTTTATGAATAACTTTACTATAAAAATAGAATTTTTTTTCTTTTTTGCTATTTATTTTTTATTTATACTTACAATTAAATACTTATAGTTTGATTTTAGGTCACAAAAATTATATTCTTTTTGCTATTGAAGCATATTATAGTTTTATTTTAGTTGATCATAACATAATATTTTAATTGATTGTTTTTATTTTCATAAAAGTTTTGTAGTTCATTCTGTTTGGTATTAATTCATTCTTTGATCTAAATGACTCTGAAATTGGAAAGCATTTAAAAATGAACTCTGAAAAGGTTGAAAGTTGGCATGGTATCATCATTTCACCCACATAGCATGTTCCAAAAAGTAGAGAGAGTTACGACAAAAACTTGATGCACTTCGTGTACAAAATGGACAATCACTTTCGAAGTATCAAAGTTTCGGACAATAACTGCGCCACATCATTGGCTAGGACGAATGGTTCGTCTGTGTACCCAAGATTGTTTAGATCCACTGTTGCCATACCGTACTGTGGGTCTACCTGTACCCCGCCTCCTGACATATTGATCCATTTGCCTCAACACATAAAACCTTGAACCATAAGACATGAAAGCATTTCAAATGAACTCTGAAAAAGTTGAAAGTTGGGATGGTATCATAATTTCACCCACATAGCATGTGCATGTACAAAACGGACAATGGTAGCATGTTCGTCTATTACAAATTTGGCATGGTATCATCATAATAGTTGCGGGAGAAAGTCTTCACTTTTTCTTCGCTTGTGTCATTTGCTTATTGTGCCGTAACCATGGATAATCTTCATTGTTTATCAGGATGCTTGGGTCAGCCTTGACATTGAAGGGAGGATTTTCATGAAACTTTTCATAATCTTCAGACATGTCTGTCTTGCCGTCCACTCCCAGGATGTCCCTTTTTCCTGAAAGAACTATGTGGCGCTTTGGCTCATCGTATGATGTATTCGCTTCCTTACCTTTTCTTTTTCTCGGTTTGGTAGACATGTCCTTCACATAGATAACCTGTGCCACATCATTGGCTAGGACGAACGGTTCATCAGTGTACCCAAGATTTTTCAGATCCACTGTTGTCATTCCGTAATGTGGGTCTACCAGTACCCCGCCGCCTAACAGATTGACCCATTTGCACTTAAACAAAGGGACCTTAAAATCAGGTCCGTAGTCAAGTTCCCATATGTCCACTATGTAACCATAATATGTGTCCTTTCCGCTCTCGGTTGCTGCATCAAAGCGGACACCGCTGTTTTGGTTGGTGCTCTTTTGGTCTTGGGCGATCATGTAAAATGTATTCCCATTTATCTCGTATCCTTTGTAAGTCAATACAGTCAAAGATGGTCCCCTGGACAACAAGTACAACTCATCACAAACAGTGTTGTCACCTCTGAGACGTGTTTCCAACCAACTGCTGAAGGTCCTGATGTGTTCACATGTAATCCAGTCGTCGCATTGCTCCGGGTGTTTGGAGCGCAGACTGTTCTTGTGTTCATCGACATACGGGGTCACCAAGGTAGAGTTCTGTAGAACTGTGTAGTGTGCTTGAGACCAAGAATATCCGTCCCTGCATATTATTGAGTCTCTTCCAAGAGTGCCTTTTCCAGTCAGTCTCCCCTCATACCGCGATTTAGGGAGACATATCTTGTTAAGGCCAGGAATGAAGTCAACACAAAACCCGATAACATCCTCTGTTTGATGGCCCATGGAGATGCTTCCTTCTAGCCTAGCACGGTTACGGACATATTTCTTTAGGACTCCCATGAACCTCTCAAAGGGGAACATATTGTGTAGAAATATGGGCCCCAGGATGACAATCTCGTCGACTAGATGAACTAGGACGTGCATCATGATATTGAAGAAGGATGGTGGGAACACCAGCTCGAAACTGACAAGACATTGCGCCACATCACTCCTTAGCCTTGGTACGATTTCTGGATCGATCACCTTCTGAGAGATTGCATTGAGGAATGCACATAGCTTCACAATGGCTAATCGGATGTTTTCCGGTAGAAGCCCCCTCAATGCAACCGGAAGCAGTTGCGTCATAATCACGTGGTAGTCATGAGACTTTAGGTTCTGAAACTTTTTCTCTGGCATATTTATTATTCCCTTTATTTTCGACGAGAAGCCAGTCGTGACCTTCATACTGAGAAGGCATTCAAAGAAGATTTCTTTCTCTTCTTTCGTAAGAGCGTAGCTGGCAGGACCTTTATACTGCTTCTGAGGCAAGACGTCTTTTTCGTGCAAATGTTGCAGGTCCTCCCGTGCCTCAGGTGTATCTTTTGTCTTCCCATACATGCCCAAGAAGCCTAGCAGGTTCACGCAAAGGTTCTTCGTCACGTGCATCACGTCGATTGAGGAGCGAACCTCTAGGTCTTTCCAGTAGTTAGGTCCCAAAATATAGATTTCTTCTTCCACATGGGTGCGTGTCCCTCAGCGTCATTCGGAACAGCTAGTCCAACGGGACCCTTTCCAAAGATTACGTAGTGTAAATCATTGACCATAGCAAGCACGTGATCACCGGTGCGCATGGCGGGCTTCTTCCGGTGATCTGCCTCGCCTTTGAAATGCTTGCCTTTCTTTTGACATTTGATGGTTGGTCGGAAGAAATCGACGATGTCCCAGGTACACATTCTTTTTGCATTTGTCCAGGTATATACTTTCAGTGTCATCTAAACAATGCGTGCATGCGTGGTATCCTTTGTTTGTCTATCCTGAAAGGTTACTGAGAGCGGGCCAATCGTTGATGGTCACGAACAGCAACGCCTTAAGGTTAAATTCCTCCTGTCTGTGCTCATCCCACGTATGTACACCGTTTCCATTCCACAGCTGTAAAAGTTCTTCAACTAATGGCCTTAGGTACACATCAATTTCGTTGCCGGGTTGCTTAGGGCCTTGGATGAAAACTGGCATCATAATGAACTTCCGCTTCATGCACATCCAAGTAGGAAGGTTATACATACATAGAGTCACGGGCCAGGTGCTGTGATTGCTGCTCTACTCCCTGAAAGGATTAATGCCATCCGCGCTTAAAGCAAACCATACATTCCTTGGGTCCTTTGCAAACTCATCCCAGTACTTTCTCTCGATTTTTCTCCACTGTGACCCGTCAGCAGGTGCTCTCAACTTCCCATCTTTCTTTCGGTTCTCACTGTGCCATCGCATCAACTTGGCATGCTCTTCGTTTCTGAACAGACGTTTCAACCGTGGTATTATAGGAGCATACCACATCACCTTCGCAGGAACCCTCTTCCTGAGGGGCTTGCCGTCAACATCACCAGGGTCATCTCGTCTGATCTTATACCGCAATGCACCGCATACCGGGCATGCGTTCAGATCCTTGTATGCACCGCGGTAGAGGATGCAGTCATTAGGGAATGCATGTATCTTCTCCACCTCCAATCCTAGAGGGCATACGACCTTCTTTGCTGCGTATGTACTGTCGGGCAATTCGTTATCCTTTGGAAGCTTCTTCTTCAATATTTTCAGTAGCTTCTCAAATCCTTTGTCAGCCACAGCATTCTCTGCCTTCCACTGCAGCAATTCCAGTACGGTACCGAGCTTTGTGTTGCCATCTTCGCAATTGGGGTATAACCCTTTTTTGTGATCCTCTAACATGCGATCGAACTTCAGCTTCTCCTTTTGACTAATGCATTGCGTCCTTGCATCGACAATGACCCGGCGGAGATCATCATCATCGGGCACAGCGTCTGGTTCCTCTTGATCTTCAGCAGCTTCACCCATGGCAGCATCATTGGGCACATCGTCTGGTTCCTCTTGATCTTCACCAGCTCCCCCCGTTGCAGCATCACCGTATTCAGGGGCACATAGTTGTCATCGTACTCTTCTTCTTCGCCGTCTTCCATCATAACCCCTATTTCTCCGTGCCTCGTCCAAACATTATAGTGTGGCATGAAACCCTTGTAAAGCAGGTGGGAGTGAAGGATTTTTCGGTTAGAGTAAGACCTCGTATTCCCACATTCAGTGCATGGACAACACATAAAACCATTCTGCTTGTTTGCCTCAGCCGCATCGAGAAACTCATGCACGCCCTTAATGTACTCGCGGGTGTGTCTGTCACCGTACATCCATTGCCGGTTCATCTGCGTGCATTATATATAATTAAGTGTCCAAATTAATAGAAGTTCATCATCACATTAAAACCAAAGTGCATACATAGTTCTCATCTAACAACATATAGCTCTCCAGAGCATCTAATTAATTAAACCATACATTGAAACTATGTAAAAAAATTCAATGCGAAAACAAATGCGATCATAATCGCAACCAAGGTAACAATTGATCCAACGGCATAATGATACCAAGCCTCGGTATGAATGGCATATTTTCTAATCTTTCTAATCTTCAAGCGCATTGCATCCATCTTGATCTTGTGATCATTGACGACATCCGCAACATGCAACTCCAATATCATCTTCTCCTCCTCAATTTTTTTTATTTTTTCCTTCAACAAATTGTTTTCTTCTTCAACTAAATTTAACCTCTCGACAATAGGGTCGGTTGGCATTTCCGATTCACATACATCCTAGATAAATAAAATCTATGTCACGTTGGTCGGCATAATTTTCATAAACAATAAATGAACCAATAGTTATAAAGATAATATACATACCACATCCGAATCATAGACAGGACGAGGGCCGACGGGGGTGGATACCAAAACCATCGCACTATATAAGATGCAATAATAAATGTAAGAAAATGATACAAGTATCTATCTAAACATACAAGTAAGAATATTTTTCCTTTCAGAAAGAAGACAAGAACAAGAGGCTCACCACGGTGGTGTCGGTGATGAGATCGGCACGGGTGATCGACGGCGGTGAAGACGGGGATGGGGCATGACGGACCGCTAGATCTAGACAAATCTCGAGGAAAATGGAGCTTGGAGGTCGAGCTTCGAGAGGAGAAAGCTTAAGTAGTGTGGCTCGGGCATTCCATCGAACACCTCATGTGCATAGGAGGTGAGCTAGAGCACCACAAAGCCCTCTCCCCCTCGGCCAGAAAAAACAGAGCACTGTGCTCTGCTCTTGCGCGAGGGGGTATATATAGGCACCTCATTGGTCCCGGTTGGTGGCATGAACCGGGACTAAAGGGGAGCCTTTGGTCCCGGTTCAAGCCACCAACCGGGACCAACGGTGGTGGGCCAGGAGCGAGGCCCATTGGTCCCGGTTCGTCCCACCAACCGGGACCAAAAGGTCCAGACGAACCGGGACCAATGGCCCACGTGGCCCGGCTGGCCCCCTGGGCTCACGAACCAGGACCAATGCCCACATTGGTCCCGGTTCTAGACTGAACCGGGACTAATGGGCTAACCCGGCCTGGACCAAAGCCCTATTTTCTACTAGTGACAAAACAATAGCTCAACGCAACCAACGCGATTAGGGGTTGTCAATCCCTTCACGGTCACTTACGAGAGTGAGATCTGATAGAGATGATAGATAATATTTTTGGTATTTTTGATATAAAGATGCAAGGTAAAATAAAAGGCAAAGTAAAAAAGCAAAGCAATAATAAAGTGATGGAAGATTGATATGATGAGAATAGACTCGGGGGCCATAGGTTTCACTAGTGGCTTCTCTCAAGAGCATAAGTATTTCTACGGTGGGTGAACAAATTACTATTGAGCAATTGACAGAATTGAGCATAGTTATGAGAATATCTAGGTATGATCATGTATATATGCATCACGTCCGAGACAAGTAGACCGACTCTTGCCTGCATCTACTACTATTACTCCACTCATCGACCGCTATCCAGCATGCATCTAGAGTATTAAGTTCAAGAAAACAGAGTAATGCGTTAAGCAAGATGACATGATGTAGAGGAATAAATTCATGCAATATGATAAATACCCCATCTTGTTATCCACGATGGCAACAATACAATACGTGCCTTGCTGCCCCTTCTGTCACTGGGTAAGGACACCGCAAGATTGAACCCAAAGCTAAGCACTTCTCCCATTGCAAGAAAAACCAATCTAGTAGGCCAAACCAAACTGATAATTCGAAGAGACTTGCAAAGATAACCAATCATACATAAAAGAATTCAGAGAAGATTCAAATATTGTTCATAGATAAACTTGATCATAAACCCACAATTCATCGGTCTCAACAAACACACCGCAAAAAGAAGATTACATCGAATAGATCTCCACGAGAGAGGGGGAGAACATTGTATTGAGATCCAAAAAGAGAGAAGAAGCCATCTAGCTACTAACTATGAACCCGAAGGTCTGCGGTAAACTACTCACACTTCATCGGAGAGGCTATGATGATGATGTAGAAGCCCTCCGTGATGGATGCCCCCTCCGGCGGAGCTCCGGAACAGGCCCCAAGATGGGATCTCGTGGGTACAGAAGGTTGCAGTTGTGGAATTAGGTTTTTGGCTCCGTCTCTGATCGTTTGGGGGTACGTAGGTATATATAGGAGGAAGGAGTACATCGGTGGAGTTTCGAGGGGCCCAGGAGGCAGGGGCGCGCCCTCCACCCTCGTGACCGCCTCGTGGCTTTCTTGATGGAGGCTCCCAGTCTCCTGGATCTTATCTGATGAGAAAATCATGTTCCCGAAGGTTTCATTCTGTTTGGACTCTGTTTGATATTCTGTTTCTTCGAAACACTGAAATAGGCAAAAAAACAGCAATTCTGGGCTGGGCCTCCGGTTAATAGGTTAGTCCCAAAAGTAATATAAAAGTGGAAAATAAAGCCCAATATAGTCCAAAACAGTAGATAATATAGCATGGAGCAATCAAAAATTATAGATACGTTGGAGACGTATCAGGCCTCGTTGATGAACTCGCTGCCGCTAGCAAGCCTATCCAGGATGATGAGTTGATCTCATAGATCCTCCACGGGCTGGACATCGACTACCAGCCGCTCGTCTCTACCCTCGACGCCTGCGTCACGGCTATCACCCTCGACGAGCTCTATGCCATGCTGAGTAACTTCGATCAGCGCATGGCCCAATTCCATGTCTCTTCCGGCAGCTTCAAGTCCTCTGCCAACGCTGCCTCTCGCGGTTGCGGCGGCGGCCCTCGCTCGCGTGGATCTCCCCGCAACAAGGGGCGGTCAGGAGGCAACAACAATGGTGTTGGCTCCTCCAACTCCTGCAATGGCCGCTCCATGAACTCCAAGCCTTGCCGTGGCGGCAGCTCCAACAGATCTCGCCCGAACGCGCCCCGCTATCAGATCTGTGGCAAGCTCGGACACACGATAAAAGACTGCTGGTACCGCTATGAGGAAGATGATGACTCCTCCCAAGACGACGAAAAAGTTGCTGCGGCTGCGGATGGCTCCTACGGTGTTGACACGAAGTAGTATTTTGACAGTGGCGCCACCAATCACATCACCAACGAGCTCGAGAAGGTCACTATGAAGGAAAAATACCGTGGCAAAGATCAAATCTACACTGCCAACGGTGAAGGTATGAGGATCAATCACGTTGGTCACTCGTTTTTTAGTACCCCTCATCGTAAAATTCATCTAAAGAAAATTTTTCATGTCCCTAGTGCCGATAAGAATCTTCTTTCTGTTCATAGAATTGCCATTGACAACCATGTCTTTCTTGAGTTTCATCCTTATTTTTTCTTGATCAAGGATCAGGCAACAAACAAAATCCTCTATCGAGGTAGATGTGTTCGAGGGCTCTACCCGTTGCTTCCGGAGCGTAGAAGATTTAATAAACAAGCCTATGGTGTTGCCAAACTCTCGTCAACATGGTGGCACGATCGATTAGGACATGCTGCTTTCTCTTTAGTTGAAAAATTACTTAGGAATAATGAGCTCCCGTATGTTGGTGAGTGTGATCTTGAAACCATTTGTGATTCTTGTCAACGAGCTAAAAGCCATCAATTGCCGTATCCAATATCTACTAGTGTTTCTACAAAACCTTTGCAATTAATCTTCTCTGATGTTTGGGGTCCTGCCCCTAGTTCTGTTGGTAGACACACTTATTATGTGAGCTTCATAGATGACTAAAGTAAATTTTCTTGGATCTGTCTTCTTAAGAAAAGGTCTGATGTCTTTCAAGTTTTCTAAAACTTCCAAGCTCTAGTTGAATGAAAATTCGATAGAAAGATCATTGCAGTACAATCTGATTAGGGGGGGGGGGGTACGAAAAATTAAACTCCTTTCAAACCCTTGGCATATCACACCATGTGTCATGCCCACATGCTCATCAACAAAATGGCTCTGCTGAACGCAAGCACAAACATATAGTTGAGGTTGGGTAAGCCCTCCTAGCTGGCGCATCCATGCCCCTCAAGTTTTGGGATGAGGCCTTTCTCACCGTCGTCCATATCATCAACATGCTTCGTAGTCGTGTCATCAATAATGAAACTCCACTAGAACGACTCCTCCAGACTAAACCCGACTACAAATCTCTTCGAGTCTTCGTGTGTGCATGTTGGCCCAATCTTCGCCCATACAACAAATGCAAGCTTATATTTCGTTCAAAACAATGTGTTTTTCTAGGATATAGCGCCCAACACAAAGGTGTCAAATGCCTCGATGTCTCCATTGGTTGCGTCTATATCTCCGGGGATGTCGTGTTTGATGAAACAAAGTTTCCCTTTGCTGATCTCCACCCAAATGTCGGCGCCCTTCTTCATAAGGAAATTATCCTCCTACCTCCTCATCTCTCTAGCCTTGATCAAGGGGGACTAAACAATGATGATCAACTATTGACACATCCTCTTACTAATGGCACACTTGAGTTTTGTGATGAAACAGGAGAAAATGACGCAAGTGGTGAAGAAAACGGTGAAAAAAACGCCTCATCAGGGCGGCATTTTATGTGTCACGAGACGGGAGGCAGATCCTCCTCGGGATTCGTTCAGCAGCAGCATATCGGATCTCCCTCGGGATCCACAGGCGCAGACGCGTCAGGCACGCCAGGACCCCGCTCCGCTCTGCTTGCTCCAGGCATGCCACACGGTCGCCTTCCACCGGCCGAGGTGTGTCTCCACCTCCGCGCCAATCCCCGCCTGACATGCGGCCCCTCACGGCTGGCCTGGGCGGTGCACGGTTCGGCATCCATCCACAGCACTACACGCGGCGTGTCCCGGTCCGTGTGACACTCCAAATTTTTTTATTTGGTTTTTATCAAAAACTTTGTGGTTTTGAGGAGAGATTTTTTTTTAAGTGAAGCTCTATGAAAATTTGGGTTTTTCTTATCTTTGAAGCCACCCTTGGCTTTGTATTTTTGCCCATGAGATAAAACCCCTCCAAAACCTCCCCTCCCCCTTGTGATCAACCTAAATTCTCTGTCCCAACTAATCCAAACTGGTTTTGGATTTTTATTCTAATTATTTTTCCCCTCAATTCAATTCTGAAAATTATTTGGAGCCTGAGGGATTTTCAAAGCAAGTACACTTTTTCATTTGAGTTTTGAACTCAAACCAATTCTCCTGGATTGTCCTTTGAACCCACAACCCAGAACCATCTTGATCCACTCCTCCTCTTCTCAAATTTTTCAAAATACAGTCTCTGCAAGTTTGGACCAGATTTGCCAAATTTGGTGAAATTCATATCCACACTGCTCCAAAAATTCCAACAAAAATCATGCAGCCTACTTGAGCAAGGAGAAGCCACTCCACCAAAAATCAGCTCAAGGAAAAATCACCAGAGGCCAATTTCATTCGGTCGAACACCTGGTGGGCACTGTTACTGTTCAAAGTTCAGAAAATTCAGTATCAGTGTCATCTTCCGTCCGTCAGTTTCAGTCACGCGGCCACAGTGCCCTTGGCACGTTCCTCGCCGCCTATTCCTCTTGTCCGAAGCTGCACACATGTGCGTGGAGCCTTCCTGGCGTCGGTAGCGCGCTGGCTCGCCCTCGCCGGCGTCTTGTGCGGCGTCGGGACCTCCCGTGGCGGCCGATAGGAGGCACACCACGGCAGAACGCCGTTCCGCGCCGCCCATCGCTCCCTGGCTCTCCGCGTGGCCTCATGCACGCCAGCGCACGACCGTAGCACAGCCACCATGGCCGGCAAGCACGGAACGCGCTCTCCGCCGCCGACGGGCCCGCGCCATCACCGTTCCGTCGAGCTCGCCCTTAACACCCAAACCCCGGCCAGTTTAACACCAAAACGGACCCATTGAACCTCCGTGATGACGCTCGACCCCCTAACCACCCCGACCGAGCACTGCGCCACCGTAATCGCTCGCCGGTGATCCTCGTTCACGGCAACCGCCTCGGACCGCCTATATAAAGGGGTCCCGAGCTCACTCTCGTGCACGCAGCACCCCCACTACTCACCAACACCCCGCCAGGCCACTAGGGGGACGTCGAGGAGGTCTCCTCCCCCAGCTCCGGCCGCCTCGCCCCGCCTCGGCCTCCAGCCCGATTCGTTTTGGTGAGGCCATCTCCGGCGCTCAAACCCCGTTCGTTACCCTCTCTAGCTGCCAGGAGCATGACCCCCTCTTCAATTTAACCTTTGCAGCCCTCTCCGACGAGCCCCTCGACCACCCGAGCCGCTGTCCGCCGGAGCAAAGCTCGCCGTCGACGTGGTGCTCGCCGACCGACTCCACCACCATCAACTGACGCGGAAGGGTGCCCTGAGCACGGAGGTACTCTCCGATCTCTCTGCCTCGCCGTGGATCGCCGCCGGCGACCACCGCGGCTCTCGGGCGCCGGCGAACTCTGCCGCCCCGTTTGAACATTTGAACCTGACGGGTGGGACCCCACCGTCAGCCTCTCTGCTCTCTCTTTCGAATCGTTTTCTGGAAGCGCCTTCGGGCAGAATGCGTTTTCTCTTCGGGCTGGCGTAGTCGCTACCGAAGCGTTTTCTGTTTTTATAAACTAGCCCCTGGAAATCTTCTGTTTCATTACAGATAAGTCCCTGGACAAAAACCCTTATAACTTTTGATCAGAAAAGTATTTTTGATTGATTCTTTTTCTGTTCTCTTTAAAATTTTGTCTAGTTTTTTATCAGATTTATTTGAAAAATATTTGGTTTACCTTCTGTGCACTCCTTGGTATTTACGTTAGCGCATATATTTTCTTTAAACCGTAGATACCGAAGGAGGTGACGGAGCCGCGAACTTCACCGAGCTAGGCTCCGACTACTCTGAACCAGGCAAGCATGTTTGAACTTTTGATATGATGAGTGTCTTGGCATGTTGTGCATTTAGTTAGTTTCATGGCATGTTGGTGAGCATACCGATGAACGTTATTTTATGTGATAATAAGGTGAGTGAGTTCGATGATCCATACGTGGATGAATGTGAATATGAATGGCCATGTGTTGGCATGAGGATGGGTACGATGGCAGTGTTGTAGCATGCCAGTCTTACGCCAGACTATGTGACTTCAGTGTCAAACCATATCGGTCCAGTACCTATCATTTCCTTCCTTGTACTACCACATGTTTTCCGCAAGGAATATGGTTTAGTAAGTTGCAAACCGCTTTCATGGTACACACCAAAGAGGAGAGGCCGTGATGATGGTTCCATGGCCCTGGATTAAAGCCAGTCATCCGGTCAGGGGGCATGGGTGTTTCCGGTTGGGACCGAGAGGGGGGCACCCCTTAGAGCGCGCGTATATAAATTTGATCCCATGCTATTCGAGATTGTGATCTCCCCGTCTCAAAAGTTTTTCTTGGACGATGACTAGGGTGATTCCTAGCATCGAGAGGTAGGATGGGTGTGTACCGGTTAGCTGTGTTTTCTTCCGAAATACCATAAACGGAACTAGTCCTTCGTGACTACAGAAATCCGTTGGCTGTGGGAAAAATTTTGTACAAACTCTGCAGAGTCATATATTCCTCCAAATCATCTCTTCCATGTCAAGTTTCGTTCCATCTTATCCTAATCAATTGTCAGCTTTGATGACAGAGACTCCGGTGAATCGCATGAGTGCTAAGTCCGATTGAATGATTA
Organism: Triticum dicoccoides; assembly: GCF_002162155.2. Taxonomy (NCBI): domain Eukaryota; kingdom Viridiplantae; phylum Streptophyta; class Magnoliopsida; order Poales; family Poaceae; genus Triticum; species Triticum dicoccoides. Next base: position 691,024,394 of record NC_041382.1, on the reverse strand, counting down.
TCCCTGTGGATGGACTAACCCGTTTATTCTCATGGATTGAATGTTTATTATGAGTATTGTTTACTGGTGAATTTAAAGCCCTTTCTGCGATGTCGCTCAGACGTCCGACTGTGGCATTTCTTCTAAAGCCCTTTCTGCGATGTTGCTCAGACGTTCGACTGTGGCATTTCATTTAAAGCTCTTTCTGCAATGTCGCTCAGACGTCTGACTGTGGCATTTCTTTTAAAGCCCTTTCTGCGATGTCGCTCAGACGTCCGACTGTGGCATTTCTTTTAAAGCCCTTTCTGCGATGTCGCTCAGACGTTCGACTGTGGCAATTCTTTTAAAGCCCTTTCTGCGATGTCGCTCAGAC
>NC_041382.1:690985335-691024032 GCF_002162155.2 Triticum dicoccoides | reverse complement strand
CAACCTAAATTCTCTGTCCCAACTAATCCAAACTGGTTTTGGATTTTTATTCTAATTATTTTTCCCCTCAATTCAATTCTGAAAATTATTTGGAGCCTGAGGGATTTTCAAAGCAAGTACACTTTTTCATTTGAGTTTTGAACTCAAACCAATTCTCCTGGATTGTCCTTTGAACCCACAACCCAGAACCATCTTGATCCACTCCTCCTCTTCTCAAATTTTTCAAAATACAGTCTCTGCAAGTTTGGACCAGATTTGCCAAATTTGGTGAAATTCATATCCACACTGCTCCAAAAATTCCAACAAAAATCATGCAGCCTACTTGAGCAAGGAGAAGCCACTCCACCAAAAATCAGCTCAAGGAAAAATCACCAGAGGCCAATTTCATTCGGTCGAACACCTGGTGGGCACTGTTACTATTCAAAGTTCAGAAAATTCAGTTTCAGTGTCATCTTCCGTCCGTCAGTTTCAGCCACGCGGCCACAGTGCCCTTGGCACGTTCCTCACCGCCTATTCCTCTTGTCCGAAGCTGCACACACGTGCGTGGAGCCTTCCTGGCGTCGGTAGCGCGCTGGCTCGCCCTCGCCGGCGTCTTCTGCGGCGTCGGGACCTCCCGTGGCGGCCGACAGGAGGCAAGCCACGGCAGAAAGTCGTTCCGCGCCGCCCATCGCTCCCTGGCTCTCCGCGTGGCCTCATGCACGCCAGCGCACGACCGTAGCACAGCCACCGTGGCCGGCAAGCACGGAACGCGCTCTCCGCCGCTGACAGGCCCGCGCCATCACCGTTCCGTCGAGCTCGCCCTTAACACCCAAACCCCGGCCAGTTTAACACCAAAACGGACCCATTGAACCTCTGTGATGACGCTCGACGCCCTAACCACCCCGACCGAGCACTGCGCCACCGTAATCGCTCACCGGTGATCCTCGTTCACGGAACCGCCTCGGACCGCCTATATAAAGGGGTCCCGAGCTCACTCTCGTGCACGCAGCACCCCCTCTACTCACCAACACCCCGCCAGGCCACTAGGGGGACCTCGAGGAGGTCTCCTCCCCCAGCTCCGGCCGCCTCGCCCCGCCTCGGCCTCCAGCCCGATTCGTTCTGGTGAGGCCATCTCCGGCGCTCAAACCCCGTTCGTTACCCTCTCTAGCTGCCAGGAGTATGACCCCCTCTTCAATTTAACCTTTGCAGCCCTCTCCGACGAGCCCCTCGACCACCCGAGCCGCCGTCCGCCGGAGCAAAGCTCGCCGTCGACGTGGTGCTCGCCGACCGACTCCACCGCCATCAACTGACGCGGAAGGGTGCCCTGAGCACGGAGGTACTCCCCGATCTCTCTGCCTCGCCGTGGATCGCCGCCGGCGACCACCGCGGCTCTCGGGCGCCGGCGAACTCTGCCGCCCCGTTTGAGCATTTGAACCTGACGGGTGGGACCCCACCGTCAGCCTCTCTGCTCTCTCTTTCAAATCGTTTTCTGGAAGCGCCTTCGGGCAGAATGCATTTTCTCTTCGGGCTGGCGTAGTCGCTACCGAAGCGTTTTCTGTTTTTATAAACTAGCCCCTGGAAATCTTCTGTTTCATTACAGATAAGTCCCTGGACAAAAACCCTTATAACTTTTAATCAGAAAAGTATTTTTGATTGATTCTTTTTCTGTTCTCTTTAAAATTTTGTCTAGTTTTTTATCAGATTTATTTGAAAAAAATTTGGTTTACCTTCTGTGCACTCCTTGGTATTTACGTTAGCGCATATATTTTCTTTAAACCGTAGATACCGAAGGAGGTGACGGAGCCGCGAACTCCACCGAGCTAGGCTCCGACTACTCTGAACCAGACAAGCATGTTTGAACTTTTGATATGATGAGTGTCTTGGCATGTTTTGCATTTAGTTAGTTTCATGGCATGTTGGTGAGCATACCGATGAACGTTATTTTATGTGATAATAAGGTGAGTGAGTTCAATGATCCATGCGTGGATGAATGTGAATATGAATGGCCATGTGTTGGCATGAGGATGGGTACGATGGCAGTGTTGTAGCATGCCAGTCTTACGCCAGACTATGTGACTTCAGTGTCAAACCATATCGGTCCAGTACCTATCATTTCCTTCCTTGTACTACCACATGTTTTCCGCAAGGAATATGGTTTAGTAAGTTGCAAACCGCTTTCATGGTACACACCAAAGAGGAGAGGCCGTGATGATGGTTCCATGGCCCTGGATTAAAGCCAGTCATCCGGTCAGGGGGCATGGGTGTTTCCGGTTGGGACCGAGAGGGGGGCACCCCTTAGAGCGCGCGTATATAAATTTGATCCCATGCTATTCGAGATTGTGATCTCCCCGTCTCAAAAGTTTTTCTTGGACGATGACTAGGGTGATTCCTAGCATCGAGAGGTAGGATGGGTGTGTACCGGTTAGCTGTGTTTTCTTCCGAAATACCATAAACGGAACTAGTCCTTCGTGACTACGGAAATCCGTTGGTTGTGGGAAAAAATTTGTACAAACTCTGCAGAGTCATATATTCCTCCAAATCATCTCTTCCATGTCAAGTTTCGTTCCATCTTATCCTAATCAATTGTCAGCTTTGATGACAGAGACTCCGGTGAATCGCATGAGTGCTAAGTCCGATTGAATGATTATCCCTGTGGATGGACTAACCCGTTTATTCTCATGGATTGAATGTTTATTATGAGTATTGTTTACTGGTGAATTTAAAGCCCTTTCTGCGATGTCGCTCAGACGTCCGACTGTGGCATTTCTTTTAAAGCCCTTTCTGCGATGTCGCTCAGACGTCCGACTGTGGCATTTCTTTTAAAGCCCTTTCTGCGATGTCGCTCAGACGTCCGACTGTGGCATTTCATTTAAAGCCCTTTCTGCGATGTCGCTCAGACGTCCGACCGTGGCATTTCTTTTAAAGCCCTTTATGTGGTGTCGCTAAGATGCCCGACTGTGGCATCATTTCCTTATTTTTATTTGTTCACCTTTCGAGGCGTCGCTTCAGACACCCGATCGGTCCTTATTTATGTTCTGTGGAATTTCAGGCGGACTACCGCCGTTTCCCTTTTTACTTACCCGTTATGCCAATTTTATTTATTGTGCATTAAGGAATTAATCATGTTGCATCCATGCACGCATTTGTTATATCTTACGTCTGAACTGTCTTGCGAGTACTTTCAAAGTACTCACTGGCTTGTTGATTTGGCCAGATGCTGACGAAGGCGATCTCATGGGTGAAGAGTTCGATAGCGAGTCCGACACTTAGAGGAGTCCCAGTCAGTCTCGTGCGACCCTGGATTTGGTCACTGTTTTATATCCGCTTCCGCTACCAAATAAATTTATCGAGCCTCACCTCGACATTCGATGAAATGATATTCTTAGAGTCTTGTATTTCCCTTCCCGCTGTGCTTTTCCACCACCAACCTATCCATGAGTCAGTAGTATGTCTCCACACCACTGTGTCCTGTCCGCCATTATGTATGATTATTGGCGTGCTTGTAATAATTTGGTTGAGCGACCGCAGTTCAACCCTGTAATATATTTTATGCTACTGGCTTATTGTATCAAGAAATTGTCTACCAGTGAGGAGGATTTCTCTCATACTGGACTCAAAAGACTGGTTTATCAATAAATATTTTTATTGGAAAACCGGCCGTGACAAGCTTGGTACCAGAGCCAGGCTGACTGTAGGAAGCCACTAGGTGCGATCGCTAATTAGTTATTAGCATGACAGGGCTATTTTATGCTTTTGCAATTGTAGTCATTTTCTGTCAGTCAGCATAAATTTATGATCTGACCCTGCAGAATTTTGCCTACTTTTGTAGATGGCCGATGTCAGCTGCGAGTCTCAGACCTTCGCCAACGTGCCCGATGGGTTCGTCAAGCTTCTTTCTTCCATCGTTCAGGTCGCGATGGGGCCATCCGTGCGCGCAGTCTTCACACTCTACCAGCACCGAGTCAACGACAGTCTGACCATGCACCAGGCCACGGTGCAGTTCAGGGGAGGGCGTGGTGAGTTACGCCGCTTCCGGTTCGTGGGAAGAGCCATGCCTACGGAGAGGCATGCTATGCAGATGGCAGCCCGCGAGGCAATAGCTCGTCTCAGGGATGTCCTTCCCGTGATGAAGACTCGTCGTTACCGTTATCTTCCGTGCCATGTGCCTTACACCTGTCACTATGCATACTCCTGCCCTAGAGGAGAACGAGACGAGGCTTTTGAGATGCTCATTGAGTATCTCCGGGCCCTGGAGGCAGCCTTCGACAACCTGGTGGACGACTTCGTAGCTACCCGCATGGACTCAGTCCATGGCTGTGCTGCCAACAGGAGGGAGCTCCTACCCATCGCTCCGCCACCGACTTTTGTCTCGTCATCAGCATCTTTTACGCCTACTCGTCGCCTGCCTTCTACCGAAGAATTTAACCAAGTCATTGCACCCACTCCAGCGCGCACTACACCAACCTTCGCGCCCACTCCTGTACGTGTTGCTCCGCCCCTGGCAACCGCTCCGTCCGCTCTGCGCAACACTACACGTATGGAGCCCATTACCGAGGAGGAAGTCGAATCCCCAACCTCGCTACGCCTCGCCCTCGGCAGGGCAAGGGAGATCGTCAACATCTCTGCCTGAGTACGCTTAGCTGCCGTGTATTGTACCGCTTTGTAAGATATGTGCATAGGTTGTGAGAAGTAGCCTGTTTGCGCATCATGTAGGATCTGGAGAAGTGCACTAGCCTTAATAACATGTCAGGATTATGTACGCATATCCTGAGTGATGTACTGTATAATTACCGCCCGCGTGTAAGATATGTAATGAGCAGTCCTTCTCCGTGCGCAAGTCGATTTGTTTTTCTTAAGTAAGCTTGGGTATTTAATAATATCTGCCAGCTTTATGCTTTTATGGTTTTATTTTTGCGACTCTTTCCGCTTTTCTTAAGAGTTTTACAAAAATATTTTTCCCAGAGTGAAAAATGTCTCGTCCTTGGACACGTTCCATGCCAACTCCACCAGAGGAAATTCATGATACTCAACCCAACAATGAGTTCACTCAGGGACAGTCAAGCCAACAAGGCAGTGAATCGGCACTTTCACAAATGTGCCGCCTTTATGAACAGAGTCAGCAACAACATCGCGAGATGATGAACCAAGTCATCAACATGGGGAATCATCATGGACAGTATCAGCAACATTCCAAGTTATCTGAGCTACAGAAGATACGTCCTCAAACATTTTCTCACACTGACAAGCCTCTTGAAGCCGAGGACTAGCTTCGAGATATGGAGAAGAAATTAATTATTGCAAAGTGTTCAGATCTCGAGAAAGTACTATATGCTCCACACTATCTCACAGGAGCAGCCGCATCGTGGTGGGAGAATTTTCTGCACATGCATCCCAACGAAAATGACATAACCTGGGATGATTTCAAGGAAGGTTTTCGTGGTGCACATATTCCTAAGAGTATTATGAAAATCAAGAAGAGAGAATTTGATGACCTCAAACAAAGGAACATGACAGTGTCAGATTACAACAGTCAATTTACCCTATTATCCCGCTACGCCAATGAGGAGCGTATGACTGAAATCAAGAAGATGGAGAAATTCCTTGACGGTCTGGCGCCCGCACTTAAATGCCAACTGGTCGTGCACACTTTTCCTGATTTTAAAACGCTGGTGGACAAGGCCATTACTCTGGAAAATGAGAGACGCAGTCTGGAAGATATCCGCAAGCGAAAAAGGGACCAGACTAATCACACTCGCAATCACAGAAGCAAGATAGATTTTAAAAAGGGTGGGACACCCAAATTCTCATCCAATGTCTCACGCCCAATCAAGAATTTTCATGCAAGGGACAAGGAATTCACCTATCGCCCCGGCATTACTTGTTACGCTTGTGGAGAAGAAGGGCATTATGCCAAACAGTGCCCCAAGCCAAGGAACTCAACCCCAAAGCCGAACAACGGCGGCAATAATTCAGTGCCCAAACGAAACAATTTCAATCCCAACAATAACCACAGGAAGGGTCATCTGAACCACGTAACCAAAGAGGAGGCACAAAATGCTCCGGATATCGTACTCGGTACGTTTCCTGTCAACACAATACCTGCAATGGTTTTGTTTGATTCTGGAGCTTCTCACTCTTTCATCTCGAAAAGTTTTGCTTTGCAAAATAATTTTTCGATGCTTCCTTTGGAGAAATCCATAATAATCAAGTCCCCCGGGATTCAGCAAGTTTCTCAGAATTACTGTCAGAATGTGGTCATTGAGTTTGAAGGATTGGAGTTTTACGCAAATCTTATTGTATTGGAAAATAAAGGACTGGATGTCATCCTAGGGATGGATTGGCTAACCACCAATAAAGGTTTTATCGACTGTTTCAACAGGACCGTGATTCTCACACACCACCAAGGGAAGACAATAAGAGTATCAGCCAAGGAAGGAAAAAGACCCCGGCAACCGAGATTAAATAAGGTGGACGTTTCTGAGCTAAACAAGGTTCCAGTAGTGTGTGAATTTCCAGATGTATTCCCTGAAGAGCTGCCAGGCATGCCACCAGATCGAGAAATAGAATTCTGCATTGAGCTAGCACCAGGAACCACCCCCATATACAAGAAACCATACAGAATGGCACCATCCGAGTTGATCGAATTGAAGAAGCAATTAAAGGAACTACTGGATAAAGGATACATTCGGGCCAGCTCCTCACCTTGGGGATCACCAATTTTATTTGCCAAGAAGAAGGATGGAACGCTGAGATTGTGTATCGACTATCGAGCACTTAACATGGTCACAGTCAAAAACAAATACCCGATGCCAAGGATAAACGATTTTTTGATCAACTTGCTCAAGCCAAGGTATTCTCAAAAATTGACTTAAGGTCAGGATACCATCAATTGAAGGTACGAACGGAAGATATCCCCAAAACAGCCTTCACCTCCAGATATGGACTGTACGAGTTCACAGTGATGCCATTTGGATTAACTAACGCCCCGGCATATTTTGTTCACCTCATGAACAAAGTATTTATGAAGTTTATGGACAAATTTGTCGTAGTATTCATCGACGATATTCTGGTATACTCCAAAACACCAGAAGAGCACGCAGAACATCTCAGGATTGTGCTAGGAGAGCTAAGGAAACACCAATTGTATGCCAAGTTCAGCAAGTGCGAATTTTGGCTAAGACAAGTAGGTTTCCTAGGCCACGTGCTGACTCAAGATGGTATAGCAGTGGACCCAGAGAAAGTCAAGGCCGTACTTGACTGGAAGTCACCAGCCAGCGTAACAGACATACGAAGTTTCTTGGGAATGGCAGGATATTACCGCAGATTTATTGAAGGATTTTCCACCATATCCAAGCCTATGACACAGTTACTCAAGAAAGATAAGAAGTTTGAATGGACAGAAGCCTGCGAGAAAAGTTTCCAAGAGCTAAAGCGGAAATTAACAACAGCACCAGTATTAATTGTACCCGATATACACAAGAATTTTGAAGTATTTTGTGACGCATCCAGGAAGGGTATCGGATGCGTATTGATGCAAGAAGGCAAGGTTGTCGCCTACGCTTCAAGGCAACTTCGCAAACACAAGGAAAATTATCCCACTCATGATTTAGAAATGGCAGCAGTTATTCATGCACTCAAGGAATGGAGGCATTTTCTACTTGGGAATCGATGTGAGATATATACGGATCACAAAAGCCTCAAATACATTTTTACGCAGCCAGAACTAAATTTACGGCAACGCCGCTGGTTGGAATTGGTAAAGGATTATGATGTTGGTATCCATTACCATCCAGGGAAAGCAAACGTAGTGGCCGATGCCCTAAGTCGGAACCCCAGCTCCGACGGGAACTATCTGCACAGCTTGAGGCCCGAATTCCATCAAGAATTTGTCAAGCTCAACTTGATAATGGTAGCAGAAGGCACCATATCAAACTTGGAAATACAACCACACCTTGTGGAGAAAATTAAAGAGGCTCAGTCCGGTCACCCCAGCATTGAAGGAATTAAAAGGAAGTTGAGTATGGGCAAGGCCTCGGAATTCGTCATAGACAATGAAGGAATATTATGGTACGGAGAAAGGCTATGCGTGCCAAACATAGAAGACCTTAAACAGCAAGTTTTAACTGAAGCACACACCACTCCATATTCGATCCACCCTGGAGGAACCAAAATGTATAAGGATATTCAGGAAAGATTTTGGTGGCACGGTATGAAGAGGGACATAGCCGCTTTCATTGCATGTTGCGACTCATGTCAACGCATAAAAGCTGAACATCACAGACCAGCCGGACTACTGCAACCTAACAAAATACCTGAGTGGAAATGGGATGAAATAGGGATGGATTTTATTGTCGGATTACCTCGGTCACGACACGGGAATGATGCCATATGGGTCATCACTGACAGGTTGACCAAAGTAGCACACTTTATTCCAGTGAAGACAACCTACACCACTCAGAGGCTTGCCAGGATTTATCTTTCCCGCATAGTCTGTCTGCACGGTGTCCCGAAGACTATAATTTCCGACAGAGGCACTCAGTTCGTCTCAAGATTTTGGGAGCAATTACAACAGGCTCTGGGAACCCAACTAGCCTTCAGTACCGCATACCATCCACAGACTGATGGACAAACAGAACGCGTAAACCAGGTTTTAGAAGACATGCTGAGAGCATGTGTCCTCACCTATGGAACCAGTTGGGAGGACAGCCTGCCATATGCCGAGTTCGCATACAACAACAGTTACCAGGCCAGCCTGCAAATGGCTCCTTTCGAAGCCCTATACGGAAGGAGATGTCGTACCCCGTTAAATTGGTCAAAGACTGGAGACAGCCGCATCTTCGGACCAGATATGCTCAGAGAAGCCGAGGAAAAAGTCAAGCTAATCAGGGACCGACTTAAGACCGCTCAAAGTCGACAGAAAAGTTATTATGATCAGAAACATCGTAGGGTCAGTTTCGAACCCGGTGAATTCGTATACTTGAGAGTATCCCCGATGAGAGGATTGCAACGGTTTAAGATTAAAGGAAAATTAGCACCAAGATTCATTGGACCATTTTGCATAGTGGCACGAAGAGGCACTGTAGCCTACCAGCTAGACTTACCCGAAGACTTGTCCGACATTCACGACGTGTTCCACGTCTCTCAATTAAGGAAGTGCGTAAGCAACCCAGAGAAACAAGTATCTCATGAGAACATTGACATACAGCCAGACCTCACTTATCGAAACGTCCCATAAGAATATTAGAGGAGTCTGAAAGGAGGACCCGACAGAAAACCATCAAGTTTTTCAAAGTCTAGTGGAGCAATCACACCGACAGTGAAGCAACTTGGGAAAGCGAGGATTTTCTTCGGACAGAGCATCCACACTTATTTAAGGATCAGCTGAAATCTTGGGGACGAGATTTTTCCTAAGGGGGTAGGTGTTGTGACACTCCAAAATTTTTTATTTGGTTTTTATCAAAAACTTTGTGGTTTTGAGGAGAGATTTTTTTTTAAGTGAAGCTCTATGAAAATTTGGGTTTTTCTTATCTTTGAAGCCACCCTTGGCTTTGTATTTTTGCCCATGAGATAAAACCCCTCCAAAACCTCCCCTCCCCCTTGTGATCAACCTAAATTCTCTGTCCCAACTAATCCAAACTGGTTTTGGATTTTTATTCTAATTATTTTTCCCCTCAATTCAATTCTGAAAATTATTTGGAGCCTGAGGGATTTTCAAAGCAAGTACACTTTTTCATTTGAGTTTTGAACTCAAACCAATTCTCCTGGATTGTCCTTTGAACCCACAACCCAGAACTATCTTGATCCACTCCTCCTCTTCTCAAATTTTTCAAAATACAGTCTCTGCAAGTTTGGACCAGATTTGCCAAATTTGGTGAAATTCATATCCACACTGCTCCAAAAATTCCAACAAAAATCATGCAGCCTACTTGAGCAAGGAGAAGCCACTCCACCAAAAATCAGCTCAAGGAAAAATCACCAGAGGCCAATTTCATTCGGTCGAACACCTGGTGGGCACTGTTACTGTTCAAAGTTCAGAAAATTCAGTTTCAGTGTCATCTTCCGTCCGTCAGTTTCAGCCACGCGGCCACAGTGCCCTTGGCACGTTCCTCACCGCCTATTCCTCTTGTCCGAAGCTGCACACACGTGCGTGGAGCCTTCCTGGCGTCGGTAGCGCGCTGGCTCGCCCTCGCCGGCGTCTTCTGCGGCGTCGGGACCTCCCGTGGCGGCCGACAGGAGGCACGCCACGGCAGAACGCCGTTCCGCGCCGCCCATCGCTCCCTGGCTCTCCGCGTGGCCTCATGCATGCCAGCGCACGACCGTAGCACAGCCACCGTGGCCGGCAAGCACGGAACGCGCTCTCCGCCGCCGACGGGCCCGCGCCATCACCGTTCCGTCGAGCTCGCCCTTAACACCCAAACCCCGGCCAGTTTAACACCAAAACGGACCCATTGAACCTCCGTGATGACGCTCGACCCCCTAACCACCCCGACCGAGCACTGCGCCACCGTAATCGCTCGCTGGTGATCCTCGTTCACGGCAACCGCCTCGGACCGCCTATATAAAGGGGTCCCGAGCTCACTCTCGTGCACGCAGCACCCCCTCTACTCACCAACACCCCGCCAGGCCACTAGGGGGACCTCGAGGAGGTCTCCTCCCCCAGCTCCGGCCGCCTCGCCCCGCCTCGGCCTCCAGCCTGATTCGTTCTGGTGAGGCCATCTCCGGCGCTCAAACCCCGTTCGTTACCCTCTCTAGCTGCCAGGAGCATGACCCCCTCTTCAATTTAACCTTTGCAGCCCTCTTCGACGAGCCCCTCGACCACCCGAGCCGCCGTCCGCCGGAGCAAAGCTCTCCGTCGACGTGGTGCTCGCCGACCGACTCCACCGCCATCAACTGACGCGGAAGGGTGCCCTGAGCACGGAGGTACTCCCCGATCTCTCTGCCTCGCCGTGGATCGCCGCCGGCGACCACCGCGGCTCTCGGGCGCCGGCGAACTCTGCCGCCCCGTTTGAACATTTGAACCTGACGGGTGGGACCCCACCGTCAGCCTCTCTGCTCTCTCTTTCGAATCGTTTTCTGGAAGCGCCTTCGGGCAGAATGCGTTTTCTCTTCGGGCTGGCGTAGTCGCTACCAAAGCGTTTTCTGTTTTTATAAACTAGCCCCTGGAAATCTTCTGTTTCATTATAGATAAGTCCCTGGACAAAAACCCTTATAAATTTTAATCAGAAAAGTATTTTTGATTGATTCTTTTTCTGTTCTCTTTAAAATTTTGTCTAGTTTTTTATCAGATTTATTTGAAAAATATTTGGTTTACCTTCTGTGCACTCCTTGGTATTTACGTTAGCGCATATATTTTCTTTAAACCGTAGATACCGAAGGAGGTGACGGAGCCGCGAACTCCACCGAGCTAGGCTCCGACTACTCTGAACCAGGCAAGCATGTTTGAACTTTTGATATGATGAGTGTCTTGGCATGTTTTGCATTTAGTTAGTTTCATGGCATGTTGGTGAGCATACCGATGAATGTTATTTTATGTGATAATAAGGTGAGTGAGTTCAATGATCCATGCGTGGATGAATGTGAATATGAATGGCCATGTGTTGGCATGAGGATGGGTACGATGGCAGTGTTGTAGCATGCCAGTCTTACGCCAGACTATGTGACTTCAGTGTCAAACCATATCGGTCCAGTACCTATCATTTCCTTCCTTGTACTACCACATGTTTTCCGCAAGGAATATGGTTTAGTAAGTTGCAAACCGCTTTCATGGTACACACCAAAGAGGAGAGGCCGTGATGATGGTTCCATGGCCCTGGATTAAAGCCAGTCATCCGGTCAGGGGGCATGGGTGTTTCCGGTTGGGACCGAGAGGGGGGCACCCCTTAGAGCGCGCGTATATAAATTTGATCCCATGCTATTCGAGATTGTGATCTCCCCGTCTCAAAAGTTTTTCTTGGACGATGACTAGGGTGATTCCTAGCATCGAGAGGTAGGATGGGTGTGTACCGGTTAGCTGTGTTTTCTTCCGAAATACCATAAACGGAACTAGTCCTTCGTGACTACGGAAATCCGTTGGTTGTGGGAAAAATTTTGTACAAACTCTGCAGAGTCATATATTCCTCCAAATCATCTCTTCCATGTCAAGTTTCGTTCCATCTTATCCTAATCAATTGTCAGCTTTGATGACAGAGACTCCGGTGAATCGCATGAGTGCTAAGTCCGATTGAATGATTATCCCTGTGGATGGACTAACCCGTTTATTCTCATGGATTGAATGTTTATTATGAGTATTGTTTACTGGTGAATTTAAAGCCCTTTCTGCGATGTCGCTGAGACGTCCGACTGTGGCATTTCTTCTAAAGCCCTTTCTGCGATGTCGCTCAGACGTCCGACTGTGGCATTTCATTTAAAGCTCTTTCTGCGATGTCGCTCAGACGTCCGATTGTGGCATTTCTTTTAAAGCCCTTTCTGCGATGTCGCTCAGACGTCCGACTGTGGCATTTCTTTTAAAGCCCTTTCTGCGATGTCGCTCAGACGTCCGACTGTGGCATTTCTTTTAAAGCCCTTTCTGCGATGTCGCTCAGACGTCCGACTGTGGCATTTCTCTTAAAGCCCTTTCTGCGATGTCGCTCAGACGTCCGACCGTGGCATTTCTTTTAAAGCCCTTTATGTGGTGTCGCTAAGATGCCCGACTGTGGCATCATTTCCTTATTTTTATTTGTTCACCTTTCGAGGCGTCGCTTCAGACACCCGATCGGTCCTTATTTATGCTCTGTGGAATTTCAGGCGGACTACCGCCGTTTCCCTTTTTACTTACCCGTTATGCCAATTTTATTTATTGTGCATTAAGAAATTAATCATGTTGCATCCATGCACGCATTTGTTATATCTTACGTCTGAACTGTCTTGCGAGTACTTTCAAAGTACTCACTGGCTTGTTGATTTGGCCAGATGCTGACGAAGGCGATCTCATGGATGAAGAGTTCGATAGCGAGTCCGACACTTAGAGGAGTCCCAGTCAGTCTCGTGCGACCCTGGATTTGGTCACTGTTTTATATCCGCTTCCGCTACCAAATAAATTTATCGAGCCTCACCTCGACGTTCGATGAAATGATATTCTTAGAGTCTTGTATTTCCCTTCCCGCTGTGCTTTTCCACCACCAACCTATCCATGAGTCAGTAGTATGTCTCCACACCACTGTGTCCTATCCGCCATTATGTATGATTATTGGCGTGCTTGTAATAATTTGGTTGAGCGACCGCAGTTCAACCCTGTAATATATTTTATGCTACTGGCTTATTGTATCAAGAAATTGTCTACCAGTGAGGAGGATTTCTCTCATACTGGACTCAAAAGACTGGTTTATCAATAAATATTTTTATTGGAAAACCGGTTGTGACAGTCCGCCCGACAGGAGTGGGGCCAAGAGCAGGAGCAGTGCCCTGGCGCTGGACCCAGTCACCCGACACACGCGATCCGAGGCAGATACGCCATCATGACGCGCATGATCCGAGGCTGATCGCGGCAATGATGAGCTGCCCTCTCCGTTGCAATCTTCTGCGGATGCTGCTGCGGATCCATCGACACCACCTGCCACAGAAGATCCAAACCTTGCAGATTCGACTGAAGCGGCCAGCGAATCCCTCTCGGGATCGGCAACGGCGACTCCTGTTCAGCCTGCAGGATCCTCTGTGGCTACACCGCAAATCACCTCATCACCACGTCGTACAAGACTTCAAAAAGGGGTAATACAACCTGTCAATTACAAGCATATAACCAAATACGGTATGATTTGTTCTACAAGTGAACTTGGTGAACCAAACACACTTGAAGAAGCTCTTGGTGATGAACGGTGGCAAAAAGCAATGAATGAAGAATTTATGGCACTAAAGAAAAATAAGACATGGCATTTAGTTCCTCCACTGCAAGGTAAAAACTTGATTGATTGCAAGTGGGTATTTTGGATTAAATGAAAGTCTGATGGAACTATTGATCGATACAAGGCTAGACTTGTTGCAAAAGGCTTCAAACAACGATATGGTATAGACTATGAGGACACATTTAGTCCTGTTGTAAAAGTTGCAACTATTCGCCTTGTCTTGTCTATTGCTATTTCCAGGGGCTGGAGTCTCAGACAGCTAGACGTACAGAACGCGTTCCTTCACGGTGTTCTGGAAGAGGAAGTGTACATGAAACAACCTCCTGGGTTTGAAAGTAAAAGTGCTCCCTCTTACGTGTGCAAACTTGATAAGGCACTATATGGTCAAAAGCAAGCTCCAAGGGCTTGGTATTCTCGTCTCTGTCATAAAATGCAAACACTTGGCTTTATTCCTTCCAAGTCTGACACCTCATTGTTTATTTACAACAAGTCCAACACATGCATATTTGTCCTCATATATGTTGATGGTATTATTGTGACAAGTTCATTTGATGAAGCAATCACAGGACTGTTGAAAGACTTGGGGCAGATTTTGCTCTAAAGGACCTTGGAGACTTGCATTATTTTCTTGGAATTGAGGTAAAGAAGCACAAGGATGGACTTCATCCCTCTCAAGAAAAATATGCTACTGTCCTAGTCAATAAGGCTGGCCTGCAAGGTTGTAAACCCACACCCACTCCATTCTCCAGCTCAGAAAAGTTACCTCTTACATAAGGTACACCTCTGAGTCAAGAAGACAGCACAAAATACAGAAGTTTGGTAGGAGCACTTCAATACCTTACTCTCACCAGACCTGATATTTATTTTGCTGTCAACAAAGTATGTCGGTTCCTTCATGCACCCGCTACTGTTCATTTGACTGCTGCAAAATGTATAGTAAGATATGTCAAAAATAGTTTGAGTATTGGGCTCAACTTCAGCAAATCATCTTCTACCCCATGCCAGTGCTTTTTCTGACTCTGACTGGGCAGGATGCCTGGATGACAGGCGTTCAACTTGTGGCTTTGCAATATTTTTTGGGCCTAACTTGATCTCCTGGCGTGCTAGAAAGCAAGCTACAGTCTCCAGGTCAAGTACAGAAGTAGAATATAAAGCACTAGCAAATGCCACAACTGAAATCATTTGGGTGCAGTCCATGCTCAAGAAACTTGGTGTGAAAAGTAAGCAAGCTCCATGCCTATGGTGTGACAACCTTGGTGCCACTTATCTGTCTGCAAATCATGTATTTCATGCAAGAACAAAACTATTGAAATAGATTTTCACTTTGTCCGAGAAAGGTTGCTCAAAGACAACTTGACGTTCGGTTTGTGCATTCTAGAGATCAAATTGCAGATGGATTCACTAAATCATTGCCAACAAGGGTTTTTGAAGATTTTAAGCATAATCTCAACTTGATGAAGTTGTGATTAAGGGAGGGTGTCAAAAATGTCATACATGTGTAGCGCATGCACCACCTAGCGTATCTTTCTATTGGAGTCCAGGATCGGTATAGGTTGGTAGGTTGGTAGTAGTATTTTCTCTTTATCTCTATCTCCTTGTAACCAACTCTATCTCTTGTTCTTCAAGTCTCAATCTCCCGTAATCTCTCCAACAACTTATGTATGCGTTGTATCAGGGAGGTGTGCCCCTGCTATATAACACGAACCCGTCGCCTCTAACGAGGTAAGACATTTCCGCCATCGCACAGTAATCAACACAAAGGATTATTCTGACTAAATTGTACTTTCTTTTAGAGGTCAATGAGCCTAGCCTTCAGTTTGGGTTCTGTTTTCAGAGCTTCAGTTGTATCATGTATCATGTTTGTTAGGGATATCTTTATTTTATTGGCCTCACTCAGCACGGTACACATCTTCAATAGCACTGCAAGTACTTATTTGGTTTACTTGGTCGGTGTTTGATGATCCATTTACGAAAAAAGGGTTTCCCCTCGCTTTATATTATAAAGCACAACCGCAATACATCCGAGAGATGATACAAACTCACGCCACCAACACACACCACACAAAACCCAAGGCAAGATACAAAGGTGTCGGGCACCGAAACACCACTCCACCGAGCGCCAAGCTAACTACGAATATGCAAAGGAGACCGCTTGGAACCAACGGAGACCTCCATCATGACAAACCACCATGGAGAGGTGAAACGGACAACGACAAAGCCAGGACTCCAGAGTGGTGCCTCCCAGAAGGTAATGACCATAGAGCCGCCACCGCCCAATCCAGAGATCAGGTTTTCACCTAGAGGGAGCCGGAGGGAGAGGGAACGCCGCGACGAAGCCTTCAAGAAGGGAACGACGTCACCGACGCCGCCACCGTCGGCCAGGACATGGCCGGACAGGTGATATACCTCGGCGCTCACCTCCCTCTGACGCACCCTAGCTTTGCCAACCACCCACAACCAAGCCACCTGCGTGGCCATGGCTGCTTGCCCGCACCTGAGACGCATGCTCCACCCAAGAACGCCGTGCCGCCCGCCACCCGGGCCGCCGCCCGACATACGGACCTCCCCAAGAGCAACCAAAGTGACCAGCTTTGGTCCGAGGGGACACCCAAAACCGACACAATTGCAGCCCCCGTCCCGCCTTGAACTTCCCGGAGCTGCCGCCGCACACACACGGATGGGGAATTGGGAGGAGGGGAGCGGACGCATCCATGACCAGCACACCTCGTGCCGGCGACAGGCAGCCTGAGTGATGACGTCGCCCATCCCTCCCGCCAACCTCCCCACCGACACCCACTGTGCCGCCCCACCACGGCGGTCGAAGCAGATCCGCACAAGGCCACCAACAAAGGTTCGTCCACCGGCAAGGGGACCCCGCAGACCACCACCTACTACCAAGACCGCTCACCGGGAAGTCCAACCACGCCACTCACCGATGTCCAGCCACCAGAGCAAGCTGGAATCCGGCCAACACGTCCGCCAAGGCCGCCGCAGCTGCGCCGCCACCCTACCAGCCACAGGTCGAGGCAAGGGCGGCGCCCGCAGCCCAGGTCATCTTGGACCCACAGCGCTGGCTAGACCGGACCTGGAGCAGCTGCCGCTACCCGGAGCAGCTGCCGCTGCCCGGAGCAGCCACCACCACCGGCCCACCAGCGTGCACCACCAGCCATCCGCGCCCATAGCCACCCGACGAGATCCAGGTCGGGTCGTGACCTAGACCACCGCCGCCCTAGAGGCAATAACAAAAGGATTATTATTATATTTCCTTGTTCATGATAATTGTCTTTTATTCATGCTATAATTGTGTTATCCGGAAATCATAATACATGTGTGAATACATAGACACCAACATGTCCCTAGTAAGCCTCTAGTTGACTAGCTCGTTGATCAACAGATAGTCATGGTTTCCTGACTATGGACATTGGATGTCATTGATAACGAGATCACATCATTAGGAGAATGATGTGATGGACAAGACCCAATCCTAAGCATAGCACAAGATCGTATAGTTCGTTTGCTAGAGCTTTTCCAATGTCAAGTATCTTTTCCTTAGACCATGAGATCGTGTAACTCCCGGATACTATTGGAGTGCTTTGGGTGTACCAAATGTCACAACGTAACTAGATGACTATAAAGGTATACTACGGGTATCTCCAAAAGTGTCTGTTGGGTTGACACAGATCGAGACTCGGATTTGTCACTCCGTATGACGGAGAGGTATCTCTGGGCCCACTCGGCAATGCATCATCATAATGAGCTCAAAGTGACCAAGTGTTTGGTCACGGGATCATGCATTACGGTACGAGTAAAGTGAATTGCTAGTAACGAGATTGAACGAGGTATTGGGATACCGACGATCGAATCTCGGGCAAGTAACATACCGATTGACAAAGGGAATTGTATACGGGATTGCTTGAATCCTCGACATCGTGGTTCATCCGATGAGATCATCGAGGAGTATGTGGGAGCCAACATGGGTATCCAGATCCCACTATTGGTTATTGGCCGAAGAGCCGTCTCGGTCATGTCTACATGTCTCCCGAACCCGTAGGGTCTACACACTTAAGGTTCGGTGACGCTAGGGTTGTAGAGATATGAGCATGCAGTAACCCGAAAGTTGTTCGGAGTCCCGGATGAGATCCCGGACATCACGAGGAGTTCCGGAATGGTCCGGAGGTAAAGAATTATATATGGGAAGTCGAGTTTCGGCCATCGGGAAAGTTCTGGGGGTCATCGATATTGTACCGGGACCACCGGAAGGGTCCCGGGGGTCCACCGGGTGGGGCCACCTATCCCGAAGGGCCCCATGGGATGAAGTGGGATGGGAACCAGCCCCTAGTGGGCTGGTGCGCCCCCCTTGGGCCCCCCTGCGCCTAGGGTTGGGAACCATAGGGGAGGGGCGCCTCCACTTGCCTTGGGGGGCACTCCACCCCCTTGGCTGCGGCCCCCCCTAGGAGATCCCATCTCCTAGGGCCGGCGCCCCCCCTGGGGACCCTATATATAGAGGGGGGGAGGGAAGCCGCACCCATGCCCCTGGCGCCTCTCTCTCCCACTCCAACACCTCCTCCTCCTCCGTAGAGCTTGGCGAAGCCCTGCCGGAGTACTGCCTCTCCACCACCACCACGCCGTCGTGCTGCTGCTGGAGCCATCTTCCTCAACCTCTCCCTCCTCCTTGCTGGATCAAGGCGCGGGAGACGTCATCCGCTCCGTACGTGTGTTGAACACGGAGGTGCCGTCCGTTCGGCGCTAGGATATCCGGTGATTTGGATCACGACGAGTACGACTCCCTCAACCCCGTTCTCTTGAACGCTTCCGCTCGCAATCTACAAAGGTATGCAGATGCACTCCGATCACTCATTGCTAGATGAACTCATAGATAGATCTTGGTGAAACCGTAGAAAAATTTTATTTTCTGCAACGTTCCCCAACAGTGGCATCATGAGCAAGGTCTATGCGTAGTTCTCTTTGCACAAGTAGAACACAATTTGTTGTGGGTGTAGATGTTGTCAACTTTCTTGCCGCTACTAGTCTTATTTTGCTTCAACGGTATTGTTGGATGAAGCGGCCCGGACCGACCTTACACATACGCTTACGTGAGACAGGTTCCACCGACTGACATGCACTAGTTGCATAAGGTGGCTAGCGGGTGTCTGTCTCTCCCACTGTAGTTGGAGCGGATTCGACGAAAAGGGTCCTTACGAAGGGTAAATAGAAGTTGACAAATCACGTTGTGGCTTTTACGTAGGTAAGAAAACGTTCTTGCTAGAACCCTATTGCAGCCACGTAAAACTTGCAACAACAATTAGAGGACGTCTAACTTGTTTTTGCAGCAAGTGTTTTGTGATGTGATATGGCCAAAGTTGTGATGAATGATGAATGATATATATGTGATGTATGAGATCATGTTCTTGTAATAGGAATCACGACTTGCATGTCGATGAGTATGACAACCGGCAGGAGCCATAGGAGTTGTCTTTATTTTTTGTATGACCTGCGTGTCATTGAGAAACGCCATGTAAATTACTTTACTTTATTGCTAAACGTGTTAGCCATAGTAGTAGAAGTAATAGATGGCGAGCAACTTCATGGAGACACGATGATGGAGATCATGATGATGGAGATCATGGTGTCATGCCGGTGACAAGATGATCATGGAGCCCCAAGATGGAGATCAAAGGAGCTATATGATATTGGCCATATCATGTCACTATTATTTGATTGCATGTGATGTTTATCATGTTTTTGCATCTTGTTTACTTAGAACGACGGTAGTAAATTAGATGATCCCTCATAATAATTTCAAGAAAGTGTTCTCCCTAACTGTGCGTTGTTGCGACAGTTCATTGTTTCGAAGCACCACGTGACGATCGGGTGTGATAGATTCCAATGTTCACATACAACGGGTGTAAGACAGATTTACACATGCAAACACTTAGGTCAACTTGACGAGCCTAGCATGTACAGACATGGCCTCGGAACACAAGAGACTGAAAGGTCGAACATGAGTCGTATGAAAGATACGATCAACATGGAGATGTTCACCGATGATGACTAGTCCGTCTCACATGATGATCGGACACGGTCTAGTCAAGTCGGATCATGTATCACTTAGATGACGAGAGGGATGTCTAATCTGAGTGGGAGTTCATTATAATTTGATTAGATGAACTTAATTATCATGAACTTAGTCTGAATAAACTTTGCAATATGTCTTGTAGATCAAATGGCCCACGCTAATGTCAACCTCAACTTCAATGCGTTCCTAGAGAAAACCAAGCTGAAAGATGACGGCAGCAACTATACGAACTGGGTCCGGAACCTGAGGATCATCCTCATAGCTGCCAGGAAACAATATGTCCTAGAAGCACCGCTAGGTGATGCACCCGTCCCAGAGAACCAAGACGTTATGAACACTTGGCAGCAGCGTGCTAATGCTTACTCCCTCGTTCAGTGTGGCATGCTTTACAGCTTAGAACCGGGGCTCCAAAAGCGTTTTGAGCAACACGGAGCATATGAGATGTTCGAAGAGCTGAAAATGGTTTTCCAAGCTCATGCCCGGGTCGAGAGATATGAAGTCTCTGACAAGTTCTACAGTTGTAAAATGGAGGAAAATAGTTCTGTCAGTGAGCACATACTCAAAATGTCTGGGTTGCACAACCGCTTGTCCCAGCTGGACATTAACCTCCCAGACGAGGCGGTCATTGACAGAATCCTTCAGTCGCTCCCACCTAGCTACAAGAGCTTTGTGATGAACTACAATATGCAGGGGATGGAAAAGACCATTCCTGAAGTATTTTCAATGCTGAAATCAGCAGAGGTAGAAATCAAAAAGGAACATCAAGTGTTGATGGTCAATAAAACCACCAAGTTCAAGAAAGGCAAGGGTAAGAAGAACTCCAAGAAGGACGGCAAGGATGTTGCTGCGCCCGGTAAGCCAGTTGCCGGGAAGAAGTCAAAGAATGGACCCAAGCCTGAGACTGAGTGCTTTTATTGCAAAGGGAAGGGTCACTGGAAGTGGAACTGCCCCAAATACTTAGCGGACAAGAAGGCCGGCAACACTAAAGGTATATGTGATATACATGTAATTGATGTGTACCTTACCAGTACTCGTAGTAGCTCCTGGGTATTTGATACCATTGCCGTTGCTCATATTTGTAACTCAAAGCAGGAGTTGCAGAATAAGCAGAGACTGGCGAAGGACGAGGTGACGATGCGCGTCGGGAATGGTTCCAAGGTTGATGTGATCGCCGTCGGCACGCTACCTCTACATTTACCTACGGGATTAGTTTTAAACCTCAATAATTGTTATTTAGTGCCAGCTTTGAGCATGAACATTGTATCTGGATCTCGTTTAATACGAGATGGCTACTCATTTAAATCCGAGAATAATGGTTGTTCTATTTATATGAGAGATATGTTTTATGGTCATGCTCCGATGGTCAATGGTTTATTCTTAATGAATCTCGAACGTGATGTTACACATATTCATAGTGTGAATACCAAAAGATGTAAAGTTGATAACGATAGTCCCACATACTTGTGGCACTACCGCCTTGGTCACATTGGTGTCAAGCGCATGAAGAAGCTCCATGCTGATGGACTTTTAGAGTCTCTCGATTATGAATCATTTGACACATGTGAACCATGCCTCATGGGCAAAATGACCAAGACTCCGTTCTTCGGAACAATGGAGCGAGCAACCAACTTATTGGAAATCATACATACTGATGTGTGCGGTCCAATGAGCGTTGAGGCTCGCGGAGGATATCGTTATGTTCTCACTCTTACTAATGACTTGAGTAGATATGGGTATGTCTACTTGATGAAACACAAGTCTGAGACCTTTGAAAAGTTCAAGGAATTTCAGAATGAGGTAGAGAATCAATGTGACCGAAAAATAAAGTTCTTACGATCAGATCGTGGGGGAGAATATTTAAGTCACGAATTTGGCACCCACACTTAAGGAAATGTGGAATCGTTTCACAACTCACGCCGCCTGGAACACCTCAACGTAACGGTGTGTCCGAATGTCGTAATCGCACTCTATTGGATATGGTGCGATCTATGATGTCTCTTACTGATTTACTGCTATCATTTTGGGGATATGCTCTAGAGACAGCTACATTCACTTTAAATAGGGCATCGTCTAAATCCGTTGAGACGACACCATATGAATTATGGTTTGGGAAGAAACCTAAGCTGTCGTTTCTAAAAGTTTGGGGATGCGATGCTTATGTCAAGAAACTTCAACCTGAAAAGCTCGAACCCAAGTCGGAAAAATGCATCTTCATAGGATACCCTAAGGAAACCATTGGGTATACCTTCTACCTTAGATCCGAAGGCAAGATCTTTGTTGCCAAGAATGGATCCTTTCTGGAAAAAGAGTTTCTCTCGAAAGGAGTAAGTGGGAGGAAAGTAGAACTCGATGAAGTACTACCTCTTGAACCGGAAAGTAGTGCAGCTCAGGAAAATGTTCCTGTGGTGCCTACATCTACTGAAGAGGAAATTAATGATGATGATCAAGGTACTTCGAATCAAGTTGCTACTGAGCTTCGAAGGTCCACGAGGACACGTTCCACACCAGAGTGGTATGGCAACCCTGTCCTGGAAATCATGTTGTTAGACAACGGTGAACCTTCGAACTATGAAGAAGCGATGGCGGGCCCAGATTCCAACAAATGGCTTGAAGCCATGCAATCCGAGATAGGATCCATGTATGAAAACAAAGTATGGACTTTGACAGACTTGCCCGATGATCGGCGAGCGATAGAAAACAAATGGATCTTTAAGAAGAAGACGGACGCGGATGGTAATGTTACCATCTATAAAGCTCGACTTGTCGCTAAGAGTTATCGGCAAGTTCAAGGGGTTGACTATGATGAGACTTTCTCTCCCGTAGAGAAGCTGAAGTCCGTCCGAATCATGTTAGCAATTGCCGCATACTATGATTATGAGATATGGCAAATGGACGTCAAAATTGCATTCCTTAACGGTTATCTTAAGGAAGAACTGTATATGATACAGCCGGAAGGTTTTGTCGACCCTAAGAATGCTAACAAGGTATGCAAGCTCCAGCGATCCATTTATGGGCTGGTGCAAGCATCTCGGAGTTGGAACATTCACTTTGATGAGATGATCAAAGCGTTTGGGTTTATGCAGACTTATGGAGAAGCCTGCGTTTACAAGAAAGTGAGTGGGAGCTCTGTAGCATTTCTCATATTATATGTAGATGACATACTTTTGATGGGAAATGATATAGAACTTTTGGACAGCATTAAGGCCTACTTGAATAAGAGATTTTCAATGAAGGACCTTGGAGAAGCTGCTTATATATTAGGCATCAAGATCTATAGAGATAGATCAAGATGCCTCATAGGTCTTTCACAAAGCACATACCTTGATAAGATATTGAAGAAGTTCAATATGGATCAGTCTAAGAAGGGGTTCTTGCCTGTGTTGCAAGGTGTGAAATTGAGCTCAGCTCAATGTCCGACCACGGCAGAAGATATAGAAGAGATGAGTGTCATCCCCTATGCCTCGGCCATAGGGTCTATTATGTATGCCATGTTGTGTACCAGACCTGATGTGAACCTTGTCGTAAGTTTGGTAGGAAGGTACCAAAGTAATCCCGGCAAGGAACATTGGACAGCGGTCAAGAATATCCTGAAGTACCTGAAAAGGACTAAGGACATGTTTCTTGTTTATGGAGGTGACGAAGAGCTCGTCGTAAAGGGTTACGTCGACGCTAGCGACACTGATCTGGATGACTCTACGTCACAAACCGGATACGTGTATATGTTAAATGGTGGAGCAGTAAGCTGGTGAGCTGCAAGCAGAGCGTCGTGGCGGGATCTACATGTGTAGCGGAGTACATGGCAGCCTCAGAGGCAGCGCATGAAGCAATTTGGGTGAAGGAGTTCATCACCGACCTAGGAGTCATACCCAATGCGTCGGGGCCGATCAAACTCTTCTGTGACAACACTGGAGCTATTGCACTTGCCAAGGAGCCCAGGTTTCACAAGAAGACCAGGCATATCAAGCGTCGCTTCAACTCCATTCGTGAAAATGTTCAAGATGGAGACATAGAAATTTGCAAAGTGCATACGGATCTGAATGTTGCAGATCCAATGACTAAACCTCTTCCGCGAGCAAAACATGATCAACACCAGAACTCTATGGGTGTTCGATTCATCACAATGTACCTAGATTATTGACTCTAGTGCAAGTGGGAGACTGTTGGAAATATGCCCTAGAGGCAATAATAAAAGGATTATTATTATATTTCCTTGTTCATGATAATTGTCTTTTATTCATGCTATAATTGTGTTATCCGGAAATCGTAATGCATGTGTGAATACATAGACACCAACATGTCCCTAGTAAGCCTCTAGTTGACTAGCTCGTTGATCAACAGATAGTCATGGTTTCCTGACTATGGACATTGGATGTCATTGATAACGAGATCACATCATTAGGAGAATGATGTGATGGACAAGACCCAATCCTAAGCATAGCACAAGATCGTATAGTTCGTTTGCTAGAGCTTTTCCAATGTCAAGTATCTTTTCCTTAGACCATGAGATTGTGTAACTCCCGGATACCGTAGGAGTGCTTTGGGTGTACCAAACGTCACAACGTAACTGGGTGACTATAAAGGTATACTACGGGTATCTCCGAAGTGTCCGTTGGGTTGACACGGATCGAGACTAGGATTTGTCACTCCGAATGATGGAGAGGTATCTCTGGGCCCACTCGGTAATGCATCATCATAATGAGCTCAAAGTGACCAAGTGTTTGGTCACGGGATCATGCATTACGGTATGAGTAAAGTGACTTGCCGGTAATGAGATTGAACGAGGTATTGGGATACCGACAATCGAATCTCGGGCAAGTAACATACCGATTGACAAAGGGAATTGTATACGGGGTTGCTTGAATCCTCGACATCATGGTTCATCCGATGAGATCATCGAGGAGTATGCGGGAGCCAACATGGGTATCCAGATCCCGCTGTTGGTTATTGGCCGGAGAGCCGTCTCGGTCATGTCTACATGTCTCCCGAACCCGTAGGGTCTACACACTTAAGGTTCGGTGATGCTAGGGTTGTAGAGATATGAGCATGCAGTAACCTGCAAGTTGTTCGGAGTCCCGGATGAGATCCCGGACGTCACGAGGAGTTCCGGAATGGTCCGGAGGTAAAGAACTATATATGGGAAGTCGAGTTTCGGCCATCAGGGAAGTTCCGGGGGTCATCAGTATTGTACCGGGACCACCGGAATGGTCCCGGGGGTCCACCGGGTGGGGCCACCTATCCCAGAGGGCCCCATGGGCTGAAGTGGGAGGGGAACCAGCCCCTAGTGGGCTGGTGCGCCCCCCCTTGGGCCCCCCTGCGCCTAGGGTTGGGAACCCTAGGGGAGGGGGCGCCTCCACTTGCCTTGGGGGGCACTCCACCCCCTTGGCCGCCGCCCCCCTAGGAGATCCCATCTCCTAGGGCCGTCGCCCCCCCCTGGGGACCCTATATATAGAGGGGGGAGGGAGGGCAGTCGCACCCATGCCCCTGGCGCCTCCCTCTCCCACTCCAACACCTCCTCCTCCTCCGTAGAGCTTGGCGAAGCCCTGCCGGAGTACTGCCTCTCCACCACCACCACGCCGTCGTGTTGCTGCTGGAGCCATCTTCCTCAACCTCGCCGAAGAAGAAGAAGAAGAAAAAGAAGAAGGAGAAGAAGAAGGAGAAGAAGCAGGAGAAGAAGCAGGAGAAGCAGCAGGAGAAGGAGAAGGAGAAGGAGAAGGAGGAGGAGGAGGAGGAGAAGGAGGAGGAGAAGGAGGAGGAGAAGGAGAAGGAGAAGGAGGAGGAGAAGGAGTAGGAGAAGGAGGAGAAGGAGGAGGAGAAGGAGGAGCAGAAGCAGGATGTAACGCCCTCGATGCGGCTATAGCTCCCATGTGTCGAGGCACGACTTAGAGACATAACCGCATTGAAAGCAATGTCGCAAGTTAGGCAATCATCACAACATCCCATGTAATATAAGTAATAAAAGGGGAGATACATAGCTGGCTTACACTCGCCACGTCACATCAAAGTACATAAATAACATACATCATCCAAACACTCATGGCCCGACTACGGCGTGAAAATAGAAAATAACCCAACATGCGACACGGTCCCGATCAAACCCCAACTGGGCACCACTACTGATCATTAGGAAAAGAGACATAGTAACGCTGAGAGTCGTCGTCGAACTCCCACTTGAGCTCGTATGCGTCACCTGGAGCGGAATCACCTGGACCTGCATCTGGTATAGTAGGAATCTGTGAGCCACAGGGACTCAGCAATCTAGCACCCTCGCGATCAAAACTATTTAAGCTTATAGGAAGGGGTAAGGCAAATATATGTGGAGCTGCAGCAAGCGACTGGCATATATGGTGGCTAACTTATTCACAAAAGAGAGCGAGAAGAGGAGGCAAAGCGCAAGCGAGAATCTAGAGGAACAACCTGCGCAAGCATTACTCCAACACCGTGTCCACTTCCCGGACTCCGCCGAGAAGGGGCCATCACGGTAACACACACGGTTGATTCATTTTAATTAATTTAAAGTTCAAGTTATCTACAACTGGACATTAACAAATTCCCATCTGCCCATAACCACGGGCACGGCTTTCGAAAGTTCAATCCCTGCAGGGGAGTCCCAACTTAGCCCATGACAAGCTCTCACGGTCAACGAAGGAATAGACCTCCACCCAAGACGTTCTGATCAGGCTCGGTATCTCGGTACAACAAGACATTTCGACAGGTCAAAACTAAACCAGCAACACCGCCCGAATGTGCCGACAA
This sequence comes from Triticum dicoccoides, assembly GCF_002162155.2. Classification (NCBI taxonomy): domain Eukaryota; kingdom Viridiplantae; phylum Streptophyta; class Magnoliopsida; order Poales; family Poaceae; genus Triticum; species Triticum dicoccoides. Next base: position 690,997,347 of record NC_041382.1, on the reverse strand, counting down.
ATCCCGATAGGAGCTGCACATATCTCGTTCTCAGGGCACACTCAGATGAGCAATCCGTACAACTAAAACCAAACCTCGAGTTTCCCCGAGGGGGCGCTGCACAGGGCTCTAGTTCGGACCAACACTCAGAGGAGCACTAGCCCGTGGGGGGCTAAAATAAGATGACCCTCGGGCTCCGGAAACCCAAGGGAAAAAGGGGTTAGGTGGCAAATGGTAAAACCAATGTTGGGCATTGCTGGAAAAGCTTTAATCAAGGCGAACTATCAAGGGGTTCCCATTATAGCCCAACCGTGTAAGGAACGCAAAAATCCGGGAACATAACACCGATATGACAGAAACTAGGGTGGCAAGAGTGGAACAAAACACTAGGCGAGAGGCCGAGCCTTCCACCCTTTACCAAGTATATAGATGCATTAAGATAACATAGCAATATAATGATATCCCAACAAGTAAATAAATGTTCCAACAAGGAACGCCTCCGATCTTCACCTGCAACTAGCAACGCTATAAGAGGGGCTGAGCAAAGCGGTAACATAGCCAATCAATGGTTTGCTAGAACATGGTGGGTTAGAGGTTTGACATGGAAATTGGGAGGTTGACAAGCAAAAGGTAGGCATCGTAGCATTGGCATAGCAAAGAGCGAGCAAACTAGCATAGCAAAGATAGTAGTGATTTCGAGGGTATGATCATCTTGCCTGCAAAGTTGTCAGAGTTGACTGGATCCTCAAAAGCAAACTCAACGGGCTCCTCGTTAGCGAACTCGTCTCCCGGCTCTACCCAAACAAGACAAACAAGCAACAAGGATACAATCAACCACGTGCAAGGATCAATCAATAAGATGCAATGATGATATGTTATGCGGGATGCGATGCGGGATGCAAAATGCAAGATATGACAGGAAATGCATGAACCTGGCCTCAACTTGGAAATCCAAGTGTGCCACAGGAAAGATGGGATGAAATCGCTTGAAAACAATATAAAGAACGCAGGAATCGGAGTTACGGTTTGGAAATGGCAAGCGATTCAAAATTGACACCGGTCTGTGATTTACAGCAAGTAGGCCTCTAAATGCAATGAAATGAACATGCTACAGCACTCCAACATGACAACAAAATACATGGCAGGGAAGCATTCAAGATGCTTAACAAAAGACTAGCACTGAGCTACGGTCAACTCATCCATTATGAGGTTCAAACAAGCATGGCAAAAACGCAAATGCAAAACAGATTTCAGACTTAGTGAAATTAACACTTGTCTGAAATTTCAGATCATGAAGCCCTCTTCGGAGCAACAAAACAACATGATACAGGACCTGATTATGACAAAGAAGAACATGTCATGGAGCTACTCAATAAGCTTAACAAAAGACCCTTAGTGACCTGGGGCCAAAAGGGATCACAAAATATACTAACAAGCACACGAACATAGCTAAAACACAATCAGTTTTCAGACTTAGTGAAAACTGAGACATGCTGAAATTTAACTCACGAAGGCATGTAAACAACCTCGACGCACTCACTATGGTGCAAGTCATGGCAAGGCAAGCATACATCCATTAATAAGGCACAAAATACAAGCTAGACATGGCAAGAACAATGGCATAGCATGCACGGATCAACTATAATAACATCGGCAAAATCGCAAACAAGTTGACGATCTGCCCAGATTCACAACGAAGCAAAAGTAGAGCTCCATTGATTCAAGCTAGGGTGCTCCATAATTGCAAGTAAAGACATGGATGGATAGACCATAACAAGATTAACAAAACTCCTTTACTGGTCATCCTCAAAAGAGGCACGGATCACTAGGAAACAACCTGAACATATGGCCTCATGAACTAACTAATCCCAGACTTAGTGAAAACTACTAAGTCCCTGAAAACAGATTTACCGGGTGCCTCACTTTGCAAGCTTGCACAAGTTACCACACACATCACAAAAATGCATGGGTTGCACCTCTGGAAAGATAACAAGATGCTTAACAAAACATATGAAGGACTCACAGGCATATCATGCACACAACAATCATGGCAAAATGACAAAAGTCTAAGATGAACTAGCAGATCTGACAATTAACTCATGAAGCCTCCTTCTAACAGCATTTCGGGCATCAAGATGAACTCAAATGAAAATGATGCAATGGAATGAAATGATGTACTCGTCGAGACGAACATTTTGATATACTATATGTCCAAATCGGAGCTACGAATGCGGAGATATGGCAGGTCAAAGATAGCACAAAAATTAGGGTTCGGAGGAGAAAAGTCAACCCGCGGATCTCAGATCCAGATCTGCACGGATTTCGATGTTTGCCGGATTTACTGTTCATGGCCGGAGAAGAGGCTCGACAGCGGAGGGGGCTCACCGGAGTGGAGAGGAGAGGTCGGGGCCGGGCCGGATCCGGCGAGAGGAGGTGCGGCGGTGGCGGTGGTGGCCCGCGGCGGTGGCGGTGGCCCGCGGCGGCGGCGATGGTGGCCCACGGCGCCGGCGGTGGTGGCCCGCGGCGGCGGCGCCCACCGGAGATGGGAGAGGCGGCGGGGCGAGCAGCGTCGGGCGGCGGTGCGCGGATGGGCCGCGGGGGCCTCCCGCGGGCTCGGGCGGGCCGGCGGTGGCAATGAACCCGGCGGGACACGTGGCAGCGCGGGAGAGGGCGCGGTAGGCGGCGATCTTCGAGGGCGGAGGAGATCTTTTTTTAGGGTTTCGTGGGAGGAGAAGATCCGAAAACGGGGGGGTCTATTTATAGGCATAAGTGGAGCTAGGAGAGTCCAAATGAGGTGCGATTTTTGGCCACGCGATCGTGATCGAACGCTCTAGATGATGGAGCAGATTTTGGTGGGTTATGGGCCAAATTGGAGGGGTGTTGGGCTGCAACACACATGAGGTCTTTTCGGTCCCTCGGTTAACCGTTGGAGTATCAAACGAAGTCCAAATGATACGAAACTTGACAGGCGGTCTACCGGTAGTAAACCAAGGCCGCTTGGCAAGTCTCGGTCCAATCCGGAAATGTTTAATCCCCACACACGAAAGAAACCTAGAATTGACCACCGGAGGAGAACGAAGCGCCGGAATGCAAAACGGACAACGGGGAAAATGCTCGAATGCATGAGATGAACACGTATGCAAATGCAATGCACATGATGACATGATATGAGATGCATGACAACGAAAACAACACACGGAGACAAAGACCCGAACCTGAGAAATAAATATAACTTGACGCCGGAAACGGCAAGAGTTGGAGTACAAATTGGGAAAGTTATATCCGGGGCGTTACAACACTCCACCACTACGAAAGGATCTCGTCCTGAGATCTAGGACTGAAAGAATGCCAGGTACTCAGAATGGAGGTGATCCTCGCGTTCCCAGGTAGCTTCACGGTCGGAATGGTGTGACCACTTAACTTTGAGAAATTTGATTGACTTGTTGCGAGTCTTGCATTCAGTCTCTTCAAGAATAGCGACTGGGTGCTCACGATAAGAGAGATCTTCTTGGAGCTCAATGTCCTCGAAGTTGACTATGCGGTCAGGAGTCTTGAAGCACTTTCGAAGCTGAGAGACATGGAACACATCATGAACATTTGCAAAGTTTGAAGGAAGCTCGAGTTGATAGGCGAGGTCGCCTCTCTTGCTGACAATCTTGAAAGGTCCCACGTATCTAGGGGCAAGCTTCCCTTTGATACCGAAGCGACGAGTACCTTTCATAGGAGATACGTAGAGGTAAACATGATCTCCGATCTCGAAAGCCAAATCACGGTGCTTACTATCATAGTAGCTCTTCTGGCGGGATTGGGCTGCTTTGAGGTTATCACGAATGACTTTGCACATATCTTCTGCTTCTGTGATTAATTCATTACCCAGCAGCTGACGTTCACCGGTTTCAGACCAGTTGAGAGGGGTATGGCACTTCCTGCCATACAGAATTTCAAATGGGGCCTTGCCCGAACTTGCTTGAAAACTGTTGTTGTAGGAGAATTCAGCATAAGGAAGACAATCCTCCCACTTCATGCCGAAGGAGATCACACAAGCCCTGAGCATATCTTCAAGAATCTGGTTGACACGCTCGACTTGACCGCTTGTTTGAGGATGGAAAGCTGTGCTGAAGCGGGTGTTAGTGCCCATGGCCTTCTGAAAAGAATCCCAAAACTTGGAGGTAAAGATGCTGCCACGGTCTGAAGATATCACTTGAGGAATACCGTGCAGAGAGACAATTCGAGAGGTATAGAGTTCTGCCAATTGAGCTGCAGTGATCGACTCTTTGATAGGCAGAAAGTGAGCCACTTTTGTGAGTTTGTCGATGACAACGAATATAGCATCATTGCCACGCTTGGACTTTGGAAACCCAGTCACGAAGTCCATTTCAATGTGGTCAAACTTCCATTCTGGAATGGCAAGAGGTTGGAGGAGACCGGCTGGCCTTTGGTGTTCTGCCTTCACTCTTCTGCAGACATCACATTCGTTCACGAATTGAGCGATCTCGCGCTTCATTCGAGTCCACCAATAAGCTTGCTTGGGGTCCTGATACATCTTCGTGCTCCCAGGGTGGATGGAGAGGAGAGAATTGTGAGCCTCGTTCATGATCACTTTACGGAGGTCACCTTTGGGTACAACAATTCGATCCTCGAAGAAGAGAGTGTCCTTGTCATCAAGGCGGTAGCACTTGTACTTGGACTGACTCTTGGCAATCCCAATCTTCACCTTTTTCACCATAGCATCAAGAAGCTGGGCCTGGCGAATCTGGTCTTCTAAGGTAGGAGAGACTTGCAGGTTGGCGAGGAAACCTTGAGGAACAACTTGCAGATTCAGTTTGCGGAAAGCTTCACAAAGCTCGGGTTGATAAGGCTTAAGAATCAGACTGTTGCAACACACTTTTCTGCTCAAAGCGTCAGTGATCACATTGGCCTTGCCTGGAGTATACTCGATACTCGGATTATACTCTTGAATCATTTCGACCCATCAAGTTTGCCTGAGGTTGAGATTAGGCTGAGTGAAGATGTACTTGAGACTCTTGTGATTAGTGAAAATGTCCACTTTTCTTCCCAATAGAAGATGTCTCCAAGTCAAAAGAGCATGCACAACTGCCACCAACTCGAGATCATGAGTGGGGTAGTTCTTCTCATTAGGCTTCAGATGGCGAGAGGTATAAGCAACAAATTTCTTCTCTTGCATCAACACTGCGCCAAGACCTTGGAGAGAGGCATCACAAAAGACCTCGTACGGTTTGGATTCATCAGGCGGAGTCAGAACTAGAGCTGTGATCAACTTCTCTTTCAAAGTGTTGAAAGCAATATCACACTCCGGAGACCAAACGTACTTGACGTGCTTCTGGAGAAGATTTGAGAGAGGCTTCACGATCTTAGAAAAGTTTTCAACGAATCTTCGGCAATAGCTTGCGAGACCGAGGAAACTGCGGAGTTTCTTCACGTTCTGAGGAGGTTCCCAATTCACAATTGCAGACGCCTTCTCAGGATTCATGGCAATGCCCTTGGCAGAGATGATATGACCAAGATAAAGAACCTCATCGAGCCAAAATTCACACTTGGAGAACTTGGCGTAGAACTGATGTTCCCTGAGCTTATCGAGAACCAAACGCAAGTGTTTGGCATGATCTTCCTTGTTCTTGGAGAAAACCAGAATGTCATCGAGATAGACCAAAACAAAGTCATTGGTGTAGGCATTGAAGATGAAGTTCATCATGTGAGAGAACGTCGGAGGAGCGTTGACGAGGCCAAAAGACATGACAGTGTATTCATATGAACCAAAGCTTGTCCTAAAAGCCGTCTTGGGAATATCTTGCTCACAGATACGAATCTGATGATAGCCCATACGGAGATCAAGCTTGGAGAATACTTGAGCACCTTTGAGTTGTTCGAACAGCTCATTGATGTTGGGAAGTGGGTATTTGTTCTTGATGGTCTTCTTGTTCAATGGACGGTAATCAACACAAAGTCGGTCCGATCCATCCTTCTTCTTCACAAAAAGAACACCACAACCCCACGGAGAAGAACTAGGCCGGATGAGACCCATTCTCTCTTGCTCATCGAGTTGTTTCTGCAGCTCCTTCAACTCTTCAGGTCCGAGCTTGTAAGGACGTTTGCACACAGGTTCCGTGCTAGGCTCAAGATCAATAACGAATTCAACTGGCCGGTGCGGAGGCATTCTTGGGAGCTCTTCTGGAAAGACGTCTTGATATTCGCAAACGGCTGGAATTTGCAAGATAGGATCCAGTTCACCCTTCTCATTGAGAGAAAACAGACGGATGGTATCATCACGAGCGGCAAAGACAATTACATCCTCAGACGAATGAGTCAATTGAATCTGCCTGGTTGCACAATCAAGTTGAGCCTTGTGCTTAGAAAGCCAATCCATTCCGAGAATAAGATCAATATCCGAGTCACCAAGAACATTTGGAGAAGCCAAGAACTTATAGTCACCCAAAGTGATTGCAACATCCGGAACACATACTCGAGATGTCAAAAGACAGGCCGGAGAGTCAATAGACAACGGTTTCGGCAACACTTGAGTAACAAAGTCATGCTTAGATGCAAAAGGTCTCGAGATGAAACAATGCGATGCACCAGTATCAAAAAGTACTTTTGCAGGAATATCATTAACAGGAAGGTTACCCATGATGACATCTGATGAATCCTCTGTCTGAGTTGCATTCACCATATTGACCTTGGCATGCTTGGGGTTATGCTTGACCGCTGCTGTACTTGCCGATCTCACAGGAGGAGGAGGAGGAGGAAGACGCCTCTGGTTGAAGCACTTGTTGGCATAGTGACCCTTTTCTTGGCACTTGTTGCACGTGACCTCTGAAAGTGGACGGTGGTACGGAGCACTCGATCTTGGAGGTTGAGACGAAGACTTGTTCTGAAAGCCAGGGTTGGGTGGGTGGGAAGAACCACTGCCACCTTTGCTCTTCTGCTGATACGGCTGACGAAACGGAGGAGGAGGAAGCCAATACTTCTGCTGCTTGGCCACTTGAGTAGAGGAAGAAGGAGTAGCATCTCTGGCTCGCTTCTTGGAAGCATCGCACCTCAACTGAGCAGCCTCTTGCTTCAGTGCCATGTTGTAGAACTCATCGTATCTCAACGGCTCAAAGAGGACAAGAGCGAGTTGAATTTCTTCCCTGAGGCCACCCCTGAACTGATATATCATGCTCTTCTCATCAGGTACGTCCTGCTTTGCAAAGCGGGCGAGCTTCTGGAACAACTTGTTGTAGTCATAGACAGACAAAGAGCCTTGCTTCAGATTGCGGAATTCCTGACGCTTACTCTCAACCACACTTTGAGGGATGTGATGAGCTCGGAAATCTTAACGGAAATCATCCCAAGTGATCAGACGTCCACCTCTGGAATCCTTGTACTGCTGGAACCATTCTGCAGCTTGATCTTTGATTTGGAAGGAAGCGAACTTGACGAAATCTTTAGGCCTGACGTTGCTGCACTCAAAATGCTTACCCAGATCGACAAGCCAATCGTCAGCATCGGAAGCCTCAACACAATTGCTGAACATCTTTGGCCCATTAGCAAGGAACTGGTTTAGTGTAGCACAATGATGCTGATTGTTGCCTTGATTCCCTTGACTGCCTTGATTGTGCTCTTGGAGAATTTGCATGATCAACTGTGTGTTTGCATTGGTTGCGACCATCACAGCTTGACATGCCTCCGGAGGAGGTGGAGGTGGTGGCGGATCAGGATTCGGAGTCGTGCGCGTTGGAGGAGCCATCCTGAAGAGGTTGACCACCATTAGCACATTGATAGACAAAATATTGAAGCTGAATCCAACGGAATGAAAATTGCAACATAAAGTCTTCACATCCGAACAAAATGAACGAATGCATTTCTCTTGAAGTGGTCACATATCCCTAAATTGCGAAGCCACGTAGAATGAAGGTAGATAAATAAATCAACAAGGTACGGCTCAAGAACGAATAATCGGTAAGAAATCCCAATCTCAAACCAATATCCGTGGAAGAAGAACTAGAGCTACGAGAATTCCCATCTATGAAACTCCCGAAACTTTCCGGTTATGCAGTCAGGTGTTGGGGATACAGGGGAAGCATAATATCTCACCCAAACTAGCAATTCCTACATCCAGCTGTATCCATCCTTCAACACATAACCAAGAAACCTTCGGAAACCATCTACCTCAACCTTCGCAAAGCATCCTTATACAAGTTATGGCGATACTCCCGAACTCCCGCCCCAGTACTGGGTGGCGTCGAGGTTATCTCACCAACGAACTGCATAAAAGAGATTTTCAATGTCGGTGAAAATATCTCAAGTATTCCAGAATTGCAACGATAAAATTATGATGACAACACCTCAGAGCTCAACTCCCCGGGACACTTCCACTAAACCCCTGACAGGAGGCACCAAGACAATGTTCTCATCATAAGCCATCGAAACGATTCCAAGATACTCGCGTGATCCTAAAATTTTGTTTTGTGAAATTTGAGAAGAGAAGAGTCAAAACTCTACGTCAGGATGCCTTACCAGAGGGATGAGGAGACTAGGAAGTAAAAAGAATTCCTAAGCTCTCCGATATATAATTCCTAAATGACTCAAAACATTTTTTCTAGACACAACTCGGCCTCTAAAAATGATCAAGCAATGGGGCTCCTAAGGTCAGGGAAGGCTCTTATTACCAACTTGTAACGCCCTCGATGCGGCTATAGCTCCCATGTGTCGAGGCACGACTTAGAGACATAACCGCATTGAAAGCAATGTCGCAAGTTAGGCAATCATCACAACATCCCATGTAATATAAGTAATAAAAGGGGAGATACATAGTTGGCTTATACTCGCCACGTCACATCAAAGTACATAAATAACATACATCATCCAAACACTCATGGCCCGACTACGGCCCCAAAATAGAAAATAACCCTACATGTGACACGGTCCCGATCAAACCCCAACTGGGCACCACTACTGATCATCAGGAAAAGAGACATAGTACCGCTGAGAGTCCTCGTCGAACTCCTACTTGAGCTCGTATGCGACACCTGGAGCGGAATCACCTGGACCTGCATCTGGTATAGTAGGAATCTGTGAGCCACAGGGACTCAGCAATCTCGCACCCTCGCGATCAAAACTATTTAAGCTTATAGGAAGGGGTAAGCCAAATATATGTGGAGCTCCAGCAAGCGACTAGCATATATGGTGGCTAACTTATTCGCGAAAGAGAGCGAGAAGAGGAGGCAAAGCGCGAGCGAGAATCTAGAGGGACAACCTGCGCAAGCATTACTCCAACACTGTGTCCACTTCCCGGACTCCGCCAAGAAGGGGCCATCACGGTAACACACACGGTTGATTCATTTTAATTAATTTAAACTTCAAGTTATCTACAACCGGACATTAACAAATTCCCATCTGCCCATAACCGCGGGCACGGCTTTCGAAAGTACAATCCCTGCAGGGGAGTCCCAACTTAGCCCATGACAAGCTCTCATGGTCAACGAAGGAATAGACCTCCACCCAAGACGTTCCGATCAGGCTCGGTATCTCGGTACAACAAGACATTTCGACAGGTCAAAACTAAACCAGCAACACCGCCCGAATGTGCCGACAAATCCCGATAGGAGCTGCACATATCTCGTTCTCAGGGCACACTCAGATGAGCAATCCGTACAACTAAAACCAAACCTCGAGTTTCCCCGAGGGGGCGTTGCACAGGGCTCTAGTTCGGACCAACACTCAGAGGAGCACTGGCCCGTGGGGGGCTAAAATAAGATGACCCACGGGCTCCGGAAACCCAAGGGAAAAAGAGGTTAGGTGGCAAATGGTAAAACCAATGTTGGGCATTGCTGGAAAAGCTTTAATCAAGGCGAACTATCAAGGGGTTCCCATTATAGCCCAACCGTGTAAGGAACACAAAAATCCGGGAACATAACACCGATATGACGGAAACTAGGGCGGCAAGAGTGGAACAAAACACTAGGAGAGAGGCCGAGCCTTCCACCCTTTACCAAGTATATAGATGCATTAAGATAACATAGCAATATAATGATATCCCAACAAGTAAATAAATGTTCCAACAAGGAACGCCTCCGATCTTCACCTGCAACTAGCAACGCTATAAGAGGGGCTGAGCAAAGCGGTAACATAGCCAATCAACGGTTTGCTAGGACATGGTGGGTTAGAGGTTTGACATGGCAATTGGGAGGCTGACAAGCAAAAGGTAGGCATCGTAGCATTGGCATAGCAAAGAGCGAGCAAACTAGCATAGCAAAGATAGTAGTGATTTCGAGGGTATGATCATCTTGCCTGCAAAGCTGTCAGAGTTGACTGGATCCTCAAAAGAAAACTCAACGGGCTCCTCATTAGCGAACTCGTCTCCCGGCTCTACCCAAACAAGACAAACAAGCAACAAGGATACAATCAACCACGTGCAAGGATCAATCAATAAGATGCAATGATGATATGCTATGCGGGATGCGATGCGGGATGCAAAATGCAAGATATGACAAGAAATGCATGAACCTGGCCTCAACTTGGAAATCCAAGTGTGCCACTGGAAATATGGGATGAAATCGCTTGAAAACGATATAAAGAACGCCGGAATCGGAGTTACGGTTTGGAAATGGCAAGCGATTCAAAATTGACACCGGTCTGCGATTTACAGCAAGTAGGCCTCTAAATGCAATGAAATGAACATGCTACAGCACTCCAACATGACAACAAAATACATGGCAGGGAAGCATTCAAGATGCTTAACAAAAGACTAGCACTGAGCTACAGTCAATTCATCCATTATGAGGTTCAAACAAGCATGGCAAAAACGCAAATGCAAAACAGATTTCAGACTTAGTGAAATTAACACTTGTCTGAAATTTCAGATCATGAAGCCCTCTTCGGAGCAACAAAACAACATGATACAGGACCTGATTATGACAAAGAAGAACATGGCATGGAGCTACTCAACAAGCTTAACAAAAGACCCTTAGTGACCTGGGGCCAAAAGGGATCACAAAATATACTAACAAGCACACGAACATAGCTAAAACACAATCAGTTTTCAGACTTAGTGAAAACTGAGACATGCTGAAATCTGACTCATGAAGGCATGTAAATGAGCTCGATGCACTCACTACGGTGCAAGTCATGGCAAGGCAAGCATACATCCATTAAGAAGGCACAAAATACAAGCTAGACATGGCAAAAACAATGGCATAGCATGCACGGATCAACTATAATAACATCGGCAAAATCGCAAACAAGTTGACGATCTGCCCAGATTCACAACGAAGCAAAAGTAGAGCTCGATTGACTCAAGCTAGGGTGCTCCATAATTGCAAGTAAAGACATGGATAGATAGAGCATAACAAGATTAACAAAACTCCTTTACTGATCATCCTCAAAAGAGGCACGGATCACTAGGAAACAACCTGAACATATGGCCTCATGAACTAAATAATCCCAGACTTAGTGAAAACTACTAAGTCCCTGAAAACAGATTTACCGGGTGCCTCACTTTGCAAGCTTGCACAAGTTACCACACACATCACAAAAATGCATGGGTTGCACCTCTGGAAAGATAACAAGATGCTTAACAAAACATATGAAGGACTCACAGGCATATCATGCACACAACAATCATGGCAAAATGACAAAAGTCTAAGATGAACTAGCAGATCTGACAATTAACTCACGAAGCCTCCTTCTAACAGCATTTCGGGCATCAAGATGAACTCAAATGAAAATGATGCAATGGAATGAAATGATGTACTCGTCGAGACGAACATTTTGATATACTATATGTCCAAATCGGAGCTACGGATGCGGAGATATGGCAGGTCGAAGATAGCACAAAAATTAGGGTTCGGAGGAGAAAAGTCAACCCGCGGATCTCAGATCCAGATCTGCACGGATTTTGATGTTCGCCGGATTTACTGTTCATGGCCGGAGAAGAGGCTCGCCGGCGGAGGGGGCTCGCCGGAGTGGAGAGGAGAGGTCGGGGCCGGGCCGGATCCGGCGAGAGGAGGCGCGGCGGCGGCGGCGGTGGCCCGC
>NC_041382.1:690975521-690984984 GCF_002162155.2 Triticum dicoccoides | reverse complement strand
GGGCGGCGGCGCGCGGATGGGCCGCGGGGGCCTCCCGCGGGCTCGAGCGGGCCGGCGGCGACGATGAACCCGGCGGGACACGTGGCAGCGCGGGAGAGGGCGCGGGCGGCGTCGATCTTCGAGGGAGGAGGAGATCTTTTTTTAGGGTTTCGTGGGAGGAGAAGATCCGAAAACGGGGGGGTCTATTTATAGGCATAAGTGGAGCTAGGAGAGTCCAAATGAGGTGCGGTTTTCGGCCACGCGATCGTGATCGAACGCTCTAGATGATGGAGCAGAGTTTGGTGGGTTATGGGCCAAATTGGAGGGGTGTTGGGCTGCAACACACATGAGGCCTTTTCGGTCCCTCGGTTAACCGTTGGAGTATCAAACGAAGTCCAAATGATACGAAACTTGACAGGCGGTCTACCGGTAGTAAACCAAGGCCACTTGGCAAGTCTCGGTCCAATCCGGAAATGTTTAATCCCCACACACGAAAGAAAGCTAGAATTGACCACCAGAGGAGAACGAAGCGCCGGAATGCAAAACGGACAACGGGGAAAATGCTCAAATGCATGAGATGAACACGTATGCAAATGCAATGCACATGATGACATGATATGAGATGCATGACAACGAAAACAACACACGGAGACAAAGACCCGAACCCAAGAAATAAATATAACTTGACGCCAGAAACGGCATGGAGTACAAATTGGGAAAGTTATATCCGGGGCGTTACAACACTCCACCACTACGAAAGGATCTCGTCCCGAGATCTAGGACTGAAAGAACGCCGGGTACTCAGAACGGAGGTGATCCTCGCGTTCCCAGGTAGCTTCACGGTCGGAATGGTGTGACCACTTGACTTTGAGAAATTTGATTGACTTGTTGCGAGTCTTGCGTTCAGTCTCTTCAAGAATAGCGACTGGGTGCTCACGATAAGAGAGATCTTCTTGGAGCTCAATGTCCTCGAAGTTGACTGTGCGGTCAGGAGTCTTGAAGCACTTTCGAAGCTGAGAGACATGGAACACATCATGAACATTTGCAAAGTTTGAAGGAAGCTCGAGTTGATAGGCGAGGTCGCCTCTCTTGCTGACAATCTTGAAAGGTCCCACGTATCTAGGGGCAAGCTTCCCTTTGATACCGAAGCGACGAGTACCTTCCATAGGAGATACGCGAAGGTAAACATGATCTCCGATCTCGAAAGCCAAATCACGGTGCTTACTATCATAGTAGCTCTTCTGGCGGGATTGGGCTGCTTTGAGGTTATCACGAATGACTTTGCACATATCTTCTGCTTCTGTGATTAAGTCATTACCCAGTAGCTGACGTTCACCGGTTTCAGACCAGTTGAGAGGGGTACGGCACTTCCTGCCATACAGAATTTCAAATGGGGCCTTGCCCGAACTTGCTTGAAAACTGTTGTTGTAGGAGAATTCAGCATAAGGAAGACAATCCTCCCACTGCATGCCGAAGGAGATCACACAAGCCCTGAGCATATCTTCAAGAATCTGGTTGACACGCTCGACTTGACCGCTTGTTTGAGGATGGAAAGTTGTGCTGAAGCGGATGTTAGTGCCCATGGCCTTCTGAAAAGAATCCCAAAACTTGGAGGTAAAGATGCTGCCATGGTCTGAAGATATCACTTGAGGAATACCGTGCAGAGAGACAATTCGAGAGGTATAGAGTTCCGCCAATTGAGCTGCAGTGATCGACTATTTGATAGGCAGAAAGTGAGCCACTTTTGTGAGTTTGTCGATGACAACGAATATAGCATCATTGCCACGCTTGGACTTTGGAAACCCAGTCACGAAGTCCATTTCAATGTGGTCAAACTTCCATTCTGGAATGGCAAGAGGTTGGAGGAGACCGGCTGGCCTTTGGTGTTCTGCCTTCACTCTTCTGCAGACATCACATTCGTTCACGAATTGAGCGATCTCGCGCTTCATTCGAGTCCACCAATAAGCTTGCTTGAGGTCCTGATACATCTTCGTGCTCCCAGGGTGGATGGAGAGGAGAGAATTGTGAGCCTCGTTCATGATCACTTTACGGAGGTCACCTTTGGGTACAACAATTCGATCCTCGAAGAAGAGAGTGTCCTTGTCATCAAGGCGGTAGCACTTGTACTTGGACTGACTCTTGGCAATCCCAATCTTCACCTTTTTCACCATAGCATCAAGAAGCTGGGCCTGGCGAATCTGGTCTTCTAAGGTAGGAGAGACTTGCAGGTTGGCGAGGAAACCTTGAGGAACAACTTGCAGATTCAGTTTGCGGAAAGGTTCACAAAGCTCGGGTTGATAAGGCTTAAGAATCAGACTGTTGCAATACGCTTTTCTGCTCAAAGCGTCAGCGATCACATTGGCCTTGCCTGGAGTATACTCGATACTCGGATTATACTCTTGAATCATTTCGACCCATCGAGTTTGCCTGAGGTTGAGATTAGGCTGAGTGAAGATGTACTTGAGCCTCTTGTGATCAGTGAAAATGTCCACTTTTCTTCCCAATAGAAGATGTCTCCAAGTCAAAAGAGCATGCACAACTGCCGCCAACTCGAGATCATGAGTGGGGTAGTTCTTCTCATTAGGCTTCAGCTGGCGAGAGGTATAAGCAACAACTTTCTTCTCTTGCATCAACACTGCGCCAAGACCTTGGAGAGAGGCATCACAAAAGACCTCGTACGGTTTGGATTCATCAGGCGGAGTCAGAACTGGAGCAGTGATCAACTTCTCTTTAAAAGTGTTGAAAGCAATATCACACTCCGGAGACCAAACGTACTTGACGTGCTTCTGGAGAAGATTTGAGAGAGGCTTCGCGATCTTAGAAAAGTTTTCAATGAATCTTCGGCAATAGCTTGCGAGACCAAGGAAACTACGGAGTTTCTTCATGTTCTGAGGAGGTTCCCAATTCACAATTGCAGACACCTTCTCAGGATTCATGGCAATGCCCTTGGCAGAGATGATATGACCAAGATAAAGAACCTCATCGAGCCAAAATTCACACTTGGAGAACTTGGCGTAGAACTGATGTTCCCTGAGCTTATCGAGAACCAAACGCAAGTGTTTGGCATGATCTTCCTTGTTCTTGGAGAAAACCAGAATGTCGTCGAGATAGACCAAAACAAAGTCATTGGTGTAGGCGTTGAAGATGAAGTTCATCATGCGAGAGAACGTCGGAGGAGCGTTGACGAGGCCAAAAGACATGACAGTGTATTCATATGAACCAAAGCTTGTCCTGAAAGCCGTCTTGGGAATATCTTGCTCACGGATATGAATCTGATGATAGCCCATACGGAGATCAAGCTTGGAGAATACTTGAGCACCTTTGAGTTGTTCGAACAGCTCATTGATGTTGGGAAGTGGGTATTTGTTCTTGATGGTCTTCTTGTTCAATGGACGGTAATCAACACAAAGTCGGTCCGATCCATCCTTCTTCTTCACAAAAAGAACACCACAACCCCACGGAGAAGAACTAGGCCGGATGAGACCCATTCTCTCTTGCTCATTGAGTTGTTTCTTCAGCTCCTTCAACTCTTCAGGTCCGAGCTTGTAAGGACATTTGCACACAGGTTCCGTGCCAAGCTCAAGATCAATAACGAATTCAACTGGCCGGTGCAGAGGCATTCCTGGGAGCTCTTCTGGAAAGACGTCTTGATATTCGCAAACGACTGGAATTTGCGAGATAGCATCCAGTTCACCCTTCTCATTGAGAGAAAACAGACGGATGGTATCATCATGAGCGGCAAAGACAATTACATCCTCAAACGAATGAGTTAATTGAATCTGCCTGGTTGCACAATCAAGTTGAGCCTTGTGCTTAGAAAGCCAATCCATTCCGATAATAAGATCAATATCCGAGTCACCAAGAACATTTGGAGAAGCCAAGAACTTATAGTCACCCAAAGTGATTGCAACATCCGGAACACATACTCGAGATGTCAAAAGACGGGCCGGAGAGTCAATAGACAACGGTTTCGGCAACACTTGAGTAACAAAGTCATGCTTATATGCAAAAGGTCTCGAGATGAAACAATGTGATGCACCAGTATCAAAAAGTACTTTTGCAGGAATATCATTAATAGGAAGGTTACCCATGATGACATCTGATGAATCCTCTGCCTGAGCTGCATTCACCATATTGACCTTGGCATGCTTGGGGTTATGCTTGACCACTGTTGTACTTGCCAATCTCACAGGAGGAGGAGGAGGAAGACGCCTCTGGTTGAAGCACTTGTTGGCATAGTGACCCTTTTCTTGGCACTTGTTGCACGTGACCTCTGAAAGCGGACGGTGGTACGGAGCACTCGATCTTGGAGGTTGAGACAAAGACTTGTTCTGAAAGCCAGGGTTGGGTGGGTGGGAAGAACCACTGCCACCTTTGCTCTTCTGCTGATACGGCTGACGGAACGGAGGAGGAGGAAGCCAATACTTCTGCTGCTTGGCCACTTGAGTAGAGGAAGAAGGAGTAGCATATATGGCTCGCTTCTTGGAAGCATCACACCTCAACTGAGCAGCCTCTTGCTTCAGTGCCATGTTGTAGAACTCATCGTATCTCAACGGCTCAAAGAGGACAAGAGCGAGTTGAATTTCTTCCCTGAGGCCACCCCTGAACTGATATATCATGCTCTTCTCATCAGGTACGTCCTGCTTGGCAAAGCGGGCGAGCTTCTGGAACAACTTGTTGTAGTCATAGACAGACAAAGAGCCTTGCTTCAGATTGCGGAATTCCTGACGCTTACTCTCAACCACACTTTGAGGGATGTGATGAGCTCAGAAATCTTGACGGAAATCATCCCAAGTGATAAGACGTCCACCTCTGGAATCCTTGTACTGCTGGAACCATTCTGCAGCTTGATCTTTGAGTTGGAAGGAAGCGAACTTGACGAAATCTTCAGGCCTGACGTTGCTGCACTCAAAATGCTTACCCAGATCGACAAGCCAATCGTCAGCATCGGAAGCCTCAACACAATTGCTGAACGTCTTTGGCCCATTAGCAAGGAACTGGTTCAGTGTAGCAAAATGATGCTGATTGTTGCCTTGATTCCCTTGACTGCCTTGATTGCGCTCTTGGAGAATTTGCATGATCAACTGTGTGTTTGCATTGGTTGCGGCCATCACAGCTTGCC
This sequence comes from Triticum dicoccoides, assembly GCF_002162155.2. Taxonomy (NCBI): domain Eukaryota; kingdom Viridiplantae; phylum Streptophyta; class Magnoliopsida; order Poales; family Poaceae; genus Triticum; species Triticum dicoccoides. The sequence goes on along the minus strand of NC_041382.1, from coordinate 690,979,883 downwards.
ATGCCTCCGGAGGAGGTGGAGGTGGTGGCGGATCAGGATTCGGAGTCGTGCGCGTTGGAGGAGCCATCCTGAAGAGGTTGACCACCATTAGCACATTGAGAGACAAAATATTGAAGCTGAATCCAACGAAATGAAAATTGCAACATAAAGTCTTCACATCTGAACAAAATGAATGAATGCATTTCTCTTGAAGTGGTCACATATCCCTAAATTGTGAAGCCACGTAGAATGAAGGTAGATAAATAAATCAACAAGGTACGGCTCAAGAACGAATAATCGGTAAGAAATCCCAATCTCAAACCAATATCCGTGGAAGAAGAACTAGAGCTACGAGAATTCCCACCTATGAAAATCCCGAAACTTTCCGGTTATGCAATCAGGTGTTGGGGATACAGGGGAAGCATAATATCTCACCCAAACTAGCAATTCCTACATCCAGCTGTATCCATCCTTCAACACATAACCAAGAAACCTTCGGAAACCATCTACCTCAACCTTCGAAAAGCATCCGTTATACAAGTTATGGCGATACTCCCGAACTCCCGCCCCGGTACTGGGTAGCGTCGAGGTTATCTCACCAATGAATTACATAAAAGAGATTTTCGATGTCGGCGAAAATATCTTAAGTATTCCAGAATTGCAACGGTAAAATTATGATGACAACACCTTAGAGCTCAACTCCCCGGGACACTTCCACTAAACCCCTGACAGGAGGCACCAAGACAATGTTCTCATCATAAGCCATCGAAACGATTCCAAGATACTCGCGTGATCCTAAAATTTTGTTTTGTGAAATTTGAGAAGGAAAGAGTCAAAACTCTATGTCAGGATGCCTTACCAGAGCGATGAGGAGACTAGGAAGTAAAAAAGAATTCCTAAGCTCTCCGATATATAATTCCTAAATGACTCAAAACATTTTTTCTAGACACAACTCGGCCTCTAAAAAAGATCAAGCAATGGGGCTCCTAAGGTCGGGGAAGGCTCAGAGTACCAACTTGTAACGCCCTCGATGCGGCTATAGCTCCCACGTGTCGAGGCACGACTTAGAGACATAACCGCATTGAAAGCAATGTCGCAACTTAGGCAATCATCACAACATCCCATGTAATATAAGTAATAAAAGGGGAGATATATAGCTGGCTTACACTCGCCACGTCACATCAAAGTACATAAATAACATACATCATCCAAACACTCGTGGCCCGACTACAGCGCCAAAATAGAAAATAACCCAACATGCGACACGGTCCCGATCAAACCCCAACTGAGCACCACTACTGATCATCAGGAAAAGAGACATAGTAACGCTGAGAGTCCTCGTCGAACTCCCACTTGAGCTCGTATGCGTCACCTGGAGCGGAATCACCTGGACCTGCATCTGGTATAGTAGGAATCTGTGAGCCACAGGGACTCAGCAATCTCGCACCCTCGCGATCAAAACTATTTAAGCTTATAGGAAGGGGTAAGGCAAATATATGTGGAGCTGCAGCAAGCGACTAGCATATATGGTGGCTAACTTATTCGCAAAAGAGAGCGAGAAGAGGAGGCAAAGCGCGAGCGAGAATCTAGAGGAACAACCTGCGCAAGCATTACTCCAACACCGTGTCCACTTCCCGGACTCCGCCGAGAAGGGGCCATCACGGTAACACACACGGTTGATTCATTTTAATTAATTTAAAGTTCAAGTTATCTACAACCGGACATTAACAAATTTCCATCTGCCCATAACCGCGGGCACGGCTTTCGAAAGTTCAATCCCGGCAGGGGAGTCCCAACTTAGCCCATGACAAGCTCTCACGGTCAACGAAGGAATAGACCTCCACCCAAGACGTTCCGATCAGGCTCGGTATCTCGGTACAACAAGACATTTCGACAGGTCAAAACTAAACAAGCAACACCGCCCGAATGTGCCGACAAATCCCGATAGGAGCTGCACATATCTCGTTCTCAGGGCACACTCAGATGAGCAATCCGTACAACTAAAACCAAACCTCGAGTTTCCCCGAGGGGGCGCTGCACAGGGCTCTAGTTTGGACCAACACTCAGAGGAGCACTAGCCCGTGGGGGGCTAAAATAAGATGACCCTCGGGCTCCGGAAACCCAAGGGAAAAAGAGGTTAGGTGGCAAATGGTAAAACCAATGTTGGGCATTGCTGGAAAAGCTTTAATCAAGGCGAACTATCAAGGGGTTCCCATTATAGCCCAACCGTGTAAGGAACGTAAAAATCCGGGAACATAACACCGATATGACGGAAACTAGGGCGGCAAGAGTGGAACAAAACACTAGGCGAGAGGCCTAGCCTTCCACCCTTTACCAAGTATATAGATGCATTAAGATAACATAGCAATATAATGATATCCCAACAAGTAAATAAATGTTCCAACAAGGAACACCTCCGATCTTCACCTACAACTAGCAACGCTATAAGAGGGGCTGAGCAAAGCGGTAACATAGCCAATCAACGGTTTGCTAGGACATGGTGGGTTAGAGGTTTGACATGGAAATTGGGAGGCTGACAAGCAAAAGGTAGGCATCGTAGCATTGGCATAGCAAAGAGCGAGCAAACTAGCATAGCAAAGATAGTAGTGATTTCGAGGGTATGATCATCTTGCCTGCAAAGTTGTCAGAGTTGACTGGATCCTCAAAAGCAAACTCAACGGGCTCCTCGTTAGCGAACTCGTCTCCCGGCTCTACCCAAACAAGACAAACAAGCAACAAGGATACAATCAACCACGTGCAAGGATCAATCAATAAGATGCAATGATGATATGCTATGCGGGATGCGATGCGGGATGCAAAATGCAAGATATGACAGGAAATGCATGAACCTGGCCTCAACTTGGAAATCCAAGTGTGCCACTGGAAATATGGGATGAAATCGCTTGAAAATGATATAAAGAACGCCGGAATCGGAGTTACGGTTTGGAAATGGCAAGCGATTCAAAATTGACACCGGTCTGCGATTTACAGCAAGTAGGCCTCTAAATGCAATGAAATGAACATGCTACAGCACTCCAACATGACAACAAAATACATGGCAGGGAAGCATTCAAGATGCTTAACAAAAGACTAGCACTGAGCTACGGTCAATTCATCCATTATGAGGTTCAAACAAGCATGGCAAAAACGCAAATGCAAAACAGATTTCAGACTTAGTGAAATTAACACTTGTCTGAAATTTCAGATCATGAAGCCCTCTTCGGAGCAACAAAACAACATGATACAGGACCTGATTATGACAAAGAAGAACATGGCATGGAGCTACTCAACAAGCTTAACAAAAGACCCTTAGTGACCTGGGGCCAAAAGGGATCACAAAATATACTAACAAGCACACGAAGATAGCTAAAACACAATCAGTTTTTAGACTTAGTGAAAACTGAGACATGCTGAAATTTAACTCATGAAGGCATGTAAACAACCTCGATGCACTCACTATGGTGCAAGTCATGGCAAGGCAAGCATACATCCATTAAGAAGGCACAAAATACAAGCTAGACATGTCAAGAACAATGGCATAGCATGCACGGATCAACTATAATAACATCGGCAAAATCGCAAACAAGTTGACGATCTGCCCAGATTCACAACAAAGCAAAAGTAGAGCTCGATTGACTCAAGCTAGGGTGCTCCATAATTGCAAGTAAAGACATGGATGGATAGAGCATAACAAGATTAACAAAACTCATTTACTGATCATCCTCAAAAGAGGCACGGATCACTAGGAAACAACCTAAACATATGGCCTCATGAACTAAATAATCCCAGACTTAGTGAAAACTACTAAGTCCCTGAAAACAGATTTACCGGGTGCCTCACTTTGCAAGCTTGCACAAGTTACCACACACATCACAAAAATGCATGAGTTGCACCTCTGGAAAGATAACAAGATGCTTAACAAAACATATGAAGGACTCACAGGCATATCATGCACACAACAATCATGGCAAAAATGACAAAAGTCTAAGATGAACTAGCAGATCTGACAATTAACTCACGAAGCCTCCTTCTAACAGCATTTCGGGCATCAAGATGAACTCAAATGAAAATGATGCAATGGAATGAAATGATGTACTCGTCGAGACGAACATTTTGATATACTATATGTCCAAATCGGAGCTACGGATGCGGAGATATGGCAGGTCAAAGATAGCACAAAAATTAGGGTTCAGAGGAGAAAAGTCAACCCGCGGATCTCAGATCCAGATCTGCACGGATTTCGATGTTCGTCGGATTAACTGTTCACGGCCGGAGAAGAGGCTCGCCGGCGGAGGGGGCTCACCGGAGTGGAGAGGAGAGGTCGGGGCCGGGCCGGATCCGGCGAGAGGAGGCGCGGCGGCGGCGGCGGTGGCCCGCGGCGGC
>NC_041382.1:690974406-690975183 GCF_002162155.2 Triticum dicoccoides | reverse complement strand
CCTCCCGCGGGCTCGGGCGGGCCGCGGCGGCGATGAACCCGGCGGGACACGTGGCAGCGCCGGAGAGGGCGCGGGCGGCGGCGATCTTCGAGGGCGGAGGAGATCTTTTTTTTCTAGGGTTTCGTGGGAGGAGAAGATCCGAAAACGGGGGGGGTCTATTTATAGGCATAAGTGGAGCTAGGAGAGTCCAAATGAGGTGCGGTTTTCGGCCACGCGATCGTGATCGAACGCTCTAGATGATGGAGCAGAGTTTGGTGGGTTTTGGGCCAAATTGGAGGGGTGTTGGGCTGCAACACACACGAGGCCTTTTCGGTCCCTCGGTTAACCGTTGGAGTATCAAACGAAGTCCAAATGATACGAAACTTGACAGGCGGTCTACCGGTAGTAAACCAAGGCCGCTTGGCAAGTCTCGGTCCAATCCGGAAATGTTTAATCCCCACACATGAAAGAAAGCTAGAATTGACCACTGGAGGAGAACGAAGCGCAGGAATGCAAAACGGACAACGGGGAAAATGCTCGAATGTATGAGATGAACACGTATGCAAATGCAATGCACATGATGACATGATATGAGATGCATGACAACGAAAACAACACACGGAGACAAAGACCCGAACCCGAGAAATAAATATAACTTGACGCCGGAAACGGCAAGATTTGGAGTACAAATTGGGAAAGTTATATCCGGGGCGTTACACAGGAGGAGAAGGAGGAGGAGAAGGAGGAGGAGGAGAAGGAGAAGGAGAAGGAGAAGGAGAAGGAGAAGGAGAAGAAGAA
>NC_041382.1:690943547-690973791 GCF_002162155.2 Triticum dicoccoides | reverse complement strand
GGTAGGAGAAGGAGAAGGAGAAGGAGAAGGAGAAGGAGAGAAGGAGAAGGAGAAGGAGAAGGAGAGAAGGAGAAGGAGAAGGAGAGAAGGAGAAGGAGAAGGAGAGAAGGAGAAGGAGAAGGAGAAGGAGAAGGAGAAGGAGAAGAAGGAGAAGGAGAAGAAGAAGAAGAAGAAGAAGAAGAAGAAGAAGAAGAAGAAGAAGAAGAAGAAGAAGAAGAAGAAGAAGAAGAAGAAGAAGAAGAAGAAGAAGAAGAAGAAGAAGAAGAAGAAGAAGAAGAAGAAGAAGAAGAAGAAGAAGAAGAAGAAGAAGAAGGAGAAGAAGAAGAAGAAGGATTCAGAGGAGGAGTCTGCTTCTGAGGAGGCAGCCTAGCTAATCGGTCGCACTAGCCCAACTAGATAGCCACCGTGCTTCACTGATGTACTCGGCGGGAAAGGTGGTCTTTCGTGATTTGACGACTCAGTTATTTGCTTCGGTGCTACGACCGAGGAGGACCCAGAAAACGCGCGGTAGGGCGTCCCACGTCTCGGCTCATGCTTTTGTTGGCAAGAAGATGGATTCAGAGGAGGAGTCCATCTTCAACACGTTGCAAGTCTGGCTCTAGCCACAGCCTATGTAGCCAAGTCCATCTTCAACACTGAAGACAATGGCTCCATCACCAACGCTGATGCTAATGACAAGGATGACTATGCCCCCACCTATTGCTTCATGGCACGTGGTGCCAAGGTAAACTCATGCGATGCTTACTTTCAAACATCAAGTGAAGATGACTTTGATTGTGAATCCAAACCCAGCTACAAAACACTTGCTAAAATTGCAACTAAACAACAGAAAGCTAAGGAACATATTCAAAAACTGTTAGACAAAAGCGATGATCTGTTGGACGCGGAAATGACCCGATCTCAGTCCTTAATTTTTGAATGACAGAAAGTTTGCGTTTGATACAGATTACTATAGACTGTTCTGTTTTTGACAGATTCAGTTTTTCTTGTGTTGTTTGCTTATTTTGATGAATCTATGGCTAGTATCGGAGGTTATGAACCATAGAGAAGTTGGAATACAGTAGGTTTAACACCGATATAAATAAAGAATGAGTTCATTACAGTACCTTTAAGTGGTGGTTTGTTTTATTTTGCTAACGGGGCTCATGAGATTTTCTGTTGAGTTTTGTGTTGTGAAGTTTTCAAGTTTTGGGTAAAGATTCGATGGACTATGGAATAATGAGTGGCAAGAGACTAAGCTTGGGGATGCCCAAGTCACCCCAAGGTAATATTCAAGGACAACCAAGAGTCTAAGCTTGGGGATGCCCCGGAAGGAATCCCCTCTTTCGTCTTCGTTCATCGGTAACTTTACTTGGAGCTATATTTTTATTCACCACATGATATGTGTTTTGCTTGGAGCGTCATTTTATTTTCTTTTGTTTTGCTTTCTGTTTGAATAAAATACCAAGATCTGAAATTCTTAAATGTTAGAGAGTCTTCACATAGTTACATAATTATTCAACTACTCATTGATCTTCACTTATATCTTTCGGAGTAGTTTGTCGTTTGCTCTAGTGCTTCACTTATATCCTTTTTAGAGCACGGCAGTGGTTTTATTTTGAAGAAATTGATGAACTCTCATGCTTCACTTATATTATTTTGAGAGTCCTAAACAGCATGGTAATTTGCTTTGGTTATGAATTTAGTCCTAATATGATGGGCATCCAAGAGGGATATAATATAAACTATCATATAAAATGCATTGAATACTATGAGAAGTTTGATTCCTTATGATTGTTTTGAGATATGAAGATGGTGATATTAGAGTCATGCTAGTTGAGTAGTTGTGAATTTGAGAGATACTTGTGTTAAAGTTTATGATTCCTGTAGCATGCACGTATGGTGAACCGTAATGTGATGAAGTCGGAGCATGATTTATTTATTGATTATCTTCCTTATGAGTGGCGGTCGGGGACGAGCGATGGTATTTTCCTACCAATCTATCCCCCTAGGAGCATGCGCATAGTACTTCATTTTGATAACTAATAGATTTTTGCAATAAGTATGTGAGTTCTTTATGACTAATGTTGAGTCCATGGATTATATGCACTCTCACCCTTCCAGCATTGCTAGCCTCTCTAGTACCACACAACTTTTGCCGGTACCATAAACCCACCACATATCCTTCCTCAAAACAGCCACCATACCTACCTATTATGGCATTTCCATAGCCATTCCGAGATATATTGCCATGCAACTTTCCACCGTACCGTTTATTATGACACGCTTCATCATTGTCATATTGCTTTGCATGATCATGTAGTTGACATCGTATTTGTGGCAAAGCCACCTTTATAATTCTTTGATACATGTCACTCTTGATTCATTGCATATCCCAGTACACCGCCGAGGCATTCACATAGAGTCATATTTTGTTCTAAGTATTGAGTTGTAATTCTTGAGTTGTAAGTAAATAAAGTGTGATGATCATCATTATTAGAGCATTGTGCGAAGTGAGGAAAGGATGATGGAGACTATGACTCCCCCACAAGTTGGGATGAGACTCCGGACGAAAAGAAAAAAGGGGGGAAAGGGGTCCAAAAAGAAAAAAAAGAAAAAAAGAAAAGGCCCAAATAAAAAAATGAGAGAAAAAGAGAGAAGGGACAATGTTACTATCCTTTTACCACACTTGTGCTTCAAAGTAGCACCATGTTCTTCATGATAGAGAGTCTCCTATGTTGTCACTTGCATTTATTAGTGGAAATTTTACATTATAGAACTTGGCTTGTATATTCCAATGATGGGCTTCCTCAAAATACCCTAGGTCTTCGTGAGCAAGCGAGTTGGATGCACACCCACTTAGTTTCTTTTGTTGAGCTTTTATACACTTATAGCTCTAGTGCATCCGTTGCATGGCAATCCCTACTCACTCACATTGATATCTAGGCGTATCAATGATTGCATTATGTTATTATTGTTGAGAGAACTTGCACTAGTGAAAGTATGAACCCTAGGCCTTGTTTCCTAGCATTGCAATACCATTTGTGCTCACTTTTATCATTAGTTACCTTGCTGTTTTTATATGTTCAGATTACAAAAACCTATATCTACCATCCATTTTGCACTTGTATTACCATCTCTTCACTGAACTAGTGCACCTATACAATTTACCGTTGTATTGGGTGTGTTGGGGACACAAGAGACTCTTTGTTATTTGGTTGCAGGGTTGTTTGAGAGAGACCATCTTCATCCTACGCCTCCCACGGATTGATAAACCTTAGGTCATCCACTTGAGTGAAATTTGCTACTGTCCTACAAGCCTCTGCACTTGGAGGCCCAACACGTCTACAAGAAGAAGGTTGCGTAGTAGACATCAACCTTTGACGCCGGTGGCATGGAGCACAGGGGACGACCAGCTGTGGAGCCTGGCCACCCACGGCTCCTCCTGCTTGCGCCTTGGCGGCCGCGTCCGCCTGGGCCTTGGTCGCCTCCTCCTCCTAGGCCTTGGCCGTGGCATCGGCCTGGGCCTTGGCCGCCGCGTCCGCCTCCTCCTGCGCCGCCTTGGCTGCGTCCGCCTTCGCCTGCTCCGCCCTCTCCTTCTCCTCACGCGCCTCCCGCGCGTTCCTCTCCATCGCCTCCTCGAGATTGGCGAGCGGGTCTATGCGAAGGGTGTTGGCGTAGCCCTCCACTCCCTCGATGATGGAGGCGGAGGTCGACCGCTCAAGAGAGAGCGGGGCTCTGATTCAAGAAAGACAAAACAAACTCAGAAGGAGTTTGTAAAAAGAAGAAGGAAAACACAAGAAGAACAAGCACTTACGCGGACACCGTCGGCGGCTGCTTCGGGGCCCTCTGGTACCGGGCCGCCTTCGCGGCGGCCTCCTCCCGCCTGGTCGCCGTGGCTGAGCCCTTAGGCTTCTTCGGTCGGCCGCCTTGCAGCTGTGTGCCAGCCCGGCACTTCGGTGCGGGTGGCACCCCTGAGGAGCTCACCCTCCCCCTGTTGGCAGCCGGCTGGCGGCGCGGCTCGGCCTCCTCCTCGTCGTCGTCTGGCCATGTCTCAACACCGCCTCCTCCACCAGAGCCGCCTACCCCGTCGCCACCGCCGGTGGCGTCATCTTCCAAGGCGGCCGCCCCCAAGTCGGGGTCGTCCGCATCACTGACCGATCGGTCCGGCAGGAACTCCTGGCCTTGCGCCAGCGCGTCGGCTACCTGCTCGGTCGTGAGGAGCTACGACGCGTCCGACTGATCAGTTGGCAAAGCAGAACTCGGCAGGAGAAGAAAGACCAAGAAAGAAAGAAGAGTCGGGAACTTACGGCAGGAGGCGGATGTGCGCGGGAGTATGGCCTCTTGCCGAACCGCCAGTCCGACTCTGAGAGCTTGAGGTTCGCAATCTCGTTCACCATGCGGGCCACCTCCGCGACCGGCATCTCATGGGTGGACAGCCAGCACGGGTCCCGGTGCCCACTCATCTGGCTGGTCGTGTGAGGCCGGCCCTGGAGAGGGAGAACCCGGCACACCATGAAGGCCGTCAGCAAGTCGGACACCTGGAGGCCCTCCAAGTCGGTCATCTCCTTGAGACTGGCGACGGCGGTGGTGGAGGCGGGCGATAGGTGCTTCGGCTTGAAAGCTCAATTGGTGCGCGGTTCGGCTGGTGGGCCGGGTTCGTAGTCCGGCAGGTTGACGAAGTCCAACGCTGGGTTGACGTTCTTCACGTAGAAGTACGACTTCTGCCACAGCTTGGCGGACTGGGTCAACGTGATGGACGGGAAGCGGTTGCCTGCTCCTGGGCACCGTACTGCAACGAAGGCACCGCACTGGGCCGTCTCCTCCTTGGCGGAGACACCGAGCTTGGTATAGAAGAACTCCCCCCACAGCTCGAGTGTGGGGAGGACGCCGAGGTAGCCTTTGCACAGTGTGACGAAGGCCGACAGCAGCACCACCGTGTTTGGTGTGAGGTGGTGCGGCTGGAGATGGTAGAATTAAATAAAGGAGCGGAGGAAGCCGCTCGCCGGCAGGACGAAGCCCCGGAGGAAGTGCGAGCGGAAGATGACGCGCTCGCCTTCCTCCGGCGCCGGCAAGATCTCCTTCTCTGGCGGGACGCGCGCCTTGATGTAGCCTTCGCCCGGCAGCCGCCGCGTGTTGTGGAGGTAGGTGATGTGGTATTTATGACGTTTGAGCCGTCCCAATCGCCGGCTCACGCTCGCGCCATGGATGCTCGAGGTTGACGGAGCAATGGGAGGGCTGGGCTCGACGACGACGGCTCGCAGCAGCACTTCGGCGAGATTGCGGGAGTGCGGCGGCGGCGGAAAGAAAGAAGAGGAAGGAGTAGAGCGAAGGGAGAGGAGGGCGCGCGAGCCAGAGCCGCCCCCCTCCTCCCCCTACTTATAGCCCTGGGCTGCGAAGCCAAGGGGACGGGGCGTGGGGGATCATGGGATTAACTGTGCCCACGACCCCACGACTCCTCATTTACCGCGCAGTAATGGCGTGGAGTAATCATGCTGTTGGTGTCAAAACCGGCGGATCTCGGGTAGGGGTTCCCGAACTATGCGTCTAGGCGGATGGTAATAGGAGACAAGGGACACGATGTTTTTACCCAGGTTCGGGCCCTCTCGATGGAGGTAAAACCCTACTCCTGCTTGATTAATATTGATGATATGGGTAGTACAAGAGTTGATCTACCACGAGATCAGAGAGGCTAAACCCTAGAAGCTAGCCTATGGTATGATTGTTGTTGTTGTGTCCTACGGACTAAACCCTCCGGTTTATATAGACACCGGAGGGGGCTAGGGTTACACAGAGTCGGTTACAAGGAAGGAGATCTACATATCCGTATTGCCAAGCTTGCCTTCCACGCCAAGGAGAGTCCCATCCGGACACGGGACGAAGTCTTCAATCTTGTATCTTCATAGTCCAACAGTCCGGCCAAAGGTTATAGTCTGGCTGTCCGGATACCCCTAATCCAGGACTCCCTCAGTAGCCCCTGAACCAGGCTTCAATGACGATGAGTCCGGCGCGCAGATTGTCTTCGGCATTGCAAGGCGGGTTCCTCCTCCGAATACTTCATAGAAGGTTTTGAACACGAGGATCGTGTCCGTCTCTTCAAAACAAGTTCCACATACCACCGCAGAGAGAATAATATTTCCAAAAATAGAATCTGCTGACGTATTCTGTAGCGTGACATCACACCACGGTCAAGCCTTTATTCGAATCGTTTTTTAACCCACCACCTCAGCATGTTTCGCGAGGCGGTTTCCTTGCCATGTCTTGTCGAAGCAGAGATCATGTCTCCTTTATTTCCGGGATTCGCATCAACATGGACGTGGGTAACCCAATCATGCCCATTGGTATGTCCCCTCGATCGAAGGTAAGTCCCAAATGGTCACAAGGAGGGCTCTCGGTATTCAACCTCTTTATAAAGAGACCAAGGCTTTACTCTTTTCTTTCGATCTCAATCAAATTCACCTCCCGCCTCGAGTTCCAACACACGAAGCTTCAGATTCAGGCGCTTCGGACCTTTGATTATGTCCGGATCCAACCTTCAAGGCCGATGGATGCCTTCCTCCATCATGGAGGAAGACGTAATAAAGCTAAGGGAGGCCAGGTACTTGACTGGCGAAATCCAGCATAGGTTGCCTGCTCAAGGGCAGGTTATTCCCACTCCTAAGCCCGGTGAGAGCATCGTGTTCGTATCTCACTTCCTCCGAGGGCTAGGCTTTACGCCGGATACCTTTGTGAGGGGGCTCATGTTCTATTATGGGCTGGACTTCCATGACTTAGCTCCGGAGTCTATCCTCCACATCTCATTGTTCATCGTCGTGTGCGAAGCTTTCCTCCGTATTACCCCTCACTTCGGACTATGGCTCAAGACCTTCAAAGTGGAGCCAAAGATGGTCGAGGGACGGCAAGCAGAGTGCGGAGGCACTGTAATAAGCAAGAATGTTGATGCCCCATGGCCCGAGGGCTCTTTCCAAGAGGATTCCAGCTTATGGCAACAAGAGTGGTTTTATATCACAGCTCCCAGGGGTACCAAGTGGGTGGCTCCGCCTGTTTTTTGCTCGGGTCCCCCGCCACGACTAACGTCATGGGTCAACAATCCGCCGGTCATAATCCGGCCAGGACTCTCCTGACAAGGAGAGAGACCTTAGTGAATTCAGTATGTCGCCGAAGGGCGAGTGCTGAAAGATATCCGCGGCGGTGAAACTCCATGATCGGCGCCCAATCGGATTTGATTGGCAGGGGCGCGGGTGGTTCGGAGTCCGGAGGAGAGTCCGGCAATTTGGAGTCACGGGCCTCGCGAAGGGTAAGGCTGGTGTTCGGCTCGATCGCCGTTGAGGCTGCGGCCTCTGTGGAGGGGTCTAACCACCCGCCCACGGATGGCGCAATTGGCTCCGAATTGAAGGTCGGAGCGGTTGCAGGTGCGGTCTCATGAACACTGTTCGGCGGCAGAGCTAAATCATGCCCATCGTAACAGTGCGACGCACTCGGCCGGGGCTCGAATCCGTCGAAGATCAAGTCTCCGCGAATGTCGGCCGTGTAGTTTAAGCTTCCAAACCTGACCTGATGGCCAGGGGCGTAACTTTCAATCTGCTCCAGATGGCCAAGCGAATTGGCCCACAGTGCAAAGCCGCCGAATACAAAAATCTGTCCGGGGAGAAAAGTCTCACCCTGGGCTGCATCGCTAACGATGATCGAATGAGCCATCAAGCCTAATGATGATGACACAGAGGAACTCTCAATGAAAGCACCAATGTCGGTGTCAAAACCGGCGGATCTCGGGTAGGGGGTCCCGAACTGTGCGTCTAGGCGGATGGTAACAGGAGACAAGGGACACGATGTTTTTACCCAGGTTCGGGCCCACTCGATGGAGGTAAAGCCCTACTCCTACTTGATTAATATTGATGATATGGGTAGTACAAGAGTTGATCTACCACGAGATCAGAGAGGCTAAACCCTAGAAGCTAGCCTATGGTATGATTGTTGTTGTTGTGTCCTACGGACTAAACCCTCTGGTTTATATAGACACCGGAGGAGGCTAGGGTTACACAGAGTTGGTTACAAGGAAGGAGATCTACATATCCGTATTTCCAAGCTCGCCTTCCACGCCAAGGAGAGTCCCATCCGGACACGGGACGAAGTCTTCAATCTTGTATCTTCATAGTTCAACAGTCCGGCCAAAGGTTATAGTCCGGCTATCCGGATACCCCCTAATCTAGGACTCCCTCACACACCACGGAACCCCAACCGCCCACCTCGGCCGCAGCGGATTCGCGCGCGTGTCGAGGCCCGGTAGTGCCGGGCCCCGACATGCAGCAATGTCCCATCACGCGCGTGGGCTGGCAGGTGGCCCGGCCAGCTGGCGCCATGTGGCGCGCATATAGCTGGCGGGGAGCCTGGCGCCTGGCTGGCACGACACCTGGTTCCCGCCGTGACGTTTCAAAAACCACCAGGCGGCCCGCCTGATCATGTCTGGCTCCTGGCAGTCGGCACGCCGGAAGACGGACGGAGAAAGATCAAATGAAGCACTGTCGAGGCTCCTTCCTTGCACCAGCCGCGGAGCCTTATCAGCTTCGGGGACTACTATCGGAGTAATTGGCCATGGGTAGCCTCATCGGCCCCCCATGGCATTTCAAGACAACGGGATCAGCTGCGCCCCTCAAAAAACCGAAGACCAAAGCGTCGCCTTCTCGCAGCCGACTAGTCCAAGCGGCCGGCTGCCAGAAGACGACAAGGCTCAGCAGGCAGCCACGAGTTGGGCCAGCTCCTAGCAGTTGGCCTCCAAAGAGGCCGGCTCCTAGAAGGCGACCCCAAGCGTCCTTAGAGTCTGCGCCCACACAGATACGATGAGATAGGGCGTGGCTACAGCGCGACCTGCCACCCCCAAATCCAGGGCCAAGAATGGCCATAGTGCCCCGTACTGGACGAAGATCTCCCGTCCGGCGCGGCACTATTCCACTCCCCCCCCCCATGACGTCACCTATGGCAGAGAAGGCCATGCCTCCAGTACGGGCTATCGGTACGGCCCACAGGCGGTGGGCCTTACCGGTCAGTGAGAAGCCAGAAGGCGGCGAGCACGGACCAATCGGCATGAGGGGAGGCCGACTCCCATCAGGTGGCCCTCCCCCTCCCTCAAAGTCCGTGCACCATTAATCAGAAGAGATGGGGGATGGCTACAGTGATCGCCCGCCAGGCGGCAGTACTGTAGCCACGCCTCCCCCAACAAAGCATGCATCATTAACCACATAGCTACGGTGCTGAGCAGCCGACAAGACTCGCAAGCGGCGGGCACGGCCTATCGGCCAAGTACGAGACAGTCGATGGGACCCACCAGGCGGTGGGCCCCATCAGCCAGCGGAGAAGCCGGCAACTAGAGATGCTAACAGTCGGGTCCCACACCCGGACAGATTACCTTTGTACCCCTGGGGGGTAGGTCTATATAAACCCCCAGGGCACCCATGCCAAGGGTTCAGACTCTAGTTCGTCCACACACCATATAGAGAGAGGAAGCTAGGGCTAGACTTGTTCTTCTTCCCCCTCTAGAGAAACAGCTCAACGAGCAAGCTTGTAGCCACCATTGTTGCTTGAGTGATCATGCGGAGACCCCGCAGAGTAGGACTAGGGGTGTTATCTCCTAGGAGAGCCCCGAACCTGGGTAAGAATCACCGGCATGCATGTCTTTGCCTCATCCCGTTTCCTGGCACCGGTGACGTCTTATTAGCCCCCTCCATGATAAGTCATCCTTTGGCATATGTCGCTCGACACCCCCGACACCTAGCGTATCTTTCTGTTGGAGTCCAGGATCGGTATAGGTTGGTAGGTTGGTAGTAGTATTTTTTCTTTATCTCTATCTCCTTGTAACCAACTCTATTTCTTGTTCTTAAAGTCTCAATCTCCTATAATCTCTCCAACAACTTATGTATGCGCTATATCAGGGAGGTGCACCCCTGCTATATAACACGAACCCGTCGCCTCTAACAAGGTAAGGTGTTTCCGCCATCGCACATGGTAATCAGAACTTTCCTTTTCCAATCTGGCTTCCCCGATTGCATCTAGTGCATAGCCATGTCTTCATCCTCCGGCGTCTCCCAACCTAGCCTCAATGGCCAGGTCACCGAGAGCTCAAGCGCACGAACTACGTGCTATGGCGCACGCAAGTCACACCCCACCTACGGGGCGCCGGAGTTTTCGGCTACGTCGACGGCACTGCGCCGGAGCCGGCGAGACTCCACGTCACCAAAGACAAGGATGGCAAGGAGACTTCTGCGCCCAACCCTCTCCACTCACTTTGGGTCAGGGAGGACCAACAAGTGCCCGGCTACTTGCTGAGTACTCTCTCCAAGGAGGTGCTAGCCACGGTCACCGCGATCACCACGACGCTCGAGCTATGGGTGGCACTGGCGGGCATGTTCTCGTCACAATCTCTTAGCCACGTCAACAACATCCGAACTGTGCTCATCAACATGCAGAAGGGCAACCAGTCGGTTCGCCTCCCTGCGCGGCCTTGCTACCTCTTGAGCACTGCGTTGGATTTCCCCGAAGAGGAGAGGATGATGCAGCAAAGTAGCATAAGTATTTCCCTCAGTTTTGAGAACCAAGGTATCAATCCAGTAGGAGGCTACGCGCGAGTCCCTCGTACCTACACAAAACAATAGCTCAATGCAACCAACGCGATTAGGGGTTGTCAATCCCTTCACGGTCACATACGAGACTGAGATATGATAGAGATGATAGATAATATTTCTGGTATTTTTGATATAAAGATGCAAGGTAAAATAAAAGGCAAAGTAAAAAAGCAAAGCAATAATAAAGTGATGGAAGATTGATATGATGAGAATAGACCCGGGGGCCATAGGTTTCACTAGTGGCTTCTCTCAAGAGCATAAGTATTTCTACGGTGGGTGAACAAATTACTGTTGAGCAATTGACAGAATTGAGCATAGTTATGAGAATATCTAGGTATGATCATGTATATAGGCATCACGTCCGAGACAAGTAGACCGACTCCTGCCTGCATCTACTACTATTACTCCACTCATCGACCGCTATCCAGCATGCATCTAGAGTATTAAGTTCAAGAAAACAGATTAACGCTTTAAGCAAGATGACATGATGTAGAGGAATAAATTCATGCAATATGATAAATACCCCATCTTGTTATCCTTGATGGCAACAATACAATACGTGCCTTGCTTACCCTTATGTCACTAGGTAAGGACACCGCAAGATTGAACCCAAAGCTAAGCACTTCTCCCATTGCAAGAAAAACCAATCTAGTAGGCCAAAACAAACTGATAATTCGAAGAGACTTGCAAAGATAACCAATCATACATAAAAGAATTCAGAGAAGATTCAAATATTGTTCATAGATAAACTTGATCATAAACCCACAATTCATCGGTCTCAACAAACACACCGCAAAAAGAAGATTACATCGAATAGATCTCCACGAGAGAGGGGGAGAACATTGTATTGAGATCCAAAAAGAGAGCAGAAGCCATCTAGCTACTAACTATGGACCCGAAGGTCTGCGGTAAACTACTCACACTTCATCGGAGAGGCTATGATGATGATGTAGAAGCCCTCCGTGATGGATGCCCCCTCCGGCGGAGCTCCGGAACAGGCCCCAAGATGGTATCTCGTGGGTACAGAAGGTTGCGGCGGTGGAATTAGGTTTTTGGCTCCGTCTCTGATTGTTTGGGGGTACGCAGGTATATATATAGGAGGAAGGAGTACGTCGGTGGAGCTTCAAGGGGCCCACAAGGCAGGGAGGCGCGCCCTAGGGGGGCGTGCCCTCCACCCTCGTGACCGCCTCGTGGCTTTCTTGATGGAGGGTCCAAGTCTCCTGGATCTTATCTGATGAGAAAATCACGTTCCCGAAGGTTTAATTCCATTTGGACTCCGTTTGATATTTTGTTTCTTCGAAACACTGAAATAGGCAAAAAAAACAGCAATTCTGGGCTGGGCCTCCGGTTAATAGGTTAGTCCCAAAAGTAATATAAAAGTGGGAAATAAAGCCCAATATAGTCCAAAACAGTAGATAATATAGCATGGAGCAATCAAAAATTATAGATACGTTGGAGACGTATCAGGCATCCCCAAGCTTAATTCCTGCTTGTCCTTGAGTAGGTAAATGATAAAAAGAGAATTTTTGATGCGGAATGCTACTTGGCATAATTTCAATGTAAATCTTCTCAAATGTGGTATGAATATTCAGATCTGATAGATTCAAGACAAAAGTTCATATTGACATAAAAATAATAATACTTCAAGCATACTAACAAAGCAATTATGTCTTCTCAAAGTAACATGGCCAAAGAAAGTTTATCCCTACAAAATCATATAGTTTAGTCATGCTACATTTTCGTCACACAAGAATGCTCTCATCATGCACAACCCCGATGACAAGCCAAGCAATTGTTACATACTTTAATAATCTCAAACTCATAAACCTTCATGCAATACATGAGCGTGAGCCATGGATATAGCACTATGGGTGGAATAGAATATGATGATGGGGGTTATGTGGAGAAGACAAAAAGGAGAAGATCTCACATCAATGAGGCTAATCAATAGGCTATGGAGAGGCCCATCGATTGATGTTAATGCAAGGAGTAGGGATTGCCATGCAACGGATGCACTAGAGCTATAAATGTATGAAAGCTCAACAAAAGAAACTAAGTGGGTGTGCATCCAACTTGCTTGCTCACGAAGACCTAGGGCATTTGAGGAAGCCCATCGTTGGAATATACAAGCCAAGTTCTATAATGAAAAGTTCCCACTAGTATATGAAAATGACAAAACAAGAGACTCTCTATCATGATGATTATGGTGCTACTTTGAAGCACAAGTGTGGCAAAGGATAGTAACATTGTCCCTTCTCTCTTTTTCTCTCATTTTTTTTCTTTTTTTCCTTTTTTTGGGCCTTCTCTTTTTTTATGGCCTTTCTTTTTTTTATTCCTCACTTGGGACAATGCTCTAAAGAATGATGATCATCACACTTCTATTTATTTACAACTCAATGATTACAACTCGATACTAGAACAAAGTATGACTCTATATGAATGCCTCCGGCGGTGTACCGGGATATGGAATGAATCAAGAGTGACATGTATGAAAGAATTATAAATGGTGGCTTTGCCAAAAATACTATGTCAACTAAATGATCATGCTAAGCAATATGACAATGATGAATGTGTCATGATGAACGGTATGGTGGAAAGTTGCATGGCAATATATCTGGAATGGCTATGGAAATGCCATATAGGTAGGTATGGTGGCTGTTTTGAGGAAGATATAAGGAGGTTTATGTGTGAAAGAGTGTATCATATCACGGGGTTTGGATGCATCGGTGAAGTTTGCACCAACTCTCAATGTGAGAAAGGGCAATGCACGGTACCGAAGAGGCTAGCAATGATGGAAGGGTGAGAGTGCGTATAATCCATGGACTCAACATTAGTCATAAAGAACTCATATACTTATTGCAAAAATCTACAAGTCATCAAAAACCAAAGCATTACGCGCATGCTCCTAGGGGGATAGATTGGTAGGAAAAGACCATCGCTCGTCCCCGACCGCCACTCATAAGGAGGACAATCAAGTAACACCTCATGTTTCAAATTTGTTACATAACGTTTACCATATGTGCATGCTACGGGACTTGCTAACTTCAACACAAGCACTTCTCAAATTCACAATTACTCTACTAGCATGACTTTGATATTATCACCTCCATATCTCAAAACAATTATCAAGCATCGAACTTTTCTTAGTGTTCAACGCACTAAAAAGAAAGTTTTACAAATCTTGAATACCAAGCATATTATTATTTTTAAGCAAATTACCATGCTATTTAAGACTCAAATTAATCTAAGTGAAGCATGAGAGATCAATAGTTTCTTCAAAACAAATCTACCACCGTGCTCTAAAAGATCTAAGTGAAGCACATAGAGCAAAACTATAAAGCTCAAAAGATATAAGTGAAGCACATAGAGCAAGACTATCAAGCTCAAAAGATATAAGTGAAGCACATAGAGTATTCTATCAAATTCCAATTCATGTATGGCTCTCTCAAAAGGTGTGTACAGCAAGGACGATTGTGGTAAATAAAAGGCAAAGACTCAAATCATACAATACGCTCCAAGCAAAACACATATCATGTGGTGAATAAAAATATAGCTCCAAGTAAAATTACCGATGGAAGTAGACGAAAGAGGGGATGCCTTCCGGGGCATCCCCAAGCTTTGACTTTTTGGTGTCCTTGTATTATCTTGGGGGTTCCATGGGCATCCCCAAGCTTAGGTTCTTGCCACTCCTTGTTCCATAATCCATCAAAAGAATTTACCCAAAACTTGAAAACTTCACAACACAAAACTCAACAGAAATCTCGTGAGCTCCGTTAGCGAAAGAAAACAAAAGACCACTTCAAGGTACTGTAATGAACTCATTCTTTATTTATATTGGTGTTAAACCTACTGTATTCCAACTTCTCTATGGATTATAAACTATTTTACTAGCCATAGATTCATCAAAATAAGCAAACAATGCATGAAAAACAGAATCTGTCAAAAACAGAACAGTATGTAGTAATCTGTAACTAACGCAAACTTCTGGGGCCAGCAAGCAGAAAAAGGACTGACGTCTTGCGGTGCGCTAGCGCGCGTACTCCAAAAAATCAGCCAAAATAGAACGACCTAGACAATTTGTTTATTGATCAGCAGCAATTGGAATCACTATTTTATCACGTTCTGGTGATTTTTAACAATTGTTTTCGTGAACAGAAAGTTTCTGGAAATTACAGCAAGATCAAATAACTATCATCCAAGAAGATCCTATAGGTTTAACTTGGCATAAACACTAATTAAAAGATAAAACCACATCTAAACAGAAGGTAGATGGATTATTTATCCCTAAACAGAAACAAAAACTAAAAAACTAAAAATAAAATTGGGTTGCCTCCCAACAAGCGTTATTGTTTAACGCCCCTAGCTAGGCATAAAAGCAAGGATAGATCTAGGTTTTTCCATCTTTGGTACTAGGAAAGAAAAAGAGCAAATTTCCTTTCTATGGCATTTATCCTCCTATTTTGGGAAAGCACATTGCCATTAATGGAGGAAGTAAGATTAAGCACGTTACGGAAATTTGCATCTAAACTAGATTTCATCTCTTTGATAATTTCGTTTTGATAGAAGCATAAGAGGGTGGTAGATTCAACCTTATCATTCATGGGTGCCCAAATATAGTTTTCATCCTTTCATAGGTATCTATAGCATCCCCTTCAAGAAAACCCTCTTCAAAAATAGAATCTAGCACTTGCTTGAAAGAAGCGGGTAATCCAACATAGAAACTTTTTAAGTAAACTTCAATTTGATATTGTGGTACATAGCTAGCCCTAATCCTAACCTATCCCAAGCATCTTTTAAAGACTCATCAAGTAAATAATGAAAAATTCCAGAGTCATCTTCATCAAAATTATTTAAACTCTCATTGGTAACCCCGGTGGGTCTTTCCATAGCATCATTATTTATGAGCTTAGAGAGGATAGAGGGGTCATCCAAGGTACTAGTACCCTAGAAAGGACCCTTCATTCTTTTTGATTCGGCCATGGCAACGGGAAGATGAGGAGAAGGCAAACGGAAAAGAGAGGGCGAATAAAATGGCAAGGGTGAAGTGGGGGAGAGGAAAACGAGAGGCAAATGGCAAATAATGTAGTGCGAGAGATAGGGATTGTGATGGGTACTTGGTATGTTGACTTTTGCGTAGACTCCCTGGCAACGGCGCCAGAAATTCTTCTTGCTACCTCTTGAGCACTGCGTTGGATTTCCCCAAAGAGGAGAGGATGATGCAGCAAAGTAGCGTAAGTATTTCCCTCAGTTTTTGAGAACCAAGGTATCAATCCAGTAGGAGGCTACGCGCGAGTCCCTCGTACCTACACAAAACAATAGCTCAACGCAACCAACGCGATTAGGGGTTGTCAATCCCTTCACGGTCACTTACAAGAGTGAGATCTGATAGAGATGATAGATAATATTTTTGGTATTTTTGATATAAAGATGCAAGGTAAAATAAAAGTCAAAGTAAAAAAGCAAAGCAATAATAAAGTGATGGAAGATTGATATGATCAGAATAGACCCGGGGGCCATAGGTTTCACTAGTGGCTTCTCTCAAGAGCATAAGTATTTCTACGGTGGGTGAACAAATTACTGTTGAGCATTTGACAGAATTGAGCATAGTTATGAGAATATCTAGGTATGATCATGTATATATGCATCACGTCCGAGACAAGTAGACCGACTCTTGCCTGCATCTACTACTATTACTCCACTCATCGACCGCTATCCAGCATGCATCTAGAGTATTAAGTTCAAGAAAACAGAGTAACGCGTTAAGCAAGATGACATGATGTAGAGGAATAAATTCATGCAATATGATAAATACCCCATCTTGTTATCCTCGATGGCAACAATACAACACGTGCCTTGCTGCCCCTTCTGTCACTGGGTAAGGACACCGCAAGATTGAACCCAAAGCTAAGCACTTCTCCCATTGCAAGAAAAACCAATCTAGTAGGCCAAACCAAACTGATAATTCGAAGAGACTTGCAAAGATAACCAATCATACATAAAAGAATTCAGAGAAGATTCAAATATTGTTCATAGATAAACTTGATCATAAACCCACAATTCATCGGTCTCAACAAACACATAGCAAAAAGAAGATGACATCGAATAGATCTCCATGAGAGAGGGGGAGAACATTGTATTGAGATCCAAAAAGAGAGAAGAAGCCATCTAGCTACTAACTATTAACCCGAAGGTCTGCGGTAAACTACTCACACTTCATCGGAGAGACTATGATGATGATGTAGAAGCCCTCCGTGATGGATGCCCCCTCCGGCGGAGCTCCGGAACAGGCCCCAAGATGGGATCTCGTGGGTACAGAAGGTTGTAGTTGTGGAATTAGGTTTTTGGCTCCGTCTCTGATCGTTTGTGGGTACGTAGGTATATATAGGAGGAAGGAGTACGTCGGTGGAGCTTCGAGGGGCCCACGAGGCAGGGGGCGCGCCCTCCACCCTCGTGATCGCCTCGTGGCTTTCTTGATGGAGGGTCCAAGTCTCCTGGATCTTATCTGATGAGAAAATCATGTTCCCGAAGGTTTCATTCCGTTTGGACTTCGTTTGATATTTTGTTTCTTCGAAACACTGAAATAGGCAAAAAACAGCAATTCTGGGCTGGGCCTCCGGTTAATAAGTTAGTCCCAAAAGTAATATAAAAGTGGAAAATAAAGCCTAATATAGTCCAAAACAGTAGATAATATAGCATGGAGCAATCAAAAATTATAGATACGTTGGAGACGTATCAGGCCTCGCTGATGAACTCGCTGCCGCCAGCAAGCCTATCCAGGATGATGAGTTGATCTCATAGATACTCCACGGGCTGGACGTCGACTACCAGCCGCTCGTCTCTACCCTCCACGCCCACGTCACGGCTATCACCCTCGACGAGCTCTATGCCATGCTGAGTAACTTCGATCAGCGCATGGCCCAATTCCATGGCTCTTCCGGCAGCTTCAAGTCCTCTGCCAACGCTGCCTCTCGCGGTTGTGGCGGCGGCCCTCGCTCGCATGGATCTCCCCGCAACAAGGGGCGGTCAGGAGGCAAAAAAAACGGTGTTGGCTCCTCCAACTCCTGCAACGGCCGCTCCACGAACTCCAAGCCTCGCCGTGGCGGCGGCTCCAACAGGTCTCGCCCGAACGCGCCCCGCTATCAGATCTGTGGCAAGCTCGGACACACGACAAAAGACTGCTGGTACCGCTATGAGGAAGATGATGACTCCTCCCAAGACGACGACAAAGTTGCTGCGGCTGCGGATGGCTCCTACGGTGTTGACACGAAGTAGTATTTCGACAGTGGCGCCACCAATCACATCACCAACGAGCTCGAGAAGGTCACTATGAAGGAAAAATACCGTGGCAAAGATCAAATCTACACTGCCAACGGTGAAGGTATGAGGATCAATCACGTTGGTCACTCATTTTTAGTACCCCTCATCGTAAAATTCATCGAAAGAAAATTTTTCATGTCCCTAGTGCCGATAAGAATCTTCTTTCTGTTCATAGAATTGCCATTGACAACCATGTCTTTCTTGAGTTTCATCCTTATTTTTTCTTGATCAAGGATCAGGCAACAAACAAAATCCTCTATCGAGGTAGATGTGTTCGAGGGCTCTACCCGTTGCTTCCGGAGCATAGAAGATTTAATAAACAAGCCTATGGTGTTGCCAAACTCTCGTCAACATGGTGGCACGATCGATTAGGACATGCTGCTTTCTCTTTAGTTGAAAAATTACTTAGGAAAAATGAGCTCCTGTATGTTGGTGAGTGTGATCTTGAAACCATTTGTGATTCTTGTCAACGAGCTAAAAGCCATCAATTGCCGTATCCAATATCTACTAGTGTTTCTACAAAACCTTTGCAATTAATCTTCTCCGATGTTTGGGGTCCTGCCCCTAGTTCTGTTGGTAGACACACTTATTATGTGAGCTTCATAGATGACTAAAGTAAATTTTCTTGGATCTGTCTTCTTAAGAAAAGGTCTGATGTCTTTCAAGTTTTCCAAAACTTCCAAGCTCTAGTTGAATGAAAATTCGATAGAAAGATCATGGCAGTACAATCTGATTAGGGGGGAGTACAAAAAATTAAACTCCTTCTTTCAAACCCTTGGCATATCACACCATGTGTCATGCCCACATGCTCATCAACAAAATGGCTCTGCTGAACGCAAGCACAAACATATAGTTGAGGTTGGGTAAGCCCTCCTAGATGGCGCATCCATGCCCCTCAAGTTTTGGGATGAGGCCTTTCTCACCGCCGTCCATATAATCAACATGCTTCGTAGTCGTGTCATCAATAATGAAACTCCACTAGAACGACTCCTCCAGACTAAACCCGACTACAAATCTCTTCGAGTCTTTGTGTGTGCATGTTGGCCCAATCTTCGCCCATACAACAAATGCAAGCTTATGTTTCGTTCAAAACAGTGTGTTTTTCTAGGATATAGCGCCCAACACAAAGGTGTCAAATGCCTCGATGTCTCCACTAGTTGCGTCTATATCTCCGGGGATGTCGTGTTTGATGAAACAAAGTTTCCCTTTGCAGATCTCCACCCAAATGTCGGCGCCCTTCTTCATAAGGAAATTCTCCTCCTACCTCCTCATCTCTCCGGCCTTGATCAAGGGGGACTAAACAATGATGATCAACTGTTGACACATCCTCTTACTAATGGCACACTTGAGTTTTGTGATGAAACAGGAGAAAATGACGCAAGTGGTGAAGAAAACGGTGAAAAAACGCCTCATCAGGGCGACATTTTATGTGTCACGAGACGGGAGGCAGATCCTCCTCGGGATCCGTTCAGCAGCAGCATATCGGATCTCCCTCGGGATCCGCAGGCGCAGACGCATCAAGCGTGCCAGGACCCCACTCTGCTCTGCTTGCTCCAGGCATGCCACACGGTCGCCTTCCACTGGCCGAGGTGTGTCTCCACCTCCGCGCCAATCCCCGCCTGACATGCGGCCCCTCACGGTTGGCCTGGGCGGCGCACGGTTCGGCATCCATCCACAGCACTACACGCGGCGCGTCCCGGTCCGCCCGACAGGAGTGGGGCCAAGAGCAGGAGCAGCACCCTGGTGCTGGACCCAGTCACCCGACACACGCGATCCAAGGCGGATACGCCATCATGACGCGCATGATCCGAGGCTGATCGCGGCAATGATGAGCTGCCCTCTCCGTTGCGATCTTCTGCGGATGCTGCTGCGGATCCATCGACACCACCTGCCACAGAAGATCCAAACCTCGCAGATTCGACTGAAGCGGCCAGCGAATCCCTCTCGGGATCGGAAACGGTGACTCCTCTTCAGCCTGCAGGATCCTCTGTGGCTACACCGCAAATCACCTCATCACCACGTCGTACAAGACTTCAAAAAGGGGTAATACAACCTGTCAATTACAAGCATATAACCAAATACGGTATGATTTGTTCTACAAGTGAACTTGGTGAACCAAACACACTTGAAGAAGCTCTTGGTGATGAACGGTGGCAAAAAGCAATGAATGAAGAATTTATGGCACTAAAGAAAAATAAGACATGGCATTTAGTTCCTCCACAGCAAGGTAGAAACTTGATTGATTGCAAGTGGGTATTTCGGATTAAATGAAAGTCTGATGGAACTATTGATCGATACAAGGCTAGACTTGTTGCAAAAGGCTTCAAACAACGATATGGTATAGACTATGAGGACACATTTAGTCCTGTTGTAAAAGCTGCAACTATTCGCCTTGTCTTGTCTATTGCTATTTCCAGGGGCTGGAGTCTCAGACAGCTAGACGTACAGAACGCGTTCCTTCACGGTGTTCTGGAAGAGGAAGTGTACATGAAACAACCTCCTGGGTTTGAAAGTAAAAGTGCTCCCTCTTACGTGTGCAAACTTGATAAGGCACTATATGGTCTAAAGCAAGCTCCAAGGGCTTGGTATTCTCGTCTCTGTCATAAAATGCAAACACTTGGCTTTATTCCTTCCAAGTCTGACACCTCATTGTTTATTTACAACAAGTCCAACACATGCATATTTGTCCTCATATATGTTGATGATATTATTGTGACAAGTTCATTTGATGAAGCAATCACAGGACTGTTGAAAGACTTGGGGCAGATTTTGCTCTAAAGGACCTTGGAGACTTGCATTATTTTCTTGGAATTGAGGTAAAGAAGCACAAGGATGGACTTCATCCCTCTCAAGAAAAATATGCTACTGGCCTAGTCAATAATGCTGGCCTGCAAGGTTGTAAACCCACACCCACTCCATTCTCCAGCTCAGAAAAGTTATCTCTTACATAAGGTACACCTCTGAGTCAAGAAGACAGCACAAAATACAGAAGTTTGGTAGGAGCACTTCAATACCTTACTCTAACCAGACCTGATATTTCTTTTGCTGTCAACAAAGTATGTCAGTTCCTTCATGCACCCGCTACTGTTCATTTGACTGCTGCAAAATGTATAGTAAGATATGTCAAAAATACTTTGAGTATTGGGCTCAACTTCAGCAGATCATCTTCTACCCATGCCAGTGCTTTTTCTGACTCTGACTGGGCAGGATGCCTAGATGACAGGCGTTCAACTTGTGGCTTTGCAATATTTTTTGGGCCTAACTTGATCTCCTGGCATGCTAGAAAGCAAGCTACAGTATCCAGGTCAAGTACAGAAGTAGAATATAAAGCACTAGCAAATGCCACAACTGAAATCATTTGGGTGCAGTCCATGCTCAAGAAACTTGGTGTGAAAAGTAAGCAAGCTCCATGCCTATGGTGTGACAACCTTGGTGCCACTTATCTGTCTGCAAATCATGTATTTCATGCAAGAACAAAACTTTTGAAATAGATTTTCACTTTGTCCGAGAAAGGTTGCTCAAAGACAACTTGACATTCGGTTTGTGCATTCTAGAGATCAAATTGCAGATGGATTCACTAAACCATTGCCAACAAGGGGTTTTGAAGCTTTTAAGCATAATCTCAACTTGATGAAGTTGTGATTAAGGGAGGGTGTCAAAAATGTCATACATGTGTAGCGCATGCACCACCTAGCGTATCTTTCTGTTGGAGTCCAGGATCAGTATAGGTTGGTAGGTTGGTAGTAGTATTTTCTCTTTATCTCTATCTCCTTGTAACCAACTCTATCTCTTGTTCTTCAAGTCTCAATCTCCTGTAATCTCTCCAACAACTTATGTATGCGCTGTATCAGGAAGGTGTGCCCCTGCTATATAACACGAACCCGTCGCCTCTAACGAGGTAAGACGTTTCCGCCATTGCACAGTAATCAACACAAAGGATTATTCTGACTAAATTGAACTTTCTTTTAGAGGTCAATGAGCCTAGCCTTCAGTTTGGGTTCTGTTTTCAGAGCTTCAGTTGTATCATGTATCCTGTTTGTTAGGGATATCTTTATTTTATTGGCCTCACTCAGCACGGTACACATCTTCAATAGCACTGCAAGTACTTATTTGGTTTACTTGGTCGGTGTTTGATGATCCATTTACGAAAAAAGCGTTTCCCCTTGCTTTATATTATAAAGCACAACCGCAATACATCCGAGAGATGATACAAACTCACGCCACCAACACACACCACACAAAACCCAAGGCAAGATACAAAGGTGTCGGGCACCGAAACACCACTCCACCGACCGCCAAGCTAACTACGAATATGCAAAGGAGACCGCTTGGAACCAACGGAGACCTCCATCATGACAAACCACCATGGAGATGTGAAACGGACAACGACAAAGCCAGGACTCCAGAGCGGTGCCTCCCAGAAGGTAACGACCATAGAGCCGCCACCGCCCAATCCAGAGATCAGGTTTTCACCTAGAGGGAGCCGGAGGGAGAGGGAACGCCGCGACGAAGCCTTCAGGAAGGGAACGACGTCACCGACGCTTCCACCGTCGGCCAGGACATGGCCGGACAGGTGATATACCTCGGCGCTCACCTCCCTCTAACGCACCCTAGCTTTGCCAACCACCCACAACCAAGCCACCCGCGTGGCCATGGCTGCTTGCCCGCACCTGAGACGCATGCTCCACCCAAGAACACCGCGCCTCCCGCCACCCGGGCCGCCGCCCGACATACGGACCTCCCTAAGAGCAACCAAAGTGACCAGCTTTGGTCCGAGGGGACACCCAAAACCGACACAACCGCAGCCCCCGTCCCGCCTTGAACTTCTCGGAGCTGCCGCCGCACACACACGGATGGGGAATGGGGAGCAGGGGAGCGGACGCATCCATGACCGACACACCTCATGCCGGCTACAGACAGCCTGAGTGACGACGTCGCCCATCCCTCCCGCCAACCTCCCCACCGACACCCGCTGTGCCGCCCCACCACGACGGTCGAAGCAGATCCGCACAAGGCCACCAACGAAGGTTCGTCCACCGGCAAGGGGACCCCGCAGACCACCACCTACTACCAAGACCGCTCACCGGGAAGTCCAACCACGCCGCTCACCGATGTCCAGCCACCAGAGCAAGCTGGAATCCGGCCAACATGTCCGCCAAGGCCGCCGCAGCTGCGCCGCCACCCTACCAGCCACAGGTCGAGGCAAGGGCGGCGCCCGCAGCCCAGGTCATCTTGGACCCGCGGTGCTGGCCAGGCCGGACCTGGAGCAGCCGCCGCTGCCCGGAGCAGCCACCACCGCCGGCCCACCAGCGCGCACCACCAGCCATCTGCGCCCATAGCCACCCGACGAGATCCAGGTCAGGTCGTGACCTAGACCACCGCCACCCTAGAGGAAATAATAAAAGGATTATTATTATATTTCCTTGTTCATGATAATTGTCTTTTATTCATGCTATAATTGTGTTATCCGGAAATCATAATACATGTGTGAATACATAGACACCAACATGTCCCTAGTAAGCCTCTAGTTGACTAGCTCGTTGATCAACAGATAGTCATGGTTTCCTGACTATGGACATTGGATGTCATTGATAACAAGATCACATCATTAGGAGAATGATGTGATGGACAAGACCCAATCCTAAGCATAGCACAAGATCGTATAGTTCGTTTGCTAGAGCTTTTCCAATGTCAAGTATCTTTTCCTTAGACCATGAGATCGTGTAACTCCCAGATACTGTTGGAGTGCTTTGGGTGTACCAAACGTCACAACGTAACTGGGTGACTATAAAGGTATACTACGGGTATCTCCAAAAGTGTCTGTTGGGTTGACACGGATCGAGACTGGGATTTGTCACTCCGTATGACGGAGAGGTATCTCTGGGCCACTCGGTAATGCATCATCATAATGAGCTCAAAGTGACCAAGTGTTTGGTCATGGGATCATGCATTACGGTACGAGTAAAGTGACTTGCCAGTAACAAGATTGAATGAGGTATTGGGATACCGACGATCGAATCTCAGGCAAGTAACATACCGATTGACAAAGGGAATTGTATACGGGGTTGCTTGAATCCTCGACATCGTGGTTCATCCGATGAGATCATCGAGGAGTATGTGGGAGCCAACATGGGTATCCAGATCCCACTGTTGGTTATTGGCCGGAGAGCCGTCTCGGTCATGTCTACATGTCTCCCGAACCCGTAGGGTCTACACACTTAAGGTTCGGTGATGCTAGGGTTGTAGAGATATGAGCATGCAGTAACCCGAAAGTTGTTCGGAGTCCCGGATGAGATCCCGGACGTCACGAGGAGTTCCGGAATGGTCCGGAGGTAAAGAATTATATATTGGAAGTCGAGTTTCGGCCATCGGGAAAGTTCCGGGGGTCATCGGTATTATACCGGGACCACCGGAAGGGTCCCGGGGGTCCACCGGGTGGGGCCACCTATCCCGGAGGGCCCCATGGGCTGAAGTGGGAGGGGAACCAGCCCCTAGTAGGCTGGTGCGCCCCCCTTGGGCCCCCCCTGCGCCTAGGGTTGGGAACCCTAGGGGAGGGGGCGCCTCCACTTGCCTTGGGGGGCACTCCACCCCCTTGGCCGCGGCCCCCCCAGGAGATCCCATCTCCTAGGGCCGGCGCCTCCCCTGGGGACCCTATATATAGAGGGGGAGGGAGGGAAGCTGCACCCATGCCCCTGGCGCCTCTCTCTCTCCCACTCCAACACCTCCTCCTCCTCCGTAGAGCTTGGCGAAGCCCTGCCGGAGTACTGCCTCTCCACCACCACCACGCCGTCGTGCTGCTGCTGGAGCCATCTTCCTCAACCTCTCCCTCCTCCTTGTTGGATCAAGGCGCGGGAGACGTCATCCTCTCCGTATGTGTGTTGAACGCGGAGGTGCCGTCCATTCGGCGCTAGGATCTCCGGTGATTTGGATCACAACGAGTACGACTCCCTCAACCCCGTTCTCTTGAACGCTTCCCCTCGCGATCTACAAAGGTATGTAGATGCAATCCGATCACTCGTTTCTAGATGAACTCATAGATAGATCTTGGTGAAACCGTAGAAAAATTTTATTTTCTGCAATGTTCCCCAATAGTGGCATCATGAGCTAGGTCTATGCGTAGTTCTCTTTGCACAAGTAGAACACAATTTGTTGTGGGTGTAGATGTTGTCAACTTTCTTGCCGCTACTAGTCTTATTTTGCTTCAGCGGTATTGTGGGATGAAGCGGCTCGGACCGACCTTACACGTACGCTTACGTGAGACAGGTTCCACCGACTGACATGCACTAGTTGCATAAGGTGGCTAGCGGGTGTCTGTCTCTCCCACTTTAGTTGGAGCGGATTCGACGAAAAGGGTCCTTACGAAGGGTAAATACAAGTTGACAAATCACGTTGTGGCTTTTACGTAGGTAAGAAAACGTTCTTGCTAGAACCCTATTGCAGCCACGTAAAACTTGCAACAACAATTAGAGGACGTCTAACTTGTTTTTGCAGCAAGTGTTTTGTGATGTGATATGGCCAAAGTTGTGATGAATGATGAATGATATATATGTGATGTATGAGATCATGTTCTTGTAATAGGAATCACGACTTGCATGTCGATGAGTATGACAACCGGCAGGAGCCATAGGAGTTGTCTTTATTTTTTGTATGACCTGCGTGTCATTGAGAAACGCCATGTAAATTACTTTACTTTATTGCTAAACGTGTTAGCCATAGTAGTAGAAGTAATAGATGGCGAGCAACTTCATGGAGACACGATGATGGAGATCATGATGATGGAGATCATGGTGTCATGCCGGTGACAAGATGATCATGGAGCCCCAAGATGGAGATCAAAGGAGCTATATGATATTGGCCATATCATGTCACTATTATTTGATTGCATGTGATGTTTATCATGTTTTTGCATCTTGTTTACTTAGAACGACGGTAGTAAATAAGATGATCCCTCATAATAATTTCAAGAAAGTGTTCTCCCTAACTGTGCGCTGTTGCGACAGTTTGTTGTTTCGAAGCACAACGTGATGATCGGGTGTGATAGATTCCAACGTTCAAATACAACGGGTGTAAGACAGATTTACACATGCAAACACTTAGGTCAACTTGACGAGCCTAGCATGTACAGACATGGCCTCGGAACACAAGAGACTGAAAGGTCGAACATGAGTCGTATGAAAGATACGATCAACATGGAGATGTTCACCGATGATGACTAGTCCGTCTCACATGATGATCGGACACGGTCTAGTCAAGTCGGATCATGTATCACTTAGATGACGAGAGGGATGTCTAATCTGAGTGGGAGTTCATTATAATTTGATTAGATGAACTTAATTATCATGAACTTAGTCTGAATAAACTTTGCAATATGTCTTGTAGATCAAATGGCCCACGCTAATGTCAACCTCAACTTCAACGCGTTCCTAGAGAAAACCAAGCTGAAAGATGACGGCAGCAACTATATGGACTGGTTCCGGAACCTGAGGATCATCCTCATAGCTGCCAGGAAACAATATATCCTAGAAGCACCGCTAGGTGAT
The DNA here is from genome assembly GCF_002162155.2 of Triticum dicoccoides. Classification (NCBI taxonomy): domain Eukaryota; kingdom Viridiplantae; phylum Streptophyta; class Magnoliopsida; order Poales; family Poaceae; genus Triticum; species Triticum dicoccoides. Next base: position 690,947,339 of record NC_041382.1, on the reverse strand, counting down.
GCACCCGTCCCAGAGAACCAAGACGTTATGAACGCTTGGCAGCAGCGTGCTGATGATTACTCCCTCGTTCAGTGCGGCATGCTTTACAGCTTAGAACCGAGGCTCCAAAAGCGTTTTGAGCAACACGGAGCATATGAGATGTTCGAAGAGCTGAAAATGGTTTTCCAAGCTCATGCCCGGGTCGAGAGATATGAAGTCTCCGACAAGTTCTACAGTTGTAAAATGGAGGAAAATAGTTCTGTCAGTGAGCACATACTCAAAATGTCTGGGTTGCACAACCGCTTGTCCCAGCTGGACATTAACCTCCCAGACGAGGCGGTCATTGACAGAATCCTTCAGTCGCTCCCACCTAGCTACAAGAGCTTTGTGATGAACTACAATATGCAGGGGATGGAAAAGACCATTCCTGAAGTATTTTCAATGCTGAAATCAGCGGAGGTAGAAATCAAAAAGGAACATCAAGTGTTGATGGTCAATAAAACCACCAAGTTCAAGAAAGGCAAGGGTAAGAAGAACTTCAAGAAGGACGGCAAGGATGTTGCTGCGCCCGGTAAGCCAGTTGCCAGGAAGAAGTCAAAGAATGGACCCAAGCCTGAGACTGAGTGCTTTTATTGCAAAGGGAAGGGTCATTGGAAGCGGAACTGCCCCAAATACTTAGCGGACAAGAAGGCCGACAACACTAAAGGTATATGTGATATACATGTAATTGATGTGTACCTTACCAGTACTCGTAGTAGCTCCTGGGTATTTGATACCGGTGCCGTTGCTCATATTTGTAACTCAAAGCAGGAGCTGCGGAATAAGCGGAGACTGGCGAAGGACGAGGTGACGATGCACGTCGGGAATCGTTCCAAGGTCGATGTGATCGTCGTCGGCACGCTACCTCTACATTTACCTACGGGATTAGTTTTAAACCTCAATAATTGTTATTTAGTGCCAGCTTTGAGCATGAACATTGTATCTGGATCTCGTTTAATACGAGATGGCTACTCATTTAAATCCGAGAATAATGGTTGTTCTATTTATATGAGAGATAAATTTTATGGTCATGCTCCGATGGTCAATGGTTTATTCTTAATGAATCTCGAACGTGATGTTACACATATTCATAGTGTGAATACCAAAAGATGTAAAGTTGATAACGATAGTCCCACATACTTGTGGCACTGCCGCCTTGGTCACATTGGTGTCAAGCGCATGAAGAAGCTCCATGCTGATGGACTTTTAGAGTCTCTCGATTATGAATCATTTGACACATGTGAACCATGCCTCATGGGCAAAATGACCAAGACTCCGTTCTCCGGAACAACGGAGCGAGCAACCAACTTATTGGAAATCAGACATACTGATGTGTGCGGTCCAATGAGCGTTGAGGCTCGCGGAGGATATTGTTATGTTCTCACTCTTACTGATGACTTGAGTAGATATGGGTATGTCTACTTGATGAAACACAAGTCTGAGACCTTTGAAAAGTTCAAGGAATTTCAGAATGAGGTAGAGAATCAACGTGACCGAAAAATAAAGTTCTTACGATCAGATCGTGGGGGAGAATATTTAAGTCACGAATTTGGCACACACACTTAAGGAAATGTGGAATCATTTCACAACTCACGCCGCCTGGAACACCTCAACGTAACGGTGTGTCCGAACGTCGTAATCGCACTCTATTGGATATGGTGCGACCTATGATGTCTCTTACTGATTTACCGCTATCATTTTGGGGATATGCTCTAGAGACAGCTACATTCACTTTAAATAGGGCACCGTCTAAATCCGTTGAGACGACACCATATGAATTATGGTTTGGGAAGAAACCTAAGCTGTCGTTTCTAAAAGTTTGGGATGCGATGCTTATGTCAAGAAACTTCAACCTGAAAAGCTCGAACCCAAGTCGGAAAAATGCGTCTTCATAGGATACCCTAAGGAAACCATTGGGTATACCTTCTACCTTAGATCCGAAGGCAAGATCTTTGTTGCCAAGAACGGATCCTTTCTGGAAAAAGAGTTTCTCTCGAAAGGAGTAAGTGGGAGGAAAGTAGAACTCGATGAAGTACTACCTCTTGAACCGGAAAGTAGTGCAGCTCAGGAAAATGTTCCTGTGGTGCCTACATTTACTGAAGAGGAAATTAATGATGATGATCAAGGTACTTCGAATCAGGTTTCTACTGAGCTTAGAAGGTCCACGAGGACACGTTCCACACCAGAGTGGTATGGCAACCCTGTCCTGGAAATCATGTTGTTAGACAACGGTGAACCTTCGAACTATGAAGAAGCGATGGCGGGCCCAGATTCCAACAAATGGCTTGAAGCCATGCAATCCGAGATAGGATCCATGTATGAAAACAAAGTATGGACTTTGACAGACTTGCCCGATGATCGGCGAGCGATAGAAAACAAATGGATCTTTAAGAAGAAGACGGACGCGGATGGTAATGTTACCATCTATAAAGCTCAACTTGTCGCTAAGGGTTATCGGCAAGTTCAAGGGGTTGACTACGATGAGACTTTCTCTCCCGTAGCGAAGCTGAAGTCCGCCTGAATCATGTTAGCAATTACCGCATACTATGATTATGAGATATGGCAAATGGATGTCAAAACTGCATTCCTTAACGGTTATCTTAAGGAAGAACTGTATATGATACAGCCGGAAGGTTTTGTCGACCCTAAGAATGCTAACAAGGTATGCAAGCTCCAGTGATCCATTTATGGGCTGGTGCAAGCATCTCGGAGTTGGAACATTCGCTTTGATGAGATGATCAAAGCGTTTGGGTTTGTGCAGACTTATGGAGAAGCCTGCGTTTACAAGAAAGTGAGTGGGAGCTCTGTAGAATTTCTCATATTATATGTAGATGACATACTTTTGATGGGAAATGATATAGAACTTTTGGACAGCATTAAGGCCTACTTGAAAAAGAGCTTTTCAATGAAGGACCTTGGAGAAGCTGCTTATATATTAGGCATCAAGATCTATAGAGATAGATCAAGATGCCTCATAGGTCTTTCACAAAGCACATACCTTGATAAGATATTGAAGAAGTTCAATATGGATCAGTCTAAGAAGGGGTTCTTGCCTGTGTTGCAAGGTGTGAAATTGAGCTCAGCTCAATGTCTGACCACGGCAGAAGATATAGAAGAGATGAGTGTCATCCCCTATGCCTCAGCCATAGGGTCTATTATGTATGCCATGCTGTGTACCAGACCTGATGTGAACCTTGTCGTAAGTTTGGTAGGAAGGTACCAAAGTAATCCCGGCAAGGAACATTGGACAGCGGTCAAGAATATCCTGAAGTACCTGATGTTGGGGAACGCAGTAATTTCAAAAAAAATCCTACGCACACGCAAGATCATGGTGATGCATAGCAACGAGAGGGGAGAGTGTTGTCTACGTACCCACGCAGACCGACTGCGGAAGCGTTGACGCAACATAGAGGAAGTAGTCGTACGTCTTCCCGATCCGACCGATCCAAGCACCGATACTCCGGCACCTCCGAGTTCTTAGCACACGTACAGCTCGATGATGATCCCCAGGCTCCGATCCAGCAAAGCGTCGGGGAAGAGTTCCGTCAGCACGACGGCCTGGTGACGATCTTGATGTTCTACCGTCGCAGGGCTTCGCCTAAGCACCGCTACAATATGATCGAGGTGGAATATGGTGGCGGGGGCACGGCACACGGCTAAGGAACGATCTCAAGGATCAACTTGTGTGTCTAGAGGTGCCCCCTGCCTCCGTATATAAAGGAGCCAAGGGGGAGGGGGCCGCCGGCCAGGAGGAGGGCGCAGGAGGAGTCCTAC
>NC_041382.1:690866382-690943325 GCF_002162155.2 Triticum dicoccoides | reverse complement strand
TCCTAGTTGGACTAGGATTCCCCGAGGGGGAAAGAGAGAGAGGGGGCCGGCCACCTCTCCTAGTCCTAATAGGACTAGGGGAGGGGGAGGTGCGCGGCCACCTTGGGATGCCCCTTTCTCCTTTCCACTAAAGCCCATTAAGGCCCATATGGCTCCCGGGGGGTTCCGGTAACCTCCCGGTACTCCGGTAAAATCCCAATTTCACCCGGAACACTTCCGATAACCAAACATAGGCTTCCAATATATCAATCTTTATGTCTCGGTCATTTCGAGACTCCTCGTCATGTCCATGATCACATCCGGGACTCCGAACAATCTTCGGTACATCAAAATGCATAAACTCATAATAACTGTCATCGTAACGTTAAGCGTGTGGACCCTACGGTTCGAGAACAATGTAGACATGACCGAGACACGTCTCCGGTCAATAACCAATAGCGGGACCTGGATGCCCATATTGGCTCCTACATATTCTATGAAGATCTTTATCGGTCAGACCGCATAACAACATACGTTGTTCCCTTTGTCATCGGTATGTTACTTGCCCGAGATTCGATCGCCGGTATCCAATACCTAGTTCAATCTCGTTACCGGCAAGTCTCTTTACTCGTTCCGTAATACATCATCCCGCAACTAACTCATTAGTTGCAATGCTTGCAAGGCTTATGTGATGTGCATTACCGAGAGGGCCCAGAGATACCTCTCCGACAATCGGAGTGACAAATCCTATTCTCGAAATACGCCAACCCAACATCTACCATTGGAGACACCTGTAGAGCTCCTTTATAATCACCCAGTTACGTTGTGACGTTTGGTAGCACACAAAGTGTTCCTCCGGCAAACAGGAGTTGCATAATCTCATAGTCATAGGAACATGTATAAGTCATGAAGAAAGCAATAGCAACATACTAAACGATCGGGTGCTAAGCTAATGGAATGGGTCATGTCAATCAGATCATTCAACTAATGATGTGACCTCGTTAATCAAATAACAACACTTTGTTCATGGTTAGGAAACATAACCATCTTTGATTAACGAGCTAGTCAAGTAGAGGCATACTAGTGACACTAAGTTTGTCTATGTATTCACACATGTATTATGTTTCCGGTTAATACAATTCTAGCATGAATAATAAACATTTATCATGATATAAGGAAATAAATAATAACTTTATTATTGCCTCTAGGGCATATTTCCTTCAGTCTCCCACTTGCACTAGAGTCAATAATCTAGATTACACAGTAATGATTCTAACACCCATGGAGCCTTGGTGCTGATCATGTTTTTCTCGTGGAAGAGGCTTAGTCAACGGGTCTGCAACATTCAGATCCGTATGTATCTTGCAAATTTCTATGTCTCCCACCTGGACTAGATCCCAGATGGAATTGAAGCGTCTCTTGATGTGCTTGGTCCTCTTGTGAAATCTGGATTCCTTTGCCAAGGCAATTGCAGCAGTATTGTCACAAAAGATTTTCATTGGACCCGATGCACTAGGTATGACACCTAGATCGGATATGAACTCCTTCATCCAGACTCCTTCGTTCGCTGCTTACGAAGCAGCTATGTACTCCGCTTCACATGTAGATCCCGCTACGACGCTTTGTTTAGAACTGCACCAACTGACAGCTCCAGCGTTTAATGTAAACACGTATCCGGTTTGCGATTTAGAATCGTCCGGATCAGTGTCAAAGCTTGCATCAACGTAACCTCTTACGGTGAGCTCTTTGTCACCTCCATATACGAGAAACATATCCTTAGTCCTTTTCAGGTATTTCAGGATGTTCTTGACCGCTGTCCAGTGATCCACTCCTGGATTACTTTGGTACCTCCCTGCTAAGCTTATAGCAAGGCACACATCAGGTCTGGTACACAGCATTGCATACATGATAGAACCTATTGCTGAAGCATAGGGAACATCTTTCATTTTCTCTCTATCTTCTGCAGTGGTCGGGCATTGAGTCTGACTCAACTTCACACCTTTTAACATAGGCAAGAACCCTTTCTTTGCTTGATCCATTTTGAACTTCTTCAAAATCTTGTCAAGGTATGTGCTTTGTGAAAGTCCAATTAAGCGCCTTGATCTATCTCTATAGATCTTTATGCCTAATATGTAAGCAGCTTCACCAAGGTCTTTCATTGAAAAACTCTTATTCAAGTATCCCTTTATGCTATCCAGAAATTCTATATCATTTCCAATCAGTAATATGTCATCCACATATAATATCAGAAATGCTACAGAGCTCCCACTCACTTTCTTGTAAATACAGGCTTCTCCGAAAGTCTGTATAAAACCAAATGCTTTGATCACACTATCAAAGCGTTTATTCCAACTCCGAGAGGCTTGCACCAGTCCATAAATGGATCGCTGGAGCTTGCACACTTTGTTAGCTCCCTTTGGATCGACAAAACCTTCCGGTTGCATCATATACAACTCTTCTTCCAGAAATCCATTCAGGAATGCAGTTTTGACATCCATCTGCCAAATTTCATAATAATAAAATGCGGCAATCGCTAACATGATTCGGACAGACTTAAGCATCGCTACGGGTGAGAAAGTCTCATCGTAGTCAACCCCTTGAACTTGTCGAAAACCTTTTGCGACAAGTCGAGCTTTGTAGACAGTAACATTACCATCAGCGTCAGTCTTCTTCTTGAAGATCCATTTATTCTCAATTGCTTGCCGATCATTGGGCAAGTCAACCAAAGTCCATACTTTGTTCTCATACATGGATCCCATCTCAGATTTCATGGCTTCAAGCCATTTTGCGGAATCTGGGCTCACCATCGCTTCTTCATAGTCCGTAGGTTCATCATGATCTAGCAGCATAATTTCCAAAACAAGATTACCGTACCACTCTGGTGCGGATCTCGCTCTGGTTGATCTACGAGGTTCAGTAGTATCTTGTCCTGAAGTTTCATGATCATCATCATTAGCTTCCTCACTAATTGGTATAGGTGTCGCAGAAACAGTTTTCTGTGATGTACTACTTTCCAATAAGGGAGCAGGTATAGTTACCTCGTCAAGTTCTACTTTCCTCCCACTCACTTCTTTCGAGAGAAACTCCTTCTCTAGAAAGGATCCATTCTTAGCAACGAATATCTTGCCTTCGGATCTGTGATATAAGGTGTACCCAACAGTCTCCTTTGGGTATCCTGTGAAGACACATTTCTCCGATTTGGGCTCGAGCTTATCAGGTTGAAGTTTTTTCACATAAGCATCGCAGCCCCAAACTTTAAGAAATGACAACTTTGGTTTCTTGCCAAACCATAGTACATAAGGCGTCGTCTCAACGGATTTTGATGGTGCCCTATTTAACGTGAATGCGGCCGTCTCTAAAGCATAACCCCAAAACGATAGCGGTAAATCAGTAAGAGACATCATAGATCGCACCATATCTAGTAAAGTACGATTATGACGTTCGGACACACCATTACGCTATGGTGTTCCGGGTGGCGTGAGTTGCGAAACTATTCCGCATTGTTTCAAATGTACACCAAACTCGTAACTCAAATATTCTCCTCCACGATCAGATCGTAGAAACTTTATTTTCTTGTTACGATGATTTTCAACTTCACTCTGAAATTCTTTGAACTTTTCAAATGTTTCAGACTTGTGTTTCATTAAGTAGATATACCCATATCTTCTTAAGTCATCTGTGAAGGTGAGAAAATAACGATATCCGCCACGAGCCTCAATATTCATCGGACCACATACATCGGTATGTATACAAACAACAACAACAACAACAAAGCCTTTAGTCCCAAACAAGTTGGGGTAGGCTAGAGGTGAAACCCATAAGATCTCGCAACCAACTCATGGCTCTGGCACATGGATAGCAAGCTTCCACGCACCCCTGTCCATAGCTAGCTCTTTGTCGATACTCCAATCCTTCAGGTCTCTCTTAACGGACTCCTCCCATGTCAAAATCGGTCGACCCCGCCCTCTCTTGACATTCTCCGCACGCTTTAGCCGTCCGCTATGCACTGGAGCTTCTGGAGGCCTGCGCTGAATATGCCCAAACCATCTCAAACGATGTTGGACAAGCTTCTCCTCAATTGGTGCTACCCCAACTCTATCTCGTATATCATCATTCCGGACTCGATCCTTCCTCGTGTGGCCACACATCCATCTCAACATACGCATCTCCGCCACACCTAACTGTTGAACATGTCGCCTTTTAGTCGGCCAACACTCCGCGCCATACAACATTGCGGGTCGAACCGCCGTCCTGTAGAACTTGCCTTTTAGCTTTTTGGCACTCTCTTGTCACAGAGAATGCCAGAAGCTTGGCGCCACTTCATCCATCCGGCTTTGATTCGATGGTTCACATCTTCATCAATACCCTCATCCTCCTGCAACATTGACCCCAAATACCGAAAGGTGTCCTTCCGAGGTACCACCTGGCCATCAAGGCTAACCTCCTCCTCCTCACAGCTAGTAGTACTGAAACCGCACATCATGTACTCGGTTTTAGTTTTACTAAGCCTAAACCCTTTCGATTCCAAGATTTGTCTCCATAACTCTAACTTCCTATTTACCCCCGTCCGACTATCGTCAACTAGCACCACATCATCCGCAAAGAGCATACACCATGGGATATCTCCCTGTATACCCCTTGTGACCTCATCCATCACCAATGCAAAAAGATAAGGGCTCAAAGCTGACCCCTGATGCAGTCCTATCTTAATCGGGAAGTCATCGGTGTCGACATCACTTGTTCGAACACTTGTCACAACATTATTGTACATGTCCTTGATGAGGGTAATGTACTTTGCTGGGACTTTGTGTTTCTCCAAGGCCCACCACATGACATTCTGCGGTATCTTATCATAGGCCTTCTCCAAGTCAATGAACACCATATGCAAGTCCTTCTTATGCTCCCTATATCTCTCCATAAGTTGTCGTACCAAGAAAATGGCTTCCATGGTCGACCTCCCAGGCATGAAACCAAACTAATTTTTGGTCACGCTTGTCATTCTTCTTAAGCGGTGCTCAATGACTCTCTCCCATAGCTTCATTGTATGGCTCATCAGCTTAATTCCACGGTAATTAGTACAACTCTGAACATCCCCCTTGTTCTTGAAGATTGGTACTAATATACTCCGTCTCCATTCTTCTGGCATCTTGTTTGCCCGAAAAATGAGGTTGAAAAGCTTGGTTAGCCATACTATCGCTACGTCCCCGAGACCTTTCCACACCTCAATGGGGATACAATCAGGGCCCATCGCCTTGCCTCCTTTCATCCTTTTTAAAGCCTCCTTCACCTCAGACTCCTGGATGCGCCGCACAAAACGCATGCTGGTCTCATCAAAGGAGTCATTCAGTTCAATGGTAGAACTCTCATTCTCCCCATTGAACAGCTTGTCGAAGTACTCCCGCCATCTATGCTTAATCTCTTCGTCCTTCACCAAGAGTTGGCCTGCTCCATCCTTGATGCATTTGACTTGGCCAATATCCCTCGTCTTCCTCGGTATGTATGATTTCCAATAAATCTGTTGCTCTCTCCATAGTACCGGAGAACGGCGTTTTAGTCATCTTGCCCAAGAGGCACGGTTCGCAAGTACCAAGTGATTCATAATCAAGTGGTTCCAAAAGTCCATCAGTATGGAGTTTCTTCATGCGCTTTATACCGATATGACCTAAACGGCAGTGCCACAAATAAGTTGCACTATCATTATCAACTCTGCATCTTTTGGCTTCAACATTATGAATATGTGTGTTACTACTATCGAGATTTATCAAAAATAGACCACTCCTCAAAGGTGCATGACCATAAAAGATATTACTCATATAAATAGAACAACCATTATTCTCTGATTTAAATGAATAACCGTCTCGCATTAAACAAGATCCAGATATAATGTTCATGCTCAACGCTGGCACCAAATAACAATTATTTAGTTCCAATATTAATCCCGAAGGTAGATGTAGAGGTAGCGTGCCGACCGCGATCACATCAACTTTGGAACCGTTTCCCACGCGCATCGTCACCTCGTCCTTCGCCAGTGTTCGCTTAATCCGTAGTCCCTGTTTCGAGTTGCAAATATTAGCAACAGAACCAGTATCAAATACCCAGGTGCTACTGCGAGCTCTAGTAAGGTACACATCAATAACATGTATATCACATATACCTTTGTTCACCTTGCCATCCTTCTTATCCGCCAAATACTTGGGGCAGTTCCGCTTCCAGTGACCAGTCTGCTTGCAGTAGAAGCACTCAGTTTCAGGCTTAGGTCCAGACTTGGGTTTCTTCTCCTAAGCAGCAACTAGTTCGCCGTTCTTCTTGAAGTTCTCCTTCTTCTTCCCTTTGCCCTTTTTCTTGAAACTAGTGGTCTTGTTAACCATCAACACTTGATGCTCCTTCTTGATTTCTACCTCCGCAGCTTTCAGCATTGCGAAGAGCTCGGGAATAGTCTTGTTCATCCCTTGCATATTATAGTTCATCACGAAGCTCTTGTAGCTTGGTGGCAGTGATTGGAGAATTCTGTCAATGACGCAATCATCTGGAAGATTAACTCCCATCTGAATCACGTGATTATTATACCCAGACATTTTGAGTATATGCTCACTGACAGAACTGTTCTCCTCCATCTTGCAGCTATAGAACTTATTGGAGACTTCATATCTCTCAATCCGGGCATTTGCTTGAAATATTAACTTCAACTCCTGGAACATCTCATATGCTCCATGACGTTCAAAACGTCGTTGAAGTCCCGATTCTAAGCCGTAAAGCATGGCACACTGAACTATCGAGTAGTCATCAGCTTTGCTCTGCCAGACGTTCATAACATCTGGTGTTGCTCCAGTAGCAGGCCTGGCACCTAGCGGTGCTTCCAGGACGTAATTCTTCTGAGAAGCAATGAGGATAATCCTCAAGTTACGGACCCAGTCCGTGTAATTGCTACCATCATCTTTCAACTTTGCTTTCTCAAGGAACGCATTAAAATTCAACGGAACAACAGCACGAGCCATCTATCTACAATCAACATAAACAAGCAAGATACTATCAGGTACTAAGTTCATGATAAGTTTAAGTTCAATTAATCAGATTACTTAAGAACTCCCACTTAGATAGACATCCCTCTAATCCTCTAAGTGATCACGTGATCCAAATCAACTAAACCATAACCGATCATCACGTGAGATGGAGTAGTTTTCAATGGTGAACATCGTTATGTTGATCATATCTACTATATGATTCATGCTCGACCTTTCGGTCTCCGTGTTCCGAGGCCATATCTGCATATGCTAGGCTCGTCAAGTTTAACCTGAGTATTCTGCGTGTGCAAAAACTGGCTTGCACCCGTTGTAGATGGACGTAGAGCTTATCACACCCGATCATCACGTGGTGTCTGGGCACGACGAACTTTGGCAACGGTGCATACTCAGGGAGAACACTTCTTGATAATTTAGTGAGAGATCATCTTATAATGCTACCGTCAATCAAAGCAAGATAAGATGCATAAAAAAGATAAACATCACATGCAATCAATATAAGTGATATGATATAGCCATCATCATCTTGTGCTTGTGATCTCCATCTTCGAAGCACCGTCATGATCACCATCATCACCAGCGCGACACCTTGATCTCCATCGTAGTATCGTTGTCGTCTTGCCAATCTTATGCTTCCACGACTATCACTACCGCTTAGTGATAAAGTAAAGCATTACATCGCGATTGCATTGCATACAATAAAGCGACAACCATATGGCTCCTGCCAGTTGCCGATAACTCGGTTACAAAACATGATCATCTCATACAATAAAATTCATCATCATGCCTTGACCATATCACATCACAACATGCCCTGCAAAAACAAGTTAGACGTCCTCTACTTTGTTGTTGCAAGTTTTACGTGGCTGCTACGGGCTTAAGCAAGAACCAATCTCACCTACGCATCAAAACCACAACGATAGTTTGTCAAATAGACTCCGTTTTAACCTTCGCAAGGACCGGGCGTAGCCACACTCGGTTCAACTAAAGTTGGAGAGACAGTCGCCCGCAAGCCACCTATGTGCAAAGCACGTCGGGGGAACCGGTCTCGCATAAGCGTACGCATAATGTTGGTCCGGGTCGTCTCGTCCAACAATGTCGCCGAACCAAAGTATGACATGCTGGTAGGCAGTATGACTTATATCGCCCACAACTCACTTGTGTTCTACTCGTGCATATAACATCAAACCATAAAACCTAGGCTCGGATGCCACTGTTGGGGAACGCAATAATTTCAAAAAATTTCCTACGCACATGCAAGATCATGGTGATGCATAGCAACGAGAGGGGAGAGTGTTGTCTACGTACCCACGCACACCGACTGCGGAAGTGTTGACGCAACGTAGAGGAAGTAGTCGTACGTCTTCCCGATCCGACCGATCCAAGCACCGATACTCCGGCACCTCCGAGTTCTTAGCACACGTACAGCTCGATGATGATCCCCGGGCTCCGATCCAGCAAAGCGTCGGGAAAGAGTTCCGTCAGCACGACGGCCTGGTGACGATCTTGATGTTCTACGATCTTGATGTTCTACCGTCAGCACGACGGCCCGTCAAGGATCAACTTGTGTGTCTAGAGGTGCCCCCTGCCTCTGTATATAAAGGAGCCAAGAGGGAGGGGGCCGCCGGCCAGGAGGAGGGTGCAGGAGGAGTCCTACTCCTACCGGGAGTAGGACTCCCCCCCCCCCCCAATCCTAGTTGGACTAGGATTCCCCGAGGGGGAAGGAGAGAGAGGGGGGCGGCCACCTCTCCTAGTCCTAATAGGACTAGGGGAGGGGGAAGGCGCGCGGCCACCTTGGGCTGCCCCTTTCTCCTTTCCACTAAAGCCCATTAAGGCCCATATGGCTCCCGGGGGGTTCCAGTAACCTCCCGGTACTCCGGTAAAATCCCGATTTCACCCGGAACACTTCCAATAACCAAACATAGGCTTCCAATATATCAATCTTTATGTCTCGACCATTTAGAGACTCCTCGTCATGTCCATGATCATATCCGGGACTCTGAACAATCTTCGGTACATCAAAATGCATAAACTCATAATAACGGTCATCGTAACGTTAAGCGTGCGGACCCTACGGTTCGAGAACAATGTAGACATGACCGAGACACGTCTCCGGTCAATAACCAATAGCGGGACCTGGATGCCCATATTGGCTCCTACATATTCTACGAAGATCTTTATCGGTCAGACCGCATAACAACATACGTTGTTCCCTTTGTCATCGGTATGTTACTTGCCCGAGATTCGATCGTCGGTATCCAATACCTAGTTCAATCTCGTTACTGGCAAGTCTCTTTACTCGTTCCGTAATACATCATCCCGCAACTAACTCATTAGTTGCAATGCTTGCAAGGCTTATGTGATGTGCATTACCGAGAGGGCCCAGAGATACCTCTCCGACAATCGGCGTGACAAATCCTATTCTCGAAATACGCCAACCCAACATCTACCATTGGAGACACCTGTAGATCTCCTTTATAATCACCCAGTTACGTTGTGACGTTTGGTAGCACACAAAGTGTTCCTCCGGCAAACGGGAGTTGCATAATCCCATAGTCATAGGAACATGTATAAGTCATGAAGAAAGCAATAGCAACATACTAAACGATCGGGTGCTAAGCTAATGGAATGGGTCATGTCAATCAGATCATTCAACTAATGATGTGACCTCGTTAATCAAATAACAACACTTTGTTCATGGTTAGGAAACATAACCATCTTTGATTAACGAGCTAGTCAAGTAGAGGCATACTAGTGACACTAAGTTTGTCTATGTATTCACACATGTATTATGTTTCCGGTTAATACAATTCTAGCATGAATAATAAACATTTATCATGATATAAGGAAATAAATAATAACTTTATTATTGCCTCTAGGGCATATTTCCTTCACCTGAAAAGGACTAAGGACATGTTTCTCGTTTATGAAGGTGACGAAGAGCTTGTCGTAAAGGGTTACGTCGACGCTAGCTTCGACACTGATCTAGATGACTCTAAGTCACAAACCGGATACGTGTATATGTTGAATGGTGGAGCAGTAAGCTGCTGCAGCTGCAAGCAGAGCGTCGTGGCGGGATCTACATGTGAAGCGGAGTACATGGCAGCCTCGGAGGCAGCGCATGAAGCAATTTGGGTGAAGGAGTTCATCACCGACCTAGGAGTCATACCCAATGCGTCGGGGCCGATCAAACTCTTCTGTGACAACACTGGAGCTATTGCACTTGCCAAGGAGCCCAGGTTTCACAAGAAGACCAGGCATATCAAGCGTCGCTTCAACTCCATTCGTGAAAATGTTCAAGATGGAGACATAGGAATTTGCAAAGTGCATACGGATCTGAATGTTGCAGATCCGTTGACTAAACCTCTTCCGCGAGCAAAACATGATCAACACCATAACTCTATGGGTGTTCGATTCATCACAATGTACCTAGATTATTGACTCTAGTGCAAGTGGGAGACTGTTGGAAATATGCCCTAGAGGCAATAATAAAAGGATTATTATTATATTTCCTTATTCATGATAATTGTCTTTTATTCATGCTATAATTGTGTTATCCGGAAATCGTAATACATGTGTGAATACATAGACACCAACATGTCCCTAGTAAGCCTCTAGTTGACTAGCTCGTTGATCAACAGATAGTCATGGTTTCCTGACTATGGACATTGGATATCATTGATAACGAGATCACATCATTAGGAGAATGATGTGATGGACAAGACCCAATCCTAAGCATAGCACAAGATCGTATAGTTCGTTTGCTAGAGCTTTTCCAATGTCAAGTATCTTTTCCTTAGACCATGAGATCGTGTAACTCCCGGATACCGTAGGAGTGCTTTGGGTGTACCAAACGTCACAACGTAACTGGGTGACTATAAAGGTATACTACGGGTATCTCCAAAAGTGTCTGTTAGGTTGACACGGATCGAGACTAGGATTTGTCACTCCGAATGACGGAGAGGTATCTCTGGGCCCACTCGGTAATGCATCATCATAATGAGCTCAAAGTGACCAAGTGTTTGGTCACGGGATCATGCATTACGGTACGAGTAAAGTGACTTGCCGGTAACGAGATTGAACGAGGTATTGGGATACCGACGATCGAATCTCCGGCAAGTAACATACCGATTGACAAAGGGAATTGTATACGGGGTTGCTTGAATCCTCGACATCGTGGTTCATCCGATGAGATCATCGAGGAGTATGCGGGAGCCAACATGGGTATCCAGATCCCGCTGTTGGTTATTGGCCGGAGAGCCATCTCGGTCATGTCTACATGTCTCCCGAACACGTAGGGTCTACACACTTAAGGTTCGGTGACGCTAGGGTTGTAGAGATATGAGCATGCAGTAACCCGAAAGTTGTTCGGAGTCCCAGATGAGATCCCGGACGTCAAGAGGAGTTTCGGAATGGTTCGGAGGTAAAGAATTATATATGGGAAGTCGAGTTTCGGCCATCGGGAAAGTTTTGGGGGTCATCGGTATTGTACCGGGACCACCGGAAGGGTCCCGGGGATCCACCGGGTGGGGCCACCTATCCCGAAGGGCCCCATGGGCTGAAGTGGGAGGGGAACCAGCCCCTAGTGGGCTGGTGCGCCCCCCCTTGGGCCCCCCTGCGCCTAGGGTTGGGAACCCTAGGGGAGGGGGCGCCTCCACTTGCCTTGGGGGGCACTCCACCCCCTTGGCCGCCGCCCCCCCTAGGAGATCCCATCTCCTAGGGCCGCCGCCCCCCTGGGGACCCTATATATAGAGGGGGGAGGGAGGGCAGACGCACCCATGCCCCTGGCGCCTCCCTCTCCCACTCCAACACCTCCTCCTCCTCCGTAGAGCTTGGCGAAGCCCTGCCGAAGTACTGCCTCTCCACCACCACCACGCCGTCGTGCTGCTGCTGGAGCCATCTTCCTCAACCTCTCCCTCCTCCTTGCTGGATCAAGGCGCGGGAGACGTCATCCGCTCCGTACGTGTGTTGAACGCGGAGGTGCCGTCCGTTCGGCGCTAGAATCTCCGGTGATTTGGATCACGATGAGTACGACTCCCTCAACCCCGTTCTCTTGAATGCTTCCGCTCGCGATCTACAAAGGTATGTAGATGCACTTCGATCACTCGTTGCTAGATGAACTCATAAATAGATCTTGGTGAAACCGTAGAAAAATTTTATTTTCTGCAACGTTCCCCAACACGAAGCAGATCCGCACAAGGCCACTAACGAAGGTTCGTCCACCGGCAAGGGGACCCCGCAGACCACCACCTACTACCAAGATCGCTCACCGGGAAGTCCAACCACGCCGCTCACCGATGTCCAGCCACCAGAGCAAGCTGGAATCCGGCCAACACGTCCGCCAAGGCCGCCGCAGTTGCGCCGCCACCCTACCAGCCACAGGCCGAGGCAAGGGCGGCGCCCGCAGCCCAGGTCATCTTGGTCCCGCGGCGCTGGCCAGGCCGGACCTGGAGCAGCCACCGCTGCTCGGAGCAGCCGCCACCGCTGGCCCACCAGCGCGCACCACCAGCCATCCGCGCCCATAGCCACCCGACGAGATCCAGGTCGGGTCGTGACCTAGACCACCGCCGCCAGCGCTGCAGGGACGCTTGCCACCTCCCAGCCGCCCAGCCACCGGATCTGTGCATCACCGCGACCGGGAACCCGCCGGACCCGCGCCCCCATGAGCAGCGTCGCCTGCGCCACCGGAATCCTGAACAGGGGAGGGAGGGAGATGCCCCGCCACCGCCCGCGGCGCACGAGCTTCGCCCGGCGGCGCGCTCCAACGGCGGCGAGGGGGAGGAGGAGCCGAGAGGGGGAGCTTGGGCTGGCGGCGGATCTAGGGCTCCCGGACGTGCGCGCGGGGCGCGTCACGGGTGCGAGGGGGGGTCCAAGACGCAAGATGGGAAACATCGTTTGATGATCCATTTGGCAGCAACATGTATGGAAATAATCATGGATTGGACAAAAAGGCTGCATTCATTTTCTCCTTCAATAAGATTGAAGTTGTGTTTCGGTGTTGTGTTCTTTTCTTTACCTTGAGAAGCATAAGTATGACCCCCTGATTTCAACAGGATTCTAAGAACAAATTATGTGGGTTGAAGAAAGATAAGGAGCATGGTTGAGTCTCAGTTGTGTGCATATAAGAGGTTCTTTCTTCTCTTCCTTTTTTTTGCGGGAATATGAAGCCGGCAGGTCATTGCTCAGTAAAAGAATGAACCTCAAGAGCGGAAGTGATGAGGCAGCTAAATGTAAACAAGGCGAAATTGAACACATAGGTAATTTTGGTGTTCCCGTTGCGTTTTCCACTATGTTGGGTTCAATATATAAAAAATCCGGGAAGGTAGCTCATGAATGAAAAATGTTCAGAGTAACTATTGAGAGCTTTTCAAGTGCAGAATTATCTAGAAAAACTACATAGATTGATCATAAGAAATAATTTGATTCTAGGAGTAAAAGGTGTGTATACACAGTATGATATATCTCAACAATTTGTTAATCTTTTTTTTCTATTAAAAGGATTACAACCTTACCTGAACTACAGTGCAGTAGTATGAGTTAAGCAGTACCTAAATCGATCACATAATGTAACATCACGGTCAATTTAGGAGTTGCTGGCCTCACTATCCATTGAAGATAACTGCGATTAGGCGATGGCTTACATAGGGAAGAAAAACAATGAAGAAGAGTGGTCTAAATGAGTTTGTCCGGCTATCACTACGATGTTAAATTTTTGTTATTAAGCTGAACTGTATGCGTCAGTAGCTTGACTGTAACAGATCCTAGGGGAAATTTAACATACTAATCACTATTTAGGGAAATATTATGCTTTTTTCTGACACTTCAGCACCATTGATCAAGGTTTTAGTGCAATATTTAGAAACATTGAAAACATTGCTCCTGTTTACCTTCTATTATTAATCGCACAAACAAATTCTAATGTCAATTTACTGGATTACATATCAGGATGTATTTGCTAATGATATGTTGGAGTTTATTAGCAGCATGCCAATATATCCTTTCTCACTCCCTGACTGTCCTGTCCTGTGTGTGTCACAGAATTTTGTTTTAAGGACAACCTTTTGAGGTGTAATACGGATGCGCTGTTTGGTTGGTACATGCCCTGCATTAGGTGTTATTTTTTTTCCATGGTATTCATTCACTTTAGAAATTATCTGCACCCTATTTGGACAGTGCAGCAACTGCTTTGTCTGCTTTGTTCTGTAGCAGGTAACAGTGCAGAGTCACTTAGTTGCTTATATGGAATGAAACCACCATCAGAATTAGTTCTCATGTTCATTTGAAGATCATGGCTACCGGATTTTATCCATTAGAATTAGCTCTCATATTCATTTTCAAGACCATGGTTTCGGATTTTAGCTTTTCTATAGGCGCCTACTGGAATAATGTATTTACCAGGCATTTTTAACTTCTATGTTACTAGGCATGTGAAATATGTTTAAAATTTATTATTTTACCTTGGAAATCGTCAACAGAGCAACCAACTCATGTAGCACTAGAAACTTTGCTATGTTGTACTACATTTTTTGTGGAATAATGTATACTCCGTTAATGGCATGTTTAACTTCTGGGTTACTAGGCATGTGAAATCTGTTTGAAATAATATTTTTTGAAAATATTTTTATCTTGGAAATCTTCAGTGAAGCAAGCAACTTATGTATAGCACTAAAAACTTCGCTTTGTTCTCGTAACACCGTTTGATGGAGGACTTTATTTAGGGGATGGAAGACTTATTTCCTTTGTTGATTGTTGCAGGAATCTGTAAGGTATTCACAATGGCGGAGGTCTTCAGGTGAGCAACCATGATGACGGTTGAAGAAGCCGCCGATGCTACCAGATTTCAGGTTTCTGCGTGATTTTTGGACTATTTACAAATCTTGAAGCAGATGTTCCACCTCCTGGTTCAGAATTTAACGTTCCTTGTGTTATTCTACCCTGAAACTCAGATTGCGAAGAGTGTGCCTGATGTTCTTTAGTTAAGCTTTTAGTTATGTTAATTATATATAAGTTCATTGGTGATATTTTCATTACAATGCATGGAACTTTTTTGTGTCAGCAATTGTTATGCAGATTTAAACCAGTGAACCAGTACGTCATGCTTTGACATTTGCTATGTGGACTTAGGACTTGCACCATTGTGCAGAAATGTCGTGTTCTATGGGTGCTGGGAGGAAGCTGTCGAGATGTATAGTTTGCATTGTGCCAACTCCAATAATGCACACAAATTCTCATCTTCCTCTCAAAGATTTGCAAGTAATATGTCAATTGAACATTGAGTTCGTTATCTAATGCAAAATTAGATACGTGCAAACTTCATAAGTAAAATTAGATACATGCAAACTTTATAAGTGACATATGCTATGTGCACTTCACATCTTGTGAACTTCACAAAAATGCGGGGACGTGTACTTCCTTTTTCAGAAAAAAAAATCATAGTTACAGATTTTCATGAGGTTAAAAAAGCTCAAGCAATCAGTTGACAATGTTAATATTGGTTATCCAAAATTCACAATCATCCATTTTGCAGTAAGATGTTTCAGTTGTCGATCTTTGTACAATTGACTTCTGTTTTGCCAACTTGACCATCGCAGATCTCAAACAAGTGAATCAAAGTTATGAAACTGCATGTGTGGCTGTTGTATAGTTGAGGCTGTTAAGCAAATCAGCTAGATATACCACATACAATAGAATCATGGGTAATAATCGACCTCCCACACCAGCCAGGTGACTACATTCACTGGTGCACTGCGAGAGAAAATGCTACCCATGTTGCTTTGGACTACATCCGTACTCTATAACATCATGGACGACCATAATTATCATGCTTTTTAAATCTCTTATAATTATCATGCTTTTTAAGTCACCAAGAGAAATCTACTTTCGGCACAGAAGTGAGCCCGCACCAAACAATGGCATGCCAGCAGCTAAATGCGAAAATGAATTCATACGGTAGACTAAGATTCTGGCAAACATATGTGACAATATTTTAAACATCATACAGTTGCACATGTATCCTCAGTGTCCATAAACTGAAGATCCAATAATCACATGCTGTAAGTCGCATGCAAGAACCACTTCATCATGGGCTAATGCCACAGGAGGCTACACCAGATGATCTAAGCTAGCAGTGAACGTACTGTGTTAATCTTAACTCTAATTAATTATAGGATAAATGAAGTTTACAACAGACAACCCACAGCCCACACACTTCAGTTCATTCAAAATAATAAAGCAGTCAACCGACACACTTTAGTTGTCTGGACCAAAATAAAGCACAGCTTCCTTTCCTCTCCTAATAAATATTTGCTTGCTGCACCGATAGAATAAACGCCTCTGACCAAACGCCCACTCTAGGAGGAAGCTGAGACAAGGCATCAACTAGTGCTGTCATGATCCTTTCGTCCCTTGCTGTCACGGTCCTTCTCTCCCTGTCCGTAAAAGAAAGAAAGAAAAAATCAATCAGTCAATGAGTATAATCAATGAGTATTGCCAACAAAAGAAACAAGGCATATGTTACCTTCTCTTTCTCTCCTGTTCACTGAATTCAAGTAGAGCCATTCCTACCTTGAATCCAGACTTTGCATCACTTATTCCCCTTATTATGCCATGGTAGGCCTTACATATTGCCTCTCTAACCTTGTTACTATGATCCTCATGAGGATCCTGATCGAGTTGAACAGCCTTTTCCATAACTAAAAGCTTTTCCATAACTGGAGGCAGGTACTTCTCAAACTTCTCACCAAGAGAAAGAGCAATCTGTCCAATGCTTGATAGAATTAGAGGTTGAAGTGTCAATTCTACCATACCTTGATACAGAACTTCCATAATATGATCAAAGCACGGCACAACTTCTTCCTCTTTTCCCTCTTTTCCCAAGACATGGCATATATCACATATAACTTCTAAATAAAGTGGAGAGAGTCGCTTCACACTGAAATATTGTAGCACCATAGGCATGTGTTGTCCAAAATCAGCACCAATGGCATGAGCAAGAGCACCAATGGCAAGGGCTGCTCCATTACGTGCACTTGTACTCTCACGGGTTAAGAGAGGGCACAATAACAGCAACAAACATTTAGCAGACCCCTCAAGTGTATCTCCAAGCTTGTGGATTAAGACTTCAACTAGACCACACAACAAGACCTCAAGTTGGTTCTTCCTCTGAAGAGATGAAATTGCACCATGACCATGAAGCACAATGTTGAATCTCCTCATGATATGAGACATCAAGCCCATAAGAGCCTCCCAAACTTGTAAGTCCCGGGTGTCACTAACTTCCACAATCTCACTCAATGCTTTATAAGGAGATGCTAGGAAACTAAAAGGGGTCTCCCTAGCCAGATCGGAAGCACGCATGAGAGCATCAATAAGAGGCTTAACAAAAGGTGAAAGCTCACATGAATTTGACTTTGACCCTGACTTTGCATCTTCTCCATAACCTCGTGCAAGAAAATATAGAGCTCCATGCACTTCAATGGACACTTGAGGGACATCACAGCTCCTCTCTATCAAGAGCTCCATGATCCTATCCAGGGACACCACCTCATTTCTCATGATTCTATGTGCATCCACAAGCTCAAACAGCCGCCCAAGAGTCCATGCAGCCCTGCCTCTTACACCTTCCGCCTGATATTCCATCAAGGCAAGCAATAAATCAACTAGAGGAGCAAGCTGCTTGACTGAGGGACCTTCGAGGATAAAACCTAATGGAGACAATGCAGCTATCTTATGTGGCCCATTCATGTTCTCCTCAACAAAATGCATCACAGTGGGGACAACTCCACCCTTCAGAATTCTAGCTGCAAGGCCTAGGCATGTCATGGAAATGACTTGTAAAGTCTCATCTTCCTCTTGTTCCCAATTGTCTTCAAGGTTTACTCCCTTTTGTTCCACATTTTCATCTCCCTCTTCTTCTTGTTCCCCGGTCAGAGAAATGTTTCCATCTCCCTCATCTTCATCTCCCTGTTTCCAAATGTCCATTTGTTCTAAATCCCTCTCTTCTTCATTTAAGTAAGTTTGTAGGAGAAGTGGGACCAATGAATAGAGAAGACCAGTAAAGTAAGATTCATCTTTATCTTCTTTTTCTTCTTCTTCTTCTTCTTCTTCTTCTTCTTCTTCTTCTTCTTCTTCTTCTTCTAGCCAATCAATCTCTTTTTCGCAAATAGTGATCCACAACTTGATACATTGGACTTTAAGTGATTCCACATCTCCATTCAAAGCTTGCATTGTAATACGCATCAGCACTTCTACGTCGGGTTCGAATTTGGTATGACAAGTGGATGCAATTGCAACGAGGCACTCAAATGCTGCCTCTGGGATCTCTGTTCCAGATGTTCTATAAGCCACAGCAAAAACTGCCTCTATAGCACCTCTCCAATCATGGCCTTCAAACTTAGTAAACTCAAAAATGTTGTGTAAAGCTTTAAGGGCTGCCAGATGGACTTGAGAACCTAGCACCTCGTCGTTCAGTGCACTGATGACACTAGCAATAACATCATCCACTTGATCCCGCTTGACAACGTTAGGGATCTTTGCCTTGAAGATATACTGGAGCACCTCTAGAGTTGCTTGCTTTAGGGAAGAAGATAAACTTGCCATGTTGTCCATTAATTTACCAACAAGGTCCAGCCACTGATTCCGGGGTATCTCCATGCATGCAACCCTCGCAATAACTTCTGCAATAACTTTTGACGAGGGGTGCCTTGAATGAGATGGCCTTGAATCAATTTCTAGTGTCATGAGCAAGTTATTCTTAATCTCTAATCGGATAGATTTATCCACGCTGAGCCATTTTAGACAAATTAGATCCTTGTGTGCATCCTTGAGTGCAGGATCCTTCGAGTCCAAGGAGTTCTTAAGGGTGATGGCAGCAAGTACCCTAGACTCTTCTGGAATCCCCTCCCTCACGAGCTCAGATGATAAATATAGCAGAAAGTTGGGAAGATCACGATTTTGGAGCCGCTTTAGCATGTCTTCTCCTATTGACCTTATGTTGTTATCTGGGTTGGAAGCATGTGTGAGAGCATCATTTACATCAATTGATTCATCCATATCACCTTTCTTGGGCAAGTCCCCCCAGCAAACATCCAAGATAGAAAAAAAACAAATTAACCCCCCAAAGTAAGGTATGTAAGAACCAAATAAATGGATGGAGAACTAATTGCTATGTTACTTGGAACATATAACCATAGTTGGAAGAAGAAATAAAAACTTCATTAGCAGGAGCCTTGAAGTCACAACTAAAATACTACGAGTAAAATAACTAAAATACTAGGACTAAATAACTATAATAGGAGGGACTAAAATAACTTAAAATACTAGGACTTAAATATTAGTAGGAGAAAATTACAAGAAAACTAGTAATCATAGTCAAACGGAAGAAACTTGAAGAACAAAATTTAGAAGAAAATAGTCATAGTTAAGTCATATACATCCCAAGACATGAAACAAAGAAAGCACTGAACAAGATAATTCTTAATAGTATAAACTAGAAAAAATAACTAAAAGCATCATTCTTGATAGCTTAAAGATAGATAGTATCCCTTGCTAATAATCATAGTCTACAACAAAAACAAAAAACTAGGAGCAAATTTACAGCAAAGCCTCCAGCACAAAGGGCTATAATACTACCATGAAGTATAGTGTAAATACAAAATGAGTCTAATTAGTACTACAACACAAAGACAGAGAGAGGACCATTATGCCTTATAGCAAAAATTGATGGATAAATGCCTATATCTATAAAACTTATACAAAACATATCTTAAAGCAAAAATATATACAAAGTACCAAATGGACTGGGCTAGTTTTAGTTCCAAAGGGTAGTGCATGAACATCCTTTAACTAAGATTAAAAAACTAATAATTCAAACGGGAGCAATATAAGCTAAACCAAAAAATCCTCTAACCACGATTAATCAAGAACTAATAATCGGGGCATATAAGCTACACAGAACTACGAATGAGGGACCTTAAGAGGAACATCAACGTGAGGAGAGAAAAAACAGGTTAACTATACCTAACTATCCCCAGAACCAAAAGAGCACAACCACCTCCCCAAAGCAACAACAAATCAACCTTCCCTAGATTGTTGTCCCTGGTCACTTAATGTAATATGGGATCATCACTGTCAAAACTTAAACTTCTTAGAAGACCTGGCCTTGCAATTAGAGATGAGAGTGGTGAGGAGCTAGCCAGGCGGCGATTAGAGGTAAGGATCCAATAGATCTTACCAGAAAAAGGAGGACGCCGGCCGTTTCCAGTCGTGCGCCTCCGCTAGCTCGGGAGTTCGATTGCGGTGTGTCAGTAGCTCAAGAACTGGCGGCGGCGAGCGGATGTCCAAGGGAAGCCCTAAAGAGTTCGAGGCGGCGAGCGGATGTCCAAGGGAAACCCTATAAGTAAATTCTACGGTGTCTCAGTCACGTTCCAAGCCGTTGGATGGATGTTGCTTTAAGATTCGCGAAGCGCTGCCGACTTTCGCTTTCGGCCTGTTTAGGGATGCGCGATGGGCTGGATGCGAGGGAGGGGGTGTACTTTTCTTTTGTCGGCTGGGCTTTTCCGACCGGGCAATCTGTGGGACAGGCTATTGTCATGGATGAGCAATGCTACACCTACGGGAAGCTACAAAAACTTTTACGTAATTGCCGCCGGGGCACACCGCTGAAATCAGAGGGGGGCGGTTAATTAGGAGTGGATGGTTCATTAGACGAGTAAGAATAGGACAAGTCAGCACGTAAGCTCAGTACGTAAAAATCTGTACGTAAGTCTAGCATTTTTGGTCATGGATACCCCTCAAAAAAAAAGGCTATTGTCATGGATCCCCTAATAAGAGCTCCTACTCCGCGCCTTCAGCGCCAACTAACCAACGGCGTTTCCTAAACGGCGCCCGTAGCGCTCGTTTCTTTGTTATTTACAAACTGGCGCACACCCTTTTGCCACGTTGGGCCGGCCCAGTTTCACTTTTTTTTTCTGTTTCTAAACTGCAAAAAACAGTCGAGCGCTGGATTCAAACCTGCAACATGCCAGATTTAGTGATCGACCCAATAGCCACCCCGCCACATCACATGGTGTCATTAGATTCAGGTCTATAATTATTTTCTTCTTTCTTCATATTCTTTTTTTTTCTCTGTCCATTTTGTCTTTCTTTTTTCAAATTCGTGAACTTTTTCTTCAAATAGATAACTTTTTTCAAAATACAAAAACGTTTTTTCGAAGTCATAAACTTCTTTTCCAAACCGATGAACTCTTTTTCAAATTCGTTGAACCTTTTTCAAATCTTTTGTGAACTTTTTTCAAAATTGATGAACATGTTTCAAAGTTGATGAACTTTTTTCAAATTCGTGAACTTTTTCCAAAATTAGATGAACATTTAAAAAAAATCTGTGAGCATTTTGTTTCGATTTTCTTGTCAAAATGACGACTTTATTCAAATTCGATGAACTTTTTTCAAAATCGTTGAACTTTTTTTTCAAATTCGATGAACTATTTTCAAAATTTATGAACTTTTCTTAAAATTCATGAACTTTTTTATATTTTTGTGAACTTTTTAAATTCAATGAAGTTTTTTTAGATGCACGAATATTTTCAAATTCATAGACTTTTTTTAATGCACAATGTTTTTTTCTAAATTCATGAACTTATTTTTATTAGTGATTTTTTCTAAATTCATGAACTTGTTTCAATGCTTTGGAAACTCAACGGTGCATTGTTCAAACGATGAGTGGTCAGGTCACGCGAACGACCGTGCGATACTCTCCCAGCAAAAAAAAAAAGACCGTGCGATGCGTCTGGAGCGAGCTGCCTGTAGAACGATCGATCGAGCGGTCGCTGGTCTTTGATGGGCCGGCCCAATACACCAGGCGCGTGAGCGCCGGCTGGTCAAGTGGCGCTTAAGGCGCCCTTTAGGAGCTCCCCCAACCAACTGGCTCTTCCCAAAAAAGAAAAGAAAAAAACTAACCAACTGACTGTCGCAGCACCGCCTTGCTGGGCTGGCCCACGAACGGGTAACACGAGTGGACAAAAAAATCCTAAAAAGGTGGCAACACCAGGATTCGAACTCACGCCTTTGCTTTCTAAGCCCGCTTAGCTAGTAGAACCACCTACCACTTTTGGTCGGTAGTGCCTCGACAGTATAATTAAGGACGATATGGGCTGCGTGGTTCCAAAAAAGTGAAAGTTCAAGATTAATAAAAAGTTTGCAATTTTTTTCAAAATAGAAAAGGCTCACGTATTCAAAAAAGTTGACAAATAATGAAAATTGTTCACAAAATTTCAAAAAGATCACTAATTTTAGAAAATTCCGTTTGTTTGAAAACAGTTCACAGATTTGAAAAAGTTCACGTGAATGGCGGGTGGTGTCCTCGTACGGGGGATTTGAAAAAGCTCGATTAGTGATGTTTGTTTAAATAGAAAACCGACGGTAGGGTTTCCTTCGCCGCCGCGCCGCCATGCCGTCGCTTCCGGCAGCCCTCGCCACCATCTTCCGTCCCCAATCGCCGTTGTAGTCCTCCCCCGCCGGTAAATAGCCTTGACGGAGCCCTAGCCACCGTCTCCCTGGAGCACGGCGCCCGCCGATATTCACGATGGAGCGCCGGTGGACGTCCTGATCGTGGGCGAGGACCCCGCCGAGGCGACTAACCTCGCCACCGCGCGACTCCCCTAGCATCTCTGCCATCGCCTCGCGCTGCCGTGTGCAAGGACCAAGGATACCACCGGCTCTCCTTGATATCTCTGTCTCCACTCTCCCGAGGTGCGAGGACTTCGCCGGCGTCAAAGCCACTGCCGGGCGGGACGCGCAGACGCCCGAGGGGCGCGGCGCTCCTCTCCTGGTGCAGCGCACAAGGGAAGGAGGAGGGGATCGAGCTGCCGGCACACCACCCGCCGTTCGCCCCTGGTCCAGACTTTGTCGGAACTCCATCTGTCGGTTCTGCACTTAGGTATTCACTAAAGGAAACCTTGCAATTTCCTGATATATCTTCATGGTTGTTGAAGCCAAGCTAACATCTCATCTGCTTTTTAATTACGCCCTATCCCAACCTGAAAATTCCTATTTATATGACTAATGAATCCTGTGTCAAGACTAAGTATGTACGAACAGTTTTGCAAAATTTACTTTCTTTAACTGATGGTCTGGAGTAGTGTCTTATACGTGGTTAGATAATGCGGTGGGGAATTTTTCTCATGTACATCTTATATATCAGAAAATGTTGCGCTCGGAATGATCTGTGCCAGTTATTAGTGTTTGTGGTCATGTGTTTCCTGTAGATCAAATATATATTTGCAATTTTGGATCAGTATACGAGCTTTGAAATTCAGAATTGCATTTACTGTTTTTCTTTTTGGCGCAGAAAGAAGTAGTTAGTGTTAAACATATGGTAGACCGAGCGACTTACCAATGACAATTTGTCTGGAGATCTCTGATGTTTTCTGTACACTTCTGTGGTTGAAAACCTGAAACGATTTGTGTAACTGATAGGTCTGTTGCTTTACTCCTACACTGCTTAATTAACCTGCGATTAATTTCGATATTTGATTTTTGGCAAGCAGATCATTGGACTATAGATTATTGATCATGCATGAAATGTTGTAAAGGAAAATAATCTACATTTGCATGCTTGATTTGAAGACTTGCTAGCTGGGTGAAGAAGCTTTCTGACAAACATCCAAATAACTCTAATAGGCCAAGTTGAGCATATGTTAAATGGTCTAGATGACATGGATGGTATTGAGGATGTGCGTTTTGATGAGCTCATAGGCATGCAAGGCGTAGTATTTCACTTGGTTGGGAACGCAATTACAGTAAGCATCTCTTCTTTGTCTTATTTTAGTTAGACAAATGTGTTTCCTTCAGGTTTACATGTATTTGTACAGATATTCTGACTAATATTTTCATGCTATGCAAAATACTAGACCTTGTTTCCTCATAAGCTATGGTTGAACAGCATTTGTATTGATTATCTTTAGTCTTTACTATGTTCCCTCCATATAGTTAGCCAGTTAGATACCTTATCTTGGCTTCCACGTTAACATGATGTTCAGCACTTTTATCTGTCACATATGACATGTCTATCTTTATTTCTTTTTCCCTTTATTGGTGTCTCATTTCACTCCCAGAAATGTCATGTTAATAAGTGGCATGAGGGAAATATGTTTTTTCCAAAAATTTAGAAGCATTTAGGAGTCTTCATGTGTCCATAAAAATTGTTCTATGTATGTGTGTTTTGTGTGTTGTCGCATGCTTGTGCTGCTTGCACATCTGGCCGAAGATCAAGTCAAGATGCTTAGCTCATGTACTTGTTTCTCTGTACATTCAGATTCACATTCAAATTCTTTCAGGAAATTCACCGTACAAACCACCCTTTTATTTAGAGAAAAAATACACTACAAAGTTCCATATTTGCTCATGTCTATTTTGAACTCGCGGCTCTCGGAGGGCCTCAGTTGACGACGTCGCGCAGCGGCAGGGCGGTGGTTCACCGACGACGATGGCGGCGCTCCAGCCGCCCATCTTCTCCTCCCCATTCTTCATTTTATAGCCCCCACCTCCACCCAAATGGTTTTCCACCATTGCCCCTCACAAACATGCCTCTGCCGCCTATGCCCCTATCCCGCCTACTTCTCCAAGGTTGCCCACCCTCCGGGTGCCTGCCCCTTAGTCACCACCCCATGCGGCGCCCCCCACTTATCAGCCACTGTCCCCAGATGACCATTGCACACCACAACTCGCCTCTCTCAGTTTCTATACCCCGCAGCTCGCCACCTCCCTGGCGTGAAATTAGAGTGTTACGGAAAAATCAAGAGATATGGAGGAACAAAGATTGCTCATTGTAATTCAGTTGCTAAACTAAACCATGTAACTCGATCAGGTTTCGCCTTACACATAGCTAAATGTTTGAGTGATAGTTATACTACACTAGCATCTATATTCAAATTTGACAGAAATAGCAATAAAACCTATTAATTTTGAAAGGATGCAGAAAATATTGTTGTTTGGATCTATTGCACAACGCAAAAAAGGTAAAATCAGTGTAAGCTTTTTAAAGGTCCCATTTTTTCCTTAAAAAGTTTGACTGTTGTTTCACATGACAAATCTATCCTCAAATGCATCAACATTCCTACGTGGAACAAATGCATTGGCATATCATGTGCATGGGAAGACGTGTGGTACTATGGCAGTTTGTTTTATTTGTTTCTTTCTATGTTGATACAGGTAACTTCAGCACATATATCACAATGGATGACAAGTATATGTATAAATTTAGATTTTGTCCAATCTGTTGTACATTGCATTGCTATTTCTTCAGTCGGTGTAATTTTTTAACCATGGTAACAACGCTCAATTTGCCTAGCTCAAATGATGTTGAAGCTGAGAAGCAACAGTAGGTAGAATACATTGGTCTGAATTTTTGCACCAAGATTCAAATAATACCACAGCTCATATGATGCACAATATTTCTGAAAATATAGGAGCCTATGGTCAGATTTAGGTTAGGACTTGGGACAACGAGAATAAATATGACATATCCCGTACCGGCGTCCCGAAGAATCCTACTCTCAATTGGTCCATCATTTTTGTCATTAGCAGCCCGTCATTTTTCTCCCGCTGCAATGCACGGGCATTTGTGCTAGTAATAATAAAGCACGGGTTGAGCCTCTCGGGTTCACCGTCGCGCACCTTTTGCAAAAAAGCCCATGTGTTTTTCGGTAATTGAACCCGCGGTACTTTTTAAAGTGGATATCTGTGAGAAAACGTTTCGTTTTTATAGAAAGAACCATGTGGTTTTGAGTATTCAACCTTGCGTTGCTCTCGTTTTGGGGTTGCTTGATGCAGAGCGTCGGCGATGGCTGAAGCTTGCAGGGGCCGAATACGTGCACGACGGGGGCTGGGGAGGCTGATCCGGAGACGGGTGGCGAGGCGGGGGTCGCCGGTGACGACGAGGAAGGCCAGAGCGCGGCTTCCCGTACGGATCCATGGCATCCGCGGGTCTTGGGCAGAAATGGGACGGGGTGGTGAGGGAGAGAAGTGAGAAAGGAGGGGCGGTGCGGCGACATGAGGTCAGACGAGGTTGCGGTGGCGCAGTGCAGGGTACAGCCGCGGCGGTGGTGGCCATGCGCGTCATGGGGACGGAGGCGAGCGGCTCGGCCATGGTGCCGCGATGAAGCAGGAGAGCAGGAGCATTGAGGTGAGGCGAGGAAGAGCGAGGCCGGCGGCGGTGCAACCTCGCCGGGGTGGGGCGGAACCTGAAGGAAATATGTCCTAGAGGCAATAATAAAGTTATTATTTATTTCCTTATATCATGATAAATGTTTATTATTCATGCTAGAATTGTATTAACCAGAAACATAATACATGTGTGAATACATAGACAAACAGAGTGTCACCAGTATGCCTCTACTTGACTAGCTCGTTAATCAAAGATGGTTATGTTTCCTAACCATGAACAAAGTGTTGTTATTTGATTAACGAGGTCACATCATTAGTTGAATGATCTGATTGACATGACCCATTCCATTAGCTTAGCACCCGATCGTTTAGTATGTTGCTATTGCTTTCTTCATGACTTATACATGTTCCTATGACTATGAGATTATGCAACTCCCATTTGCCGGAGGAACACTTTGGGTGCTACCAAACGTCACAACGTAATTGGGTGATTATAAAGGAGCATTACAGGTGTCTCCAAAGGTACATGTTGGGTTGGCGTATTTCGAGATTAGGATTTGTCACTCCGATTGTCGGAGAGGTATCTCTGGGCCCTCTCGGTAATGCACATCACATAAGCCTTGCAAGCATTGCAACTAATGAGTTAGTTGCGGGATGTTGTATTACAGAACGAGTAAAGAGACTTGCCGGTAACGAGATTGAACTAGGTATTGGATACCGACGATCGAATCTCGGGCAAGTAACATACCGATGACAAAAGGAACAACGTATGTTGTTGTGCGGTCTGACCGATAAAGATCTTCGTAGAATATGTAAGAGCCAATATGGGCATCCAGGTCCCGCTATTGGTTATTGGCCGGAGATTTGTCTCAGTCATGTCTGCATTGTTCTCGAACCGTAGGGTCCGCACGCTTAACGTTATGATGACAGTTATTATGAGTTTATGCATTTTGATGTACCAAAGTTAGTTCGGAGTCCCGGATGTGATCACGGACATGACGAGGAGTCTCAAAATGGTCGAGACATAAATATTGATATATTGGACGACTATATTCGGACACCGGAAGCATTCCGGGTGATTTCGGAGAAAACCGGAGTGCCGGAGGGGTTACCGGAACCCCCCGGGGAAGTAATGGGCCTTATTGGGCCTGAGGGGAGAGAGAGGGCAGCATCCCAAGAGGTGGCGCCCCCCCCCCTCATGGGAGTCCGAATTGGACTAGGAGGGGAGGGCGCGGCCCCCCTTTCCCTCTCCTTCTCCCTCTCTTTCCTTCCCCCCCAAGTCTCCTAGTTGGACTAGGAAAGGGGAGTCCTACTCCCACTAGGAGGAGGACTCCTCCTCCCTTGGCGCACCCCATAGGCCGGCGGCCTCCCCCTTGCTCCTTTATTTACAGGGGTAGGGGGCACCCTAGAACACACAAGTTGATCCTCGTGATCGTTCCTTAGCCGTGTGCGGTGCCCCCTGCCACCATATTCCACCTCGGTCATATCGTTGTAGTGCTTAGGCAAAGCCCTGCGTCGGTGGAACATCATCATCGTTACCATGCCGTTGTGCTGACGGAACTCATCCCCGAAGCTTTGCTGGATTGGAGCCTGGGGAGCGTCATCGAGCTGTACGTGTGCTAAGAACTCGGAGGTGCTGGAGTAACGGTGCTTGGATCGGTCGGATCGGGAAGAAGACGTACGACTACTTCTTCTATGTTGTGTCAACGCTTCCGTTGCGATCTACAAGGGTACATAGATCATACTCTCCCCTCTCGTTGCTATGCATCACCATGATCTTGCGTGTGCGTAGGAAATTTTTTGAAATCACTACGTTACCCAACAGTGGTATCAGAGCCAAGTTTTATGGTTTGATGTTATATGCACGAGTAGAACACAAGTGAGTTGTGGGCGATATAAGTCATACTGCCTACCAACATGTCATACTTTGGTTCGGCGGTATTGTTGGACGAGACGACCCGGACCAACATTACGCGTACGCTTACACGAGACCGGTTCTCCCGATGTGCTTTGCACATAGGTGGCTTGCGGGCGACTGTCTCTCCAACTTTAGTTGAACCGAGTGTGGCTACGCCCGGTCCTTGCGAAGGTTAAAACGGAGTCTATTTGACAAACTATCGTTGTGGTTTTGATGCGTAGGTGAGATTGGTTCTTACTTAAGCCCGTAGCAGCCACGTAAAACTTGCAACAACAAAGTAGAGGACGTCTAACTTGTTTTTGCAGGGCATGTTGTGATGTGATATTGCCAAGACATGATGCTAAATTTTATTGTATGAGATGATCATGTTTTGTAACCGAGTTATCGGCAACTGGCAGGAGCCATATGGTTGTCGCTTTATTGTATGCAATGAAATTGCGATGTAATGCTTTACTTTATTACTAAGCGGTAGTGATAGTCGTGGAAGCATAAGATTGGCGAGACGACAACGATGCTACGATGGAGATCAAGGTGTCGCGCTGGTGAAGATGGTGATCATGACGGTGCTTCGAAGATGGAGATCACAAGCACAAGATGATGATGGCCATATCATATCACTTATATTGATTGCATGTGATGTTTATCTTTTTTATGCATCTTATCTTGCTTTGTTTGACGGTAGCATTATAAGGTGATCTCTCACTAATTATTAAGAAGTGTTCTCCCTGAGTATGCACTGTTGCCAAAGTTCGTCGTGCCCAGACACCACGTGATGATCGGGTGTGATAAGCTCTACGTCCATCTACAACGGGTGCAAGCCAGTTTTGCACACACAGAATACTCGGGTTATACTTGACGAGCCTAGCATATGCAGATATGGCCTCGGAATACGGAGACCGAAAGGTCGAGCGTGAATCATATAGTAGATATGATCAACATAATGATGTTCACCATTGAAGACTAATCCATTTCACGTGATGATCAGTTATGGTTTAGTTGATTTGGATCACGTGATCACTTAGAAGATTAGAGGGATGTCTATCTAAGTGGGAGTTCTTAAGTAATATGATTAATTGAACTTTAATTTATCATGAACTTAGTCCTGGTAGTATTAGCATAACTATGTTGTGGATCAATAGCTCGCATTGTTGCTTTCATATGTTTATTTTGATATGTTCCTAGAGAAAATTGTGTTGAAAGATGTTAGTAGCAATGATGCGGATTGGATCCGTGATCTGAGGTTTATCCTCATTGCTACACAGAAGAATTATGTCCTTGATGCACCGCTAGGTGACGGGCCTATTGCAGGAGCAGATGCAGACGTTATGAACGTTTGGCTAGCTCAATATGATGACTACTTGATAGTTTAGTTCACCATGCTTAACAGCTTAGAATTGGGACTTCAAAGACGTTTTGAACATCATGGACCATATGAGATGTTCCAGGAGTTGAAGTTAATATTTCAAGCAAATACCCGAGTTGAGAGATATGAAGTCTCCAACAAGTTCTATAGCTAAAAGATGGAGGAGAATCGCTCAACTAGTGAGCATGTGCTCAGATTGTCTGGGTACTACAATCGCTTGAATCAAGTGGGAGTTAATCTTCCAGATAAAATAGTGATTGACAGAATTCTCTAGTCACCATCACCAAGTTAGTAGAACTTCGTGATGAACTATAATATGCAAGGGATGACAAAAGTAATTCCCAAGCTCTTCGTGATGCTGAAATCGACGAAGGTAGAAATCAAGAAAAACATCAAGTGTTGATGGTTAACAAGACCACTAGTTTCAAGAAAAGGGCAAAGGGAACAAGGGGAACTTCAAGAAGAACGGCAAGCAAGTTGCTGCTCAAGTGAAGAAGCCCAAGTTTGGTCCTAAGCCTGAGACTAAGTGCTTCTACTGCAAAGGGACTGGTCACTAGAAGCGGAACTACCCCAAGTGATTGGCGGATGAGAAGGATGGCAAAGTGAACATAAGTATATTTGATATACATCTTATTGATGTGTACTATACTAGTGTTTATAGCAACCCCTCAGTATTTGATACTAGTTCAGTTGCTAAGATTAGTAACTCGAAACGGGAGTTGCAGAATAAACAGAGACTAGTTAAGGATGAAGTGACGATGTGTGTTGGAAGTGGTTCCAAGATTGATATGATCATCATCGCACACTCCCTATAATTTCGGGATTAGTGTTGAACCTAAATAAGTGTTATTTGGTGTTTGCGTTCAGCATGAATATGATTTGATGATGTTTATTGTAATACGGTTATTCATTTAAGTAAGAGAATAAATTGTTGTTCTGTTTACATGAATAAAACCTTATATGGTTACACACCCAATGAAAATAGTTCGTTGGATCTCGATCGTAGTGATACACATAATCATAATATTGAAACCAAAAGATGCAAAGTTAATAATGATAGTGCAACTTATTTGTGGCACTGCCGTTTAGGTCATATTGGTGTAAAGCGCATGAAGAAACTCCATGCTGATAGACTTTTGGAATCACTTGATTATGAATCAGTTGATGCTTGCGAACCATGCCTCATGGGCAAGATGACTAAGACTCCGTTCTTTGGAACAATGGAGCGAGCAACAGATTTGTTGGAAATCATACATACTGATGTATGTGGTCCGATGAATATTGAGGCTCGCAACAGGTATCATTATTTTCTGATCTTCACAGATGATTTGAGCAGATATGAGTATATCTACTTGATGAAACATAAGTCTGAAACATTTGAAAAGTTCAAAGAATTTCAGAGTGAAGTGAAAAATCATCGTAATAAGAAAATAAAGTTTCTACGATCTGATCGTAGAGAAGAGTATTTGAGTTACGAGTTTGGCCTTCAGTTAAAAACAATGTGAAATAGTTTTACTACTCACGCCACCTGGAACACCACAATGTAATGGTGTGTCTGAACGTCATAATCGTACTTTATTAGATATGGTGCGATCTATGATGTATCTTACAGATCTACCACTATTGTTTTGGGGTTATGCATTAGAGACAGCTGCATTCACGTTAAATAGGGCACCATTTAAATCCGTTGAGACGACACCGTATGAACTATGGTTTGGCAAGAAACCTAAGCTGTCATTTCTGAAAGTTTGGGGCTGCGATGCTTATGTGAAAAAGCTTCAACCTGATAAGCTCGAACCCAAATTGGAGAAATGTGTCTTCATAGGATATCCAAAGGATACTATTGGATACACCTTCTATCACAGATCCGAAGGCAAGACTTTTGTTGCTAAATTCGGAAACTTTCTAGAGAAGGAGTTTCTCTCGAAAGAAGTGAGTGGGAGGAAAGTAGAACTTGACGAGGTAACTGTACCTGCTCCCTTACTGGAAAGTAGTACATCACAGAAAACTGTTTCAGTGACACCTACACCAGTTAGTGAGGAAGCTAATGATAATGATCATGAAACTTCAGATTAAGATACTACTGAACCTCGTAGATCAACCAGAGTGAGATCCGCGCCAGAATGGTACGGTAATCCTGTTCTGGAAGTCATGCTACTAGATCATGATGAACCTACGAACTATGAAGAACCGATGGTGAGCCCAGATACCGCGAAATGGTTAGAGGCCATGAAATCTGAGATATGATCCATGTATGAGAACAAAGTTTGGACTTTGGTTGACTTGCCCGATGATCGGCAAGCAATTGAGAATAAATGGATCTTCAAGAGGAAGACGGACGCTGATAGTAGTGTTACTATCTACAAAGCTAGAATTGTCGCAAAAGGTTTTCGACAAGTTCAAGGTGTTGACTACGATGAGAGCTTCTCACTCGTATCTATGCTTGAGTCTGTCCGAATCATGTTAGTAATTGCCGCATTTTATGAAATCTGGCAAATGGATAAACAAAACTGCATTACTTAATGGATTTATTAAAGAAGAGTTGTATATGATGCAACCAGAAGGTTTTGTCAACCCGAAAGGTGCTAACAAAATGTGCAAGCTCCAGCGATCCATCTATGGACTGGTGCAAGCCTCTCAGAGTTGGAATAAACGCTTTGATGAGTTGATCAAAGCATATAGTTTTATACAGACTTTCAGAGAAGCCTGTATTTACAAGAAAGTGAGTGGGAGCTCTGTAGCATTTCTGATATTATATGTGGATGACATATTACTAATTGGAAATGATATAGAATTTCTGGATATCATAATAAGAGTTTTTCAATGAAAGACCTCGGTGAAGCTGCTTACATATTAGGCATAAAGATCTATAGAGATAGATCAAGACGCTTAATTGGACTTTCACAAAGCACATACCTTGACAAGATTTTGAAGAAGTTCAAAATGGATCAAGCAAAGAAAGGGTTCTTGCCTGTGTTACAAGGTGTGAAGTTGAGTCAGACTCAATGCCCGACCACTGCAGAAGATAGAGAGAAAATGAAAGATGTTCCCTATGCATCAGCCATAGGCTCTATCATGTATGCAATGCTGTGTACCAGACCTGATGTGTGCTTTGCTATAAGTTTAGCAGGGAGGTACCAAAGTAATCCAGGAGTGGATCACTGGACAGCGGTCAAGAACATCCTAAAATACCTGAAAAGGACTAAGGATATGTTTCTCGTATATGGAGGTGACAAAGAGCTCATCGTAAAAGGTTACATTGATGCGAGCTTTGACACTGATCCGGACGATTCTAAATCGCAAACCGGATACGTGTTTACATTAAACGGTGGAGCTGTCAGTTGGTGCAGTTCTAAACAAAGCGTCGTAGCGGGATCTACATGTGAAGTGGAGTACATAGCTGCTTCGGAAGCAGCGAACGAAGGAGTCTGGATGAAGGAGTTCATATCCGATCTAGGTGTCATATCTAGTGCATCGGGTCCAATGAAAATCTTTTGTGACAATACTGGTGCAATTGCCTTGGCAAAGGAATCCAGATTTCACAAGAGAACCAAGCACATCAAGAGACGCTTCAATTCCATCCGGGATCTAGTCTAGGTGGGAGACATAGAGATGTGCAAGATACATACGGATCTGAATGTTGCAGATCCGTTGACTAAGCCTCTTCCATGAGCAAAACATGATCAGCACCAAGGCTCCATGGGTGTTAGAATCATTACTGTGTAATCTAGATTATTGACTCTAGTGCAAGTGGGAGACTGAAGGAAATATGCCCTAGAGACAATAATAAAGTTATTATTTATTTCCTTATATCATGATAAATGTTTATTATTCATGCTAGAATTGTATTAACCGGAAACATAATACATGTGTGAATACATAGACAAACAGAGTGTCACTAGTATGCCTCTACTTGACTAGCTCGTTAATCAAAGATGGTTATGTTTCCTAACCATGAACAAAGTGTTGTTATTTGATTAACGAGGTCACATCATTAGTTGAATGATCTGATTGACATGACCCATTCCATTAGCTTAGCACCCGATCGTTTAGTATGTTGCTATTGCTTTCTTCATGACTTATACATGTTCCTATGACTATGAGATTATGCAACTCCCGTTTGCCGGAGGAACACTTTGGGTGCTACCAAACGTCACAACGTAACTGGGTGATTATAAAGGAGCATTACAGGTGTCTCCTGTTGGGGAACGCAGTAATTTCAAAAAAATTCCTACGCACACGCAAGATCATGGTGATGCATAGAAACGAGAGGGGAGAGTGTTGTCTACGTACCCACGCAGACCGACTGCGGAAGCGTGGACGCAACGTAGAGGAAGTAGTCGTACGTCTTCGCGATCCGACCGATCCAAGCACCGATACTCCGGCACCTCCGAGTTCTTAGCACACGTACAACTCGATGATGATCCCCGGGCTCCGATCCAGCAAAGCGTCGGGGAAGAGTTCCGTCAGCACGACGGTGTGGTGACGATCTTGATGTTCTACCATCGCAGGGCTTCGCCTAAGCACCGCTACAATATGATCGAAGTGGAATATGGTGGCAGGGGGCACCGCACATGGCTAAGGAACGATCTCAAGGATCAACTTGTGTGTCTAGAGGTGCCCCCTGCCTCCGTATATAAAGGAGCCAAGGGGGAGGGGGCCGCCGGCCAGGAGGAGGGCGCAGGAGGAGTCCTACTCCTACCGGGAGTAGGACTCCCCCCCCCAATCCTAGTTGGACTAGGATTCCCCGAGGGGGAAAGAGAGAGAGGGGGGCCGGCCACCTCTCCTAGTCCTAATAGGACTAGGGGAGGGGGGAGGCGCGCGGCCACCTTGGGCTGCCCCTTTCTCCTTTCCACTAAAGCCCATTAAGGCCCATATGGCTCCCGGGGGGTTCCGGTAACCTCCCGGTACTCCGGTGAAATCCCGATTTCACCCGGAACACTTCCGATAACCAAACATAGGCTTCCAATATATCAATCTTTATGTCTCGACCATTTCGAGACTCCTCGTCATGTCCATGATCACATCCGGGACTCCGAACAATCTTCGGTGCATCAAAATGCATAAACTCATAATAACTGTCATCGTAACGTTAAGCGTGCGGACCCTACAGTTCGAGAACAATGTAGACATGACCGAGACACGTCTCCGGTCAATAACCAATAGCGGGACCTGGATGCCCATATTTTATCGGTCAGACCGCATAACAACATACGTTGTTCCCTTTGTCATCGGTATGTTACTTGCCCGAGATTCGATCGTCGGTATCCAATACCTAGTTCAATCTCGTTACCGGCAAGTCTCTTTACTCGTTCCGTAATACATCATCCCGCAACTAACTCATTAGTTGCAATGCTTGCAAGGCTTATGTGATGTGCATTACCGAGAGGGCCCAGAGATACCTCTCCGACAATCGGAGTGACAAATCCTATTCTCGAAATACGCCAACCCAACATCTACCATTTGAGACACCTGTAGAGCTCCTTTATAATCACCCAGTTACGTTGTGATGTTTGGTAGCACACAAAGTGTTCCTTCGGCAAACGGTAGTTGCATAATCTCATAGTCATAGGAACATGTATAAGTCATGAAGAAAGCAATAGCAACATACTAAACGATCGGGTGCTAAGCTAATGGAATGGGTCATGTCAATCAGATCATTCAACTAATGATGTGACCTCGTTAATCAAATAACAACACTTTGTTCATGGTTAGGAAACATAACCATCTTTGATTAACGAGCTAGTCAAGTAGAGGCATACTAGTGACACTAAGTTTGTCTATGTATTCACACATGTATTATGTTTTCGGTTAATAGAATTCTAGCATGAATAATAAACATTTATCATGATATAAGGAAATAAATAATAACTTTATTATTGCCTCTAGGGCATATTTCTTTCAGTCTCCCACTTGCACTAGAGTCAATAATCTAGATTACACAGTAATGATTCTAACACCCATGGAGCCTTGGTGCTGATCATGTTTTGCTCATGGAAGAGGCTTAGTCAACGGGTCTGCAACATTCAGATCCGTATGTATCTTGCAAATTTCTATGTTTCCCACCTGGACTAGATCCCGGATGGAATTGAAGCGTCTCTTGATGTGTTTGGTCCTCTTGTGAAATCTAGATTCCTTTGCCAAGGCAATTGCACTAGTATTGTCACAAAAGATTTTCATTGGACCCGATGCACTAGGTATGACATCTAGATCGGATATGAACTCCTTCATCCAGACTCCTTCGTTCGCTGCTTCCGAAGATGTACTCCGCTTCACATGTAGATCCCGCTACGACGCTTTGTTTAGAACTGCACCAACTGATAGCTCCACCGTTTAATGTAAACACGTATCCGGTTTGCGATTTAGAATCATCCGGATCAGTGTCAAAGCTTGCATCAACGTAACCTCTTACGGTGAGCTCTTTGTCACCTCCATATACGAGAAACATATCCTTAGTCCTTTTCAGGTATTTCAGGATGTTTTTGACCGCTGTCCAGTGATCCACTCCTGGATTACTTTGGTACCTCCCTGCTAAGCTTATAGCAAGGCACACATCAGGTCTGGTACACAGCATTGCATACATGATAGAGCCTATTGCTGAAGCATAGGGAACATCTTTCATTTTCTCTCTATCTTCTGCAGTGGTCGGGCATTGAGTCTGACTCAACTTCACACCTTGTAACACAGGCAAGAACCCTTTCTTTGCTTGATCCATTTTGAACTTCTTCAAAATCTTGTCAAGGTATGTGCTTTCTGAAAGTCCAATTAAGCGCCTTGATCTATCTCTATAGATCTTTATGCCTAATATGTAAGCAGCTTCACCGAGGTCTTTCATTGAAAAACTCTTATTCAAGTATCCCTTTATGCTATCCAGAAATTCTATATCATTTCCAATCAGTAATATGTCATCCACATATAATATCAGAAATGCTACAGAGCTCCCACTCACTTTCTTGTAAATACAGGCTTCTCCGAAAGTCTGTATAAAACCAAATGCTTTGATCACACTATCAAAGCGTTTATTCCAACTCCGAGAGGCTTGCACCAGTCCATAAATGGATCGCTGAAGCTTGCACACTTTGTTAGCTCCCTTTGGATCGACAAAACCTTCCGGTTGCATCATATACAACTCTTCTTCCAGAAATCCATTCAGGAATGCAGTTTTGACATCCATCTGCCAAATTTCATAATCATAAAATGCGGCAATCGCTAACATGATTCGGACAGACTTAAGCATCGCTACGGGTGAGAAAGTCTCATCGTAGTCAACCCCTTGAACTTGTCGAAAACCTTTTGCGACAAGTCGAGCTTTGTAGACAGTAACATTACCATCAGCGTCAGTCTTCTTCTTGAAGATCCATTTATCCTCAATTGCTTGCCGATCATCGGGCAAGTCAACCAAAGTCCATACTTTGTTCTCATACATGGATCCCATCTCAGATTTCATGGCTTCAAGCCATTTTGCGGAATCTGGGCTCACCATCGCTTCTTCATAGTTCGTAGGTTCATCATGATCTAGCAGCATAATTTCCAGAACAGGATTACCGTACAACTCTGGTGCGGATCTTGCTCTGGTTGATCTATGAGGTTCAGTAGTATCTTGTCCTGAAGTTTCTTGATCATCATCATTAGCTTCCTCACTAATTGGTATAGGTGTCGCAGAAACAGTTTTCTGTGATGTACTACTTTCCAATAAGGGAGCAGGTACAGTTACCTCGTCAATTTCTACTTTCCTCCCACTCACTTCTTTCGAGAGAAACTCCTTCTCTAGAAAGGATCCATTCTTAGCAACGAATGTCTTGCCTTCGGATCTGTGATAGAAGGTGTACCCAACTGTCTCCTTTGGGTATCCTATGAAGACACATTTCTCCGATTTGGGCTCGAGCTTATCAGGTTGAAGCCTTTTCACATAAGCATCGCAACCCCAAACTTTAAGAAATGACAACTTTGGTTTCTTGCCAAACCATAGTTCATAAGGCGTCGTCTCAACGGATTTTGATGGTGCCCTATTTAACGTGAATGCGACCGTCTCTAAAGCATAACCCCAAAACGATAGCGGTAAATCAGTAAGAGACATCATAGATCGCACCATATCTAGTAAAGTATGATTATGACGTTCGGACACACCATTACGCTGTGGTGTTCCGGGTGGCGTGAGTTGTGAAACTATTCCGCATTGTTTCAAATGTACACCAAACTCGTAACTCAAATATTCTCCTCCACGATCAGATCGTAGAAACTTTATTTTCTTGTTACGATGATTTTCAACTTCACTCTGAAATTCTTTGAACTTTTCAAATGTTTCAGACTTGTGTTTCATTAAGTAGATATACCCATATCTGCTTAAGTCATCTGTGAAGGTGAGAAAATAACGATATCCGCCACGAGCCTCAATATTCATCGGACCACATACATCGGTATGTATGATTTCCAATAAATCTGTTGCTCTCTCCATAGTACCGGAGAACGGCGTTTTAGTCATCTTGCCCAAGAGGCACGGTTCGCAAGTACCAAGTGATTCATAATCAAGTGGTTCCAAAAGTCCATCAGTATGGAGTTTCTTCATACGCTTTGTACCGATATGACCTAAACGGCAGTGCCACAAATAAGTTGCACTATCATTATCAACTCTGCATCTTTTGGCTTCAACATTATGAATATGTGTGTTACTACTATCGAGATTTATCAAAAATAGACCACTCCTCAAAGGTGCATGACCATAAAAGATATTACTGATATAAATAGAACAACCATTATTCTGTGATTTAAATGAATAACCGTCTCGCATTAAACAAGATCCAGATATAATGTTCATGCTCAACGCTGGCACCAAATAACAATTATTTAAGTCTAATATTAATCCCGAAGGTAGATGTAGAGGTAGCGTGCCGACCGCGATCACATCGACTTTGGAACCGTTTCCCACGCGCATCGTCACCTCGTCCTTCGCCAGTGTTCGCTTAATCCTTAGTCCCTGTTTCGAGTTGCAAATATTAGCAACAGAACCAGTATCAAATGCCCAGGTGCTACTACGAGCTCTAGTAAGGTACACATCAATAACATGTATATCACATATACCTTTGTTCACCTTGCCATCCTTCTTATCCGCCAAATACTTGGGGCAGTTCCGCTTCCAGTGACCAGTCTGCTTGCAGTAGAAGCACTCAGTTTCAGGTTTAGGTCCAGACTTGGGTTTCTTCTCCTGAGTAGCAACTAGTTTGCCGTTCTTCTTGAAGTTCCCCTTCTTCTTCCCTTTGCCTTTTTTCTTGAAACTAGTGGTCTTGTTAACCATCAACACTTGATGCTCCTTCTTGATTTCTACCTCCGCATCTTTCAGCATTGCGAAGAGCTCGGGAATAGTCTTGTTCATCCCTTGCATATTATAGTTCATCACGAAGCTCTTGTAGCTTGGTGGCAGTGATTGGAGAATTCTGTCAATGACGCAATCATCTGGAAGATTAACTCCCATCTGAATCAAGTGATTATTATACCCAGACATTTTGAGTATATGCTCACTGACAGAACTGTTCTCCTCCATCTTGCAGCTATAGAACTTATTGGAGACTTCATATCTCTCAATCCGGGCATTTGCTTGAAATATTAACTTCAACTCCTGGAACATCTCATATGCTCCATGACGTTCAAAACGTCGTTGAAGTCCCGATTCTAAGCCGTAAAGCATGGCACACTGAACTATCGAGTAGTCATCAGCTTTGCTCTGCCAGACGTTCATAACATCTGGTGTTGCTCCAGCAGCAGGCCTGGCACCTAGTGGTGCTTCCAGGACGTAATTCTTCTGAGCAGCAATGAGGATAATCCTCAAGTTACGGACCCAGTCCGTGTAATTGCTACCATCATCTTTCAACTTTGCTTTCTCAAGGAACGCATTAAAATTCAACGGAACAACAACACGAGCCATCTATCTACAATCAACATAAACAAGCAAGATACTATCAGGTACTAAGTTCATGATAAGTTTAAGTTCAATTAATCAAATTACTTAAGAACTCCCACTTAGATAGACATCCCTCTAATCCTCTAAGTGATCACGTGATCCAAATCAACTAAACCATAACCGATCATCACGTGAGATGGAGTAGTTTTCAATGGTGAACATCGTTATGTCGATCATATCTACTATATGATTCACGCTCGACCTTTCGGTCTC
The DNA here is from genome assembly GCF_002162155.2 of Triticum dicoccoides. Taxonomy (NCBI): domain Eukaryota; kingdom Viridiplantae; phylum Streptophyta; class Magnoliopsida; order Poales; family Poaceae; genus Triticum; species Triticum dicoccoides. The sequence continues at coordinate 690,903,717 of NC_041382.1, read as the reverse complement.
CGTGTTCCGAGGCCATATCTGCATATGCTAGGCTCGTCAAGTTTAACCTGAGTATTCTGCATGTGCAAAAACTGGCTTGCACCCGTTGTAGATGGACGTAGAGCTTATCACACCCGATCATCACGTCGTGTCTGGGCACGACGAACTTTGGCAACGGTGCATACTCAGGGAGAACACTTCTTGATAATTTAGTGAGAGATCATCTTATAATGCTACCGTCAATCAAAGCAAGATAAGATGCATAAAAAAGATAAACATCACATGCAATCAATATAAGTGATATGATATGGCCATCATCATCTTGTGCTTGTGATCTCCATCTTCGAAGCACCGTCATGATCACCATCGTCACCGGCGCGACACCTTGATCTCCATCGTAGTATCGTTGTCGTCTCGCCAATCTTATGCTTCCACGACTATCGCTACCGCTTAGTGATAAAGTAAAGCATTACATCGCGATTGCATTGCATACAATAAAGCGACAACCATATGGCTCCTGCCAGTTGCCGATAACTCGGTTACAAAACATGATCATCTCATACAATAAAATTCATCATCATGCTTGACCATATCACATCACAACATGCCCTGCAAAAACAAGTTAGACGTCCTCTACTTTGTTGTTGCAAGTTTTACGTGGCTGCTACGGGCTTAAGCAAGAACCAATCTCACCTACGCATCAAAATCACAACGATAGTTTGTCAAATAGACTCCGTTTTAACCTTCGCAAGGACCGGGCGTAGCCACACTTGGTTCAACTAAAGTTGGAGAGACAGTCGCCCGCAAGCCACCTATGTGCAAAGCACGTCGGGGTAACCGGTCTCGCGTAAGTGTACGCGTAATGTTGGTCCGGGTCGTCTCGTCCAACAATGCCGCCGAACCAAAGTATGACATGCTGGTAGGCAGTATGACTTATATCGCCCACAACTCACTTGTGTTCTACTCGTGCATATAACATCAAACCATAAAACCTAGGCTCGGATGCCACTGTTGGGGAACGCAGTAATTTCAAAAAATTTCCTACGCACACGCAAGATCATGGTGATGCATAGCAACGAGAGGGGAGAGTGTTGTCTACGTACCCACGCAGACCGACTGCGGAAGCGTGGACGCAACGTAGAGGAAGTAGTCGTACGTCTTCCCGATCCTACCAATCCAAGCACCGATACTCCGGCACCTTCGAGTTCTTAGCACACGTACAGCTCGATGATGATCCCCGGGCTCCGATCCAGCAAAGCGTCGGGAAAGAGTTCCGTCAGCACGACAGCGTGGTGACGATCTTGATGTTCTACCATCGCAGGGCTTCGCCTAAGCACCGCTACAATATGATCGAAGTGGAATATGGTGGCAGGGGGCACCGCACATGGCTAAGAAATGATCTCAAGGATCAACTTGTGTGTCTAGAGGTGCCCCCTGCCTCCGTATATAAAGGAGCCAAGGGGGAGGGGGCCGCCGGCCAGGAGGAGGGTGCAGGAGGAGTCCTACTCCTACCGGGAGTAGGACTCCCCCCCAATCCTAGTTGGACTAGGATTCCCCGAGGGAGAAAGAGAGAGAGGGGGGCCGGCCACCTCTCCTAGTCCTAATAGGACTAGGGGAGGGGGGAGGCGCGTGGCCACCTTGGGCTGCCCCTTTCTCCTTTCCACTAAAGCCCATTAAGGCCCATATGGCTCCCGGGGGTTCCGGTAACCTCCCGGTACTCCGGTAAAATCCCGATTTCACCAGGAACACTTTCGATAACCAAACATAGGCTTCCAATATATCAATATTTATGTCTCGACCATTTCGAGACTCCTCGTCATGTCCATGATCACATCCGGGACTCCGAACAATCTTCGGTACATCAAAATGCATAAACTCATAATAACTGTCATCGTAACGTTAAGCGTGCGGACCCTACGGTTCGAGAATAATGTAGACATGACCGAGACACGTCTCCGGTCAATAACCAATAGCGGGACATGGATGCCCATATTGGCTCCTACATATTCTACGAAGATCTTTATCGGTCAGACCGCATAACAACATACGTTGTTCCCTTTGTCATCGGTATGTTACTTGCCCGAGATTCGATCGTCGGTATCCAATACCTAGTTCAATCTCGTTACCGGCAAGTCTCTTTACTCGTTCCGTAATACATCATCCCGCAACTAACTCATTAGTTGCAATGCTTGCAAGGCTTATGTGATGTGCATTACCGAGAGGGCCCAGAGATACCTCTCCGACAATCGAAGTGACAAATCCTATTCTCGAAATACGCCAACCCAACATCTACCATTGGAGACACCTGTAGAGCTCCTTTATAATCATCCATTTACGTTGTGATGTTTGGTAGCACACAAAGTGTTCCTCCGGCAAACGGGAGTTGCATAATCTCATAGTCATAGGAACATGTATAAGTCATGAAGAAAGCAATAGCAACATACTAAACGATCGGGTGCTAAGCTAATGGAATGGGTCATGTCAATCAGATCATTCAACTAATGATGTGACCTCGTTAATCAAATAACAACACTTTGTTCATGGTTAGGAAACATAACCATCTTTGATTAACGAGCTAGTCAAGTAGAGGCATACTAGTGACACTAAGTTTGTATATGTATTCACACATGTATTATGTTTCCGGTTAATACAATTCTAGCATGAATAATAAACATTTATCATGATATAAGGAAATAAATAATAACTTTATTATTGCCTCTAGGGCATATTTCCTTCATCTCCAAAGGTACATGTTGGGTTGGCGTATTTCGAGATTAGGATTTGTCACTCTGATTGTCGGAGAGGTATCTCTGGGCCCTCTCGGTAATGCACATCACATAAGCCTTGCAAGCATTGCAACTAATGAGTTAGTTGCGGGATGATGTATTACAGAACGAGTAAAGAGACTTGCCGGTAACGAGATTGAACTAGGTATTGGATACCGACGATCGAATCTCGGGCAAGTAACATACCGATGACAAAAGGAACAACGTATGTTGTTGTGCGGTCTGACCGATAAAGATCTTCGTAGAATATGTAGGAGCCAATATGGGCATCCAGGTCCCGCTATTGGTTATTGACCGGAGATTTGTCTCAGTCATGTCTGCATTGTTCTCGAACCATAGGGTCCGCACGCTTAACGTTACGATGACAGTTATTATGAGTTTATGCATTTTGATGTACCGAAGTTAGTTCGGAGTCCCGGATGTGATCACGGACATGACGAGGAGTCTCGAAATGGTCGAGACATAAAGATTGATATATTGGACGGCTATATTCGAACACCGGAAGCGTTCCGGGTGATTTCGGAGAAAACCGGAGTGCCGGAGGGGTTACCGGAACCCCCCGGGGAAGTAATGGGCCTTATTGGGCCTGAGGGGAGAGAGACAGCCCAAGAGGTGGCGCGCCCCCCCTCAAGGGAGTCCGAATTAGACTAGGAGGGGAGGGCGCGGCCCCCCTTTCCCTCTCCCTCTCCCTCTCTTTCCTTCCCCCCCAAGTCTCCTAGTTGGACTAGGAAAGGGGAGTCCTACTCCCACTAGGAGGAGGACTCCCCCTCCCTTGGCGCGCCCCATAGGCCGGCCGGCCTCCCCCTTGCTCCTTTATATACAGGGGCAGGGGGCACCCTAGAACACACAAGTTGATCCTCGTGATCGTTCCTTAGCCGTGTGCGGTGCCCCCTGCCACCATATTCCACCTCGGTCATATCGTTGTAGTGCTTAGGCGAAGCCCTGCATCGGTGGAACATCATCATTGTCACCATGCCGTTCTGCTGATGGAACTCATCCCTGAAGCTTTGTTGGATCAGAGCCCGGAGAGCGTCATCGAGCTGTACGTGTGCTAAGAACTCGGAGGTGCCGGAGTAACGGTGCTTGGATCGGTCGGATCGGGAAGAAGACGTACGACTACTTCTTCTATGTTGTGTCAACGCTTCCGTTGCGATCTACAAGGGTACGTAGATCATACTCTCCCCTCTCGTTGCTATGCATCACCATGATCTTGCGTGTGCGTAGGAATTTTTTTGAAATTACTACGTTACCCAACAGAACCGGCCAGTGCCGGGGATCGGGCGCGCGCTTGGGGCGCCTCCTCTGACGGCACGAGGTGGGAGAAAGGAATCGAGGCTGTCCAAGGAATCGATTGGATTGCTTTTTTTGAGGGGTAACAAATTGGATTGCTTTTTTTGAGGGGTAACAGATTGGATTGCTAGGTTACGTTAAGGTGGGTGTGGCTGGGCTGGACCTTAGGCCGAATGGGCGGCCGGTTTAGATACTGCTCTCTCTCTCTCTCTCTCTCTCTCTCTCTCCTAATTCTCACATTTTCTCTGATTATTAAATATAAATAGATAAAGAGTAGAAAGGAGAGAGAATTAGGAATGGGGTTTTGGCAAGGTGCTATTTTTCTTGGACTCGCAAAAATGTGCTTCTTCCAAGAAAATTAGAAGTGGGCAATACAAGGTTTAAATTCAAACACATTTGAATTTATTCAAATAGGTTAGAACTATGACAAGGTTTTAGAAGTGTCCAAATAAATTGAAAATTTTGGTGGACCTTGGTAAAGTATTAAAATGATGATTGGGAAAGTTTGGGGACAAAACTTGAAGTATAAAAAGGCATTTGATTTTTTGAAAAGCTTAAAAAGGAATTTGGAAAAGCAATTGTATAAAATGGAAGGAAAGATCAAATGATTTTCTGAAAAACTTCATAGTTTTTAATTTGGTGTGAAGCATTATAAATGGCATGATGAAATGAAAATGCATAAAATAAAATAAGAAACATTATAAAATATGCAAGTTAGTGGAAGGTAAGGAATTTATAGGTTAAAAGATCAAAAATAAAAAAATGGTGGAATTATAGGCAGGTGACGAGTCGTGCTGGCAGGGAGAAGCCTGCCTCCCGCACTCGTCATCTACTCATGAGGAGGACTCGAAGTCTCGCGTAAAGCAGGCCATTGTCCTTGGTGCTCCTCCAATAATGTTGGATCCCCGTGTCCTAGCATCTCACCACTCACTGAGTCAAGGCCGAGTTTAGGTTGCTTGAGCGGAGTATGATTTAATTCGTAACCATGTACGGTTCTGTCTGGTTTGATTTCACCATTTTAGGTCATGAACAAACATGTATTGGATGGATAAAGGCAATGTGCATGATTCATAAACATAGGTCAAGCAGAGCCTATCAATTCCTTGAGATTATAACCATGTCTACACAAGTCATTTTGTGTATTGAAGTTGAAGAGTGTAGCATGGTTGATGAGTTGAAGCGGTATGAAAACATTAACTTTTATTAAAAATAAGGATATTTCCATGTTTAACCTTATTATCAACATTTACTAAAATTGGATATAAAAAAGGTGCACAATGACACATGAAACATGTTGTGCCCCTTTTATTGCCCGGTGCAACGCACGGGCATTTGTACTAGTAATCTATATATCTATATCTTAAAAAAAATCTATATATCTATATCTTGTCTAAAAATAATAATCTATATTAAAAAGACCCAAAGAGGATGTCTAATCAATCTCGGTCGTAAAATCATGTCAATCCAACAATCTATATTGCTCCAATAGCGAGCGCTTAATATGTTTAGCGTGTAATTAATTCATATCAAATGTCAATTTCTACACTATCCACGTAATAAATGTGAATTGATATCCTACATAATACCAACATGCAATTTATTTTCTTTTTAATACTCCCTCCATCCCAAAATTCTTGTCTTAGATTTGTCTAAATATGGATGTATCTAGTTATGTTTTAGTGTTAGATACATCCGTATCTAGATAAATCTAAGACAAGAATTTTGGGACGAAAGAAGTACCAACGTTCATTGCACATACGCATTTACTAGTAATAAAAAAGCTCTTGTCATGGAGGTTTGTGCCTAGCCCCCACTCCTTTTGTATATTACTTTTCCTTTGTGTTTTTGAATCTTTCTCGGTGTGTAATCTATACCCAATAATAAAGCAGGGTTCATTTCTTCGATTATATAGATTTTCTCTATTTGAGGTAGCACTAACTTGTTTCTCTGGGTTTTTTGTTCGTTCAGGGACCTCCTATATGATGCAGAGTGCGGCACAAAGGCTCGGCACACTACTGGGTCGGCCCATCGACGCGAAGCCACTTCTTTTTTTAAAAGAACATGAAAAAGCAACGGAACGGGCCAGCCCAATAAGAAACGCCTGCAGGTGCCCGTTGGTGAACCAATAATCTATATCTTGTCAATAATCTATATATCTATATCTTAAAAATATATATATATATCTATATCTTGTCTAAAAATAATAATCTATATTAAAAAGACCCAAAGAGGCAGATCCAATCAATCTCGGTCGTTAAATCATGTCAATCCAACAATCTATATTGCTTCAACAGCGAACGCTCAATATGTTTAGCGTGTAATTAATATCATATCAAATATCAACTTCTACACTATCCACGTAATAAATGTGAATTGATATCCTACATAATACCAACATGTAATTTATTTTCTTTTTAATACTCCCTTCATCTCAAAATTCTTGTCTTAGATTTATCTAAATACGGATGTATCTAGTTACGTTTTAGTGTTAGACTAGCATAGCCCGCGCGGCAGCATGCCACGCCCATCCGTATGTTGTGTTTATACAGATCATAAAAGGCATTGTTATATTTGTAACGACAGAATCGTCCATGGCTAGAACCCAGAAATAGTATATGCAATGAGTCAAGTATAATAAAAGATGGAAAATAAGTATATTTATTGCAGCTATGCAAGATGCATAATGATGAACGGAAAGGTGCACGCTGATACATTACTAATAAGGTCTACTTATATTGGCACCATATGTACAGTCCATTTTCCTCGCTGATATATTACTAATAAGGGCTACTTATGGTGGCTACGCTTTGCTCCTGTGTATGAAATGATGGGATCCTTGTTGTGATAGATGACGTCGGGGTACATGCAAAGACTCACAGAAATTGTTGCATATTTCTGCCAAGATCACTGCTTGTCTTGCATATTCATTCTGTTGGGTACATACTTGCTGGCGAGCCATATTAAATTGTCATTGCTTGTATCGTGCTTTTTCTTGTGTCGTAAAAAGCCTTTCCTTCGCCACTTCAAGTGTGTAGTCCGTGTGTCTAGCATTGCTCATAGCCACCATAAGCCTACGGGGATAAATATCAGATCACCAAATCAAGAAGCTAACTTGAAAGGAAAAAACGAAGCACTCACCAGCAAGTCGTGCATTTCAGCGGTCTCTGAAAATCTGCACTATCTGCAAAGCATGATAACAAAAAACAGTTTCAGAATCTGTAGACGTTCACGCCTGTAACACCAGGTATTTTCTTAGAGATTTGGTATCTTTATGTTACAAACAATAAAGATATGTCAAAATCTTTTTTCTTTTCTTCAGAATATCTGATCGCTGATTGATCTCCAAAGATCATTATGCGGACGAACCAGGTGCTCGTCGTTGGAGCAACCTACCTCTGATGTATGCATGTGCCAAATACCAAGAGCAACAGTATACAGCACCTCAGGTTGGGATCCCTGCGATGCAGCTGCTTCTCAAGAAATGCCCAATAAATGGAACAACCAAACTTGTTTCTTCAGGCAAATTGCCACAAGTTCTCTAAATCTTCAAAAGCAAAATCATATTTATGTTGACAAAAACATAACAGCAAGTCACCAACTACCTTCACATAACAGTGATCATTGAATTTTGTTTCTCTAGAAACTTTGATTCAACATATAGAGCAGGAAAATGTTTAGAATAACTTAGACGGATGTCTTGACAATAGTGTCAAAAAGTCTTACATTATGGGACGGAGATAGTAACAAATAACGATGGTTCAACTAAAAAGGAGGTTTAAAACTCCATGTCTTATAACTTATGTCGGCAATTAAGTTGGTGGGCTTCTTTCATCGGCTACTAATAATCAAAGAGGCTAGCTCAAGTTGTTCTGTAGAAGTGAATCAAGTGATAAAAAATTAACCATAAAAACAAGGGTGTGTGAATACCCGCACGCTCAATCCATGGTGAGGAAGATTTAGAGAATGTTGATCTGAAGCTGAAGCTCAACTCTGTGTGAATTAACAACTTGAGTGTTGAACCTGAAAGTAAACAAAAGTCGTAAGCACATAGTTAGTGCCACAGCAATCGAATGTGTGTAATCTCTACAGGCCAACACTTCTGCTTGATCATCCAGAGCTTGGTTCAACACCTCCACACCAGCGAGGCTACATGTCGATCAGCTCATGCTCATTGCTCTGCCCCGGGACTCCGTTGTAGACGCTGATCAATTTAGTGACGCACAACCTGTTGTCCCGCAGGTAAAGCACGCTGTTGTCCATAAGCGACTTGCACTTGTGAGCACCGAAGAAGGCTCGCCACTCGTGCACCACCTTGGGCGGCGCAGTGCCATCCAGAGGTGAAGGCAGCTCGACGACACAGAGGTTGTGCAGGCTGCTGTGGATGAAGTCGAAGGTTAAAGGATGATGATAATGCACGGTTGAAGTTATTTGACGAAGCTGTTGTATGTGCAAACAATCAGCCGTGAAGAAAATGAGGAAAAAAATTCCTCTGCCTCCTCTGCATCAGCCGTGAGCCCGTGACACTGCCAGCAACCCGCCGAGCCCGGGCAGAGCCAGGTCGAGGAACGGGCTTCGCTGAACAGCCAGAGGCGCGGGGCGGACCAGCGGGGCTCCCGTGGCATAGGCGTGCTCGAGCTCGAAGCACCGGCCTATTGTTAGGCTCGAGGACACCAGCGCATGGTCCTACGTTGCCCCGCCCCGCGCTCACGCCATGGCCCGCAATGATGCTCTGCCTCGGCGAGCTTGACGCCGTGGAGGCCGTGGGCACCCGGCACCGACGGTCATCGTCCACCTACACAACCTCGCTGCCGCACATGGCCCGCTCATGATGCTCCGCCTCGGCGAGCTCAACGCGGTCGTCCCCTGACGACGCACGCGAGATCATGAACGCTCAAGACGCGTCCTCGAGGCCTCTAACATTCATGTAGCAGAGGGCCTCATCGTCGCGTCCTACGGCGACGCATGGCAGCAGCTTTGCAAGATATCCACCGTCGAGATCGTCCTCCTCTACCCCCACGTCCAGTTTAGTCCTTCTCCCGTCCGCCAAGAGGTGCAGCCGCTGGGCCGCCTCCTCCGCTCCGTTGCGGGGGGCTGGTGGCGTCGGCTTCGTCTTTGCCGGAGAACCTGACTGAGCACACATAGGCTTACGTCGCGGACTCCGCGTACGCGCCATCGTCGGTGCCGATTCAAGCAACGGGACACATACCTGAGCATGCTTGATCTTGGCGGCATCAGCGAGCGCACAACTGTGGTCGGCATACATGACGGCGGCGACGGCGCGTCAGCGTGCGAGGCGACGGCCGCCGGGCAGAGAAAGAACGAAGCTACTTCCAGCCGGATCTCCTGGGCCTGGCCTACACCGGGAAGAGAGGTACCGGATCGGACGACCTGCAGGCGCCGGCTCCATGACTAGGGTGGAGTAGGGGAGGGCGGCCATCTTCGGAGTGGCAGAAGAGCGGAGGTAGTTACTGGCCAGGCTGGGAATAGACGAAGGTGAAGCGAGCATCGTGTCATGCATACCAGCCAAGGTGATGATCTATATATATAGAGAGAGGCATCCATCTATGAAGATACATGCAGACTCTTCGAGAGAGAACTTAATAAGCGGCGACCGCTCATTGGAAAGGAGACACGACCACCCACCGCCCAAGCATGCATGCATGCACTCGACAGAGAAATCTATCAGGCTAACTTAGCTAGTAATATAGCGCATTTTAAGAAAATTTTGCTTACGTGGCATGTAGTTGATGAGAAGTGGTAATATAATATGTTATTGTAACATAATATTTCTCAAAACAAAATGAGTCTACAAGCTAATAAATGAAGTCCTCTATGACACTATTACTATATTACTTTGCACTATGAAAGTAGTAACTTAGACTAGTGTTATATGCATGACACTAGTATAAGTTACTCCCCACTATGACCAGCCTCACGTCACGCAACTATAGCCCCCTGCGCCTGGCCAATTCCTCCTCCCGACAAACTGCTCAGTTGACCTGAAATAATATCCTGAATAAAATCGCTAGCTGCACACAGGTGTGTACCCCACCAGGTCCCCCAGTAATGCATGTGGCGCCATCTCATTGGGTTCATTTTCACTGGTAGAAAAAAGTCAAAAAATTCAGGTAACTAAACCTGGCCAGGTTTAGTATATGTATAATACATCCGTATCTAGACAAATCTATGACAAGAATTTTGGGACGGAGGAAGTACCAACATTCATTGCACGTACGCATTTACTAGTAATAAAAAAGCTCTTGTCATGGAGGTTGACGAGGACATCTCTGCCACAGTTGCACCCACCGCGACATCAGTTATTCCATCTGGACCTATGACTAGAGCACGAGCGAGACAGATAAATGACCAGGTACTATCGCTCCTTTGTACATATAATTTAACTAATGAGAATATTATATTACACTCATGTTTGGATTTACTTGTACTCAGGAACGAAGGTGTTGGAGAGATAAGGAGGAAAAGCCGCATGCAGATGAAAGATGAAAAAATGTTGCACGTTGATTCCATAAGCAGCAACACTATTGACATGCAAGAAGGTACCTAGCCACGTACGTGCTGAAGTGCAAAAGGAGGAGAAGGAGTATTAGGCTTCCTGGACCGGAGAAGGCCACGTCCGCGTGCAGCCCACATCGTCAACAGCTAAACAAGGAAATAAACTACATGTGGGCCGGCTCATGATTCTGATTTCTTTCAAGTCGTAGCCGACCAGGATTCGTCTACGCGCAGGCGGCCGTACTCTAATAAATAGTTAGCTACTGTTAGGTTTAGATCTCGGGTTTTATTGTATTGTCTAGCCATCGCTACAATTCGCATCTATGAGACGTGTAGGACTACCGCCTTGTCAGATCCACAGTGGAACCCCAACTTTTTCATCTAGTTTGTGTGCTCAGTTTATTATCTGCAATTTCAGTTGCAATTCACCTTTGTTCTTGCCGGTTCTTCGGTTGCTTGCAGGAACTCGAACCTCGTTGTTCAGGTTGATCGTGCCTACGGCAAGGTCAATAACCATCGGAGATTGGTTTAGCGATTGTCGAGGCGTATCGTCGGGTACGGTATAGCCGGGTCGTCAAGGTCAAAATCCACCAAATCGATAATTATCCCCACTCTCATCGAAAGATCGGGCCGCTGACACATCAAGTGGTATCAGTTTTCAGGTTCATCGGTGAGAGATTTACAGTTTTCGTAGTTTAGTTTATTTTTCTGTCCTATAAACCCACGAAAAAGCCCAAAAAAATTAGATTAGTTCATTCATTACACCTACCTTTTTAGCCTTTAGCAATTTTTGCATCTAGTATTTGCGTAGTTGAATTTTTGGTTGCATACATCCTAGAATTCGTGCTGGTTTAGATTAGTTTGAGAGAAAATTTGTCTACTAGATCTAACCTTGTTTTTGTCCATCATATTTTCCGCCACAACTTTCGTTAAAAAAAAAATCAAAGCAAGCTTGCATCGGATTGTTTATAGTTTTGCCTATCCTTGCGTGCAATCCGAAGTCGCGTCTGTTTACAAAAAATCATTTGTTGTCCGCTGTTTTCTGCGCGTACACACACAGCGGTCTAATCTCGCGCAGTCGCCCAGACATCAGCCAGCGGGCGTCTGTCCATCCACGCGCTATACACACACACGCAGGTCATCAGACAACTCCTCTCTTGTCTGCCTCCACGCGCAATACACCATACATCCAGTGTACCAATATTTGTCACCTTGCGTCGTTGTTAGCTTTTGCATGCAGCTCAATTAGCACAAGTTACAACACTGGCATTTAATTTCCCTAAAGTCTAAAAAGTGGCCGGCCACTAACTGACCGAAACGGGCGGCCGGCCCGTGGCCGTTCGATCGCGCGAGCGATCGCTTCCAGATCCACCAGGTGCCACCTGGTCTGGATTGGTCGCGCACCGCGGTCGTGGGCGGTTTTGTCCGCATCCGGACGTGGGAGGCCCACCTGTAAGTGGTAGAGGAGAGAGTAGTGGGGGTCGTGGGCGGCGGTTTTCGAAATCTGCGCCTGAAATCCCTCGCCGCAGCGTGCTCTCTCTCCCGTCCTTCCTTCATCGTCTTCCTCCTCGCCATCCTCTCCACCGAACGGGGCATGGCGGGCGGAGTGCTCAGATTTGACGGAGGCTTGCTGGTGGTTCTCCTCGCCGGGGAATCGCTGGTGCTCCTCGCCATCGGAGGTATGCTCTCCCTCCACTTCTACGTGCTTCTCCTCCCTTTCTCTATCTCGCGGGGCGCGGATGGTGCCGAAATGCGAGGGGAATGCTCTCTAGGGTTCGGGAACGGCGCGAACTACCCCCGCTTATCTTCGATTTTGGTCACGTTGAGTTCCGTTCTCCCATCTCGCAGCACGTGCCCAACGGTGGTCGGGATCTACAAGGTGGCCTGAAATCCCTCGCCACAACGAGTTCTCTCCCCATTCCGTCTTCGTCTTCCTCCTCGCCATCCTCTCCACCGAACGGGGCGTCGCGGCGGAGTGCTCAGGTTGGCGACGGCTTGCGGGTGGTTCTCCTCGCGGGGGAATCGTTGGAGGCGTAGTTCACGGCACGGGGGTGGCTGGACAGGGTCAACGTGTAGTCCCCGTTTGCGCGATTTTAGGGGCGATTTGGCTGTTTAATTCATGTTCCGTTCAATTTTTGCAGAGATTTGAGATCTGTTCATGATTCTTAGTTATTCTGTAAGTTGTATTAGATGTGCGCAATGTTGTGTGCAATGCATTGACTGATTTCATAGTTGGTGTTCAGAGATTTAAGTGGTTAGTTGCACAAAATTCTCCTCAGTTGGCTACGTCCATATAGTACTTGGCTGTCCATATGCTCTGTAGTTGCAGCAGTTGTTTTGGTCAGCTGGCTCACTGTTTTTGTGTGCAATGCATTGGCTGATTTCGTAGTTGGTGTTCAGAGATTTAAGTGGTTAGTTGCAAAAAATTCTCCTCAGTTGGCTGCGTCCATATAGTACTTGGCTGTCCATATGCTCTGCAGTTGCAGCAGTTGTTTTGGTCAGTTGGCTCACTGTTTTTGTACTAGGTGGTTGTCTATACTGTGTTCAGTTGCACAAGTTGCCTGCTCGGTTGGCCGCATCACTTTTACTAAGTTGGCTATTCATATATGTTATACACTTGTGCCAGTTGCTCTACTTAGTTGGTTTTACTTAGTTGCATATGTTATACACTTTTACTAGTTGGCTGTTCCCCCCTCTGCTGTGTGCAACTAGGGACTCTTGTTTGTACAATTTTAGCACCAATGCTTGCCAATTTTCCAATATAATCTACCCAATCCACCAGCGTTGTGGTGGCTGTGGTGGTTTATGTGTTATTCTCCTGCTTTGTGCAACTAGGACCCCTTGATTTGTGCAAATTAGTACCAATGCTTGCCAATTTTCCATTTTAATTTTTCTCAATGTGCAAGTCTTTTGTTGTGGATGTGGTTGTTTTCATGTGTCTCCCTTCATGTTCAACTAGGGACGCTTTTTTCATAATAAGTTATCTCACTGAGCTTGTTGCCTTTACTTAACTTTTTTCTGTCTAGGTATTACTTGTCACAGTTGGCAAGTAATAATTAGGCAGAAAAAAGTTAGTTGGCTTATTTGATGTCCAGTTTGCACAAGGTTTACTGCCCAGTTGGCTGCATGATTGTAGTAGTTGGTTGTCCACATCTTCTAACTATGTTTTTTTTGTTGTATTTCCTGCCGCAGGGCAAAAATGGTTATAATGGGAGGAGATGCGGGTGGCAATGAAGGAGATGTATTTTTATTCACTTTTTTTCTTTTGTTTTTGAGTTGTTTTTCAACTTATGCATGTATGCTAATGTCTTTTTTTTCATGTTTTCTTTTGGTTGCTTAATCAGCGTTCTGGAAGTCAGCCTCTTCGCCGGAACTCGAAGCGTCCTGCTAATCGCCAGCCACGACCTGCGCAGAGTGTTGAGCAGGGAGAGGATGTTGAGGTAAGTGGCATGTTGATGACACAAGTCCATTTTTTTGGTTTTGTTTGGGTCATATAACATTTTTTTATTTTTTTCCATGCTCATGTTTTTTTCTTAGGATGCTGATCAGTTCCGTGTTGTAAAGCGGACTAGACGTGCAGCACTTGGCAAGGGAGCTGAGTCATCTTCTAGGGTAAGTAAAATCTCAAATATAAGTGTTTTTTCTCGCCTTTTTTAGATAGTGATGAAATTATGCAGCAGTTCGGAACACTATTTTTTGTTTTTAGTCTGTCAATAACAACCTTTTGTAGTTGACATCTCTAGTCATTTTGATTTAAATACAGTTGACATTAGTTGGCATTAGTTGGCATCTTGTAGTTCACTAGTTGGCATCTTTTCATAGTTGACATCAGTGGTCATTTTTTTGTGCAGGCAGCAGTTGCTGGAGAAGCTGTCGCATCTTCCACAACAGATGCTGAGGTATGTGGGTTTTTTGTGTGTTTTTATGAGCTATTTGAATAGTTCTTTGCAAACCTTTTTTTTAGTTACTGTTTTTCTTGTGTTGCAATATCATTTCTTATTGTTGCACATACACTAGAACTTTTTGTAGCTGCCAGGTCTCGTTCTTTTTTTATTTACTGTTTTATTGTTGCACATTCAGTTGCACAATGGCAGTCTTTGCAGTTGTCCTCATGAGCTTTATTAGTTGCACAAATACATCATATTAGTTGGCATGATCCATTTTATGAATATATAGCTCATTCTAATACTGATCCAAATGATGATTGCTAGTTTTTTTTCATTCTTGTTTTTTCTCTTGTGTTTAATGTTTGTGTAATGCTTTCATTTTCTAATCAACAGGGCAGTGGTGAAGGAGTTGAGGTGTATCCAGGGGAAGATGTGGAGCGACCATCACAAGCAGGCAGGATAAGGGCATCACCAGCGCGCTTTGCAAATTTCAACGCCTCTCTAACTCCACTACAGAAATCAGAGCTAGTTTCGAGGTCGGTCGGGGGGCTATTGAACTTATCAGACACACTTCCAGCGGACCTCACTAAGTTCCTGGTGCAGTCCTACCAGCCACAGACCTCTGAAATGGTTTTCCCAGGAAGGGGAAGGATCCGTGTCGATGCTGACAGTGTTCAGAGGGTATTTGATCTCCCAAACAAGGGTCCAAAAGTCAGATATTTAGTTGACAAGGATGCCACTAGGAGATTCAGACAGGCTTTCAACATAACTGGAAATTCTCATCCCCAGATCACTACATGGCTCAAGATGATTGAGCATATGGCTGGAAGAACGGATGACACATTTTTTATGGCCTGGCTTGCGGTTGCCTTCAGTACTTTTCTAGCACCAACCACGGCCTTGAAGCTCAGCCCAAAGTGTTATGGACTTGTGCTAGATCATCAAATGCTAAAGAATACAAACATTTGCCTCTTTGTAGCAGAACACATTAACGAAGCTTTCCGGAACATGGACCAGGAGAAGCAAACTGTTTGCTGCTGCTTGTATCACTTGATGGTTAGTGAAAACGACCACTTTTTTCCATCTGTTCCTGTTCTTTCTGTGCAGTTATAGTTTGCTGAAATTCTCATAACAATAACTGAACTTGGCTTTTTCTTTTGTTTGGGTCTGGTGCAGATACTATACCTTGATGCGCTCGTACATGACATCCCAGTAAGCAACTGCGCGATACGATTGAATGCATGGGATAGTACTCTAATTGCCAAGGTGATCAAGAAGGATACTATCTCTCCTGGTGTGTTCGGCAAATTACAAGTGAGTTCTTTTTTGTTTTTTTCCAACAGTGTCTTCCTTCTATGTTCTTTTGATGTCTGGTCACTCTTTTTGGAAATTGCACAGAAAACTGTCATCAGTTGGCACAACAATGCATGTAGTTGCACAGATTATAGCTTTAAGTTTGGCAATCTGCACACATGTTCATTTTAAATTTGCACACCATCTTTTTTAAGTTGCACAGTTTTACTAATCTTGTTGCATAGATGTGTTGCATCAGTTGGTAGGAACTTTTTTTAGGTGCCATGTGTGTTGCACAGTTTTTGTGTCTTTGTTCAGTTGCATATATGTATAGTTGAATTTGTCTACCCCAGTATCTTGTTTGTAGTTGCACATGTTGTAATGTGTGGTTTCATTCAACACACAAATCTATTTTTGATAACCTTGTTATTTTCTGTTTCTCTTTTTTTTACATCAGCTTAAAGAGGAGTATAGAGGCACGGAGCAGACACCACTGTTTGGTGGAATTTTGCAAGCTGAAGCATTTGTGGCATCCAAGTTACCAATAACATACAATCCGCAGGTTAGTGTTTTGCATACATAAACTTGTATCACTTACCAATATTTTTTCTATTGGCTGGGATGTATGTTCAGTTGGACATGTATAACTTTTGTAGTTGCGAAAATTCAGAATTTAGTTGGCTGTGATGTATGTTCAGTTGCACATATAAGCTTTTGTAGTTGCATATGTTCTTTTGGATAGTCAAAGTGTTCATTTACAACCATTGTCATCAACTTTTGGCAGAAATGCATGGTTTTTACTTTGTGCCACAGTGCATGTGTAGTTGGCTAGAATCATGTTTTTAGTTGGCCAGAAAGTGTGTATTAGTCGTTTTTGCTTATCACATCATGGTCAGTTACAGACATTTTTACTTTTTATTATTTTTTCTAACTGAATCAGTACTGAATCTTTTTTGTGTTGATGCAGAAAAAGGCAAAAATTGCGAAAGTGGTCAATGAGCTATGCAAGGCTGTAACTGAACAGGTTGGCACCTTCATTGAAGAAGTTGCCAAGATTGATAACGAGGAACCAGATATTGATCCTTACGTACAGCAGCCATCAATGCAAACTGGGGCATCACGCCGTGCTCCAAAAAGAAAGAGATGGCGGTCAACTATACAAGAAGAAGAAGAATTTGTTGAGGATGATTCAGAAGAAGATGAGGAAATGGGAGCAGCGATACATGCTGACGACGATGAGGAGACAGATGCGGATGAATCAGAGGAGGAGGACAAGGATGAGGATGACAATGAAGAAGATGCAGAGGAGGAGGAGGATGAGGAGGAAGAGGAGGAGGAGGAGGAGGAGGAGGACAAACAAGAAGAGGACAAAGGAGAGGAGGAGAACAAGGAAGAAGATAGTGATGCAGAGGAGGAGGAAGAAGAAGGTGAGGCCAGAGAGGGGGACGGGGACAAAGGGGCAGCAGTTGATGGCAGTGAGAGGGGAGAAGACAAAGGCGCAGCAGCTGATGGCAGTGAGAGGGAAGAAGACGAGGATGATTATGGTGATGATAAAGGGGGATCCAATGGAGGCAGCGACAGCAGCGATGACGATGATGATGACAACGCTCCTGGTTCTGGTGGTACAGGTGGCAACACATCCAGGAGGACTAGCACTCACGCCACCCCTGCGAGCAGCAGCAATTCATTGAGTAGCAGGAGCACACTACAGTTGTTGATTGACAAGACTTGCTGGAAAGACAAGGATTTGCCAAAGTCAAAGAAAAATGACGAAGCAGAGTCTCAGGGAAGCATTGATATGTTCAAGCTCTGCAACTTGAAGCCAGCTTTGCCAACCACCTTTCCCGTGCCAGATTTCAGCGACAAAGATATGTGTGAGAAGATCAACTTTGCCATTGACAAGAGCCTATTCTTATCAACTGATGCTGAAAAGAATCAAATTGACATGAAGGAAGCAGGAAAGGGTCTTGACTGGGTTCATTCAAAGGAAAAATACAAGGAATATTTAAAGCAGCTCCCAGACCTAAGCTCCAACAAGAGCAAGGCAGCATCCACGGCAAACCCTCACGTGGTCCAGAAGTGTAAAGCGGTTTCAATGAAGAAGAATCTGCAGTTGCCTCAAACCAAGGAGAAGATGGTGAGTGAAGATGCTGAAGTAAATATGGTCAAGGAAGCTGTGCTTCAAACTGATATGCCAACAGTAGTGAGCAGAGAGCCAACCAATGTCAGAGAAGTTCAACAGATCAAGGGGAAGACTCCCCTTTCAACAGTCCCACCAAAACCATCTAAGCAGAAGATTGTCAAGTTTGCCAGGGGCGCAAAGGGGGAACAGGCCACAAAAATTTTGGGGTTCAGAGACGAGAGAGAGCTGCGAGCCGCAGCCATTGATGCAGGGGTGCCAAGTTCTGCCAGGTTGCTGCCAACTCAGACTGGAAAGATGCCAACTACAGATACCAGTGTGCCAACTGATGTGTCAGTTAGCAGTATGGTCACAGTCAAAACCACCACAGCTGGTCAGGAAGGCACCACTGCAACTGCAAGTCCCAAGGTGCCTACTGATAGAGATGCTTCAATGCCAAACACAAAAGGAGGTGATCCAACTATCAAAGTGCCGTCCCCAAGAGTTGTCTTTCAGCAACCATTAACACAAGAGAAGGTGTTCGACATTATAAGTAGGTGCAAGCCTCCAAGGCCGCCAACTACAACACTATTGCGAACCAAGTCAGTGAATGATGCACCCATGTTTGTGCCGCAAGGAGATGCCCTGGTCCTTGAACCCTTACGAAGATCAAACTTTTATCATGGTGACGGGTTCTGCGATGCACCATCTTTTGACCTCGGCATAGATGGTGATGCTCCAGCACCTGCTCCAGCAGTAGATACAGCGGAAGCCGGTGTGATTAGCATCGATGAGTGTGAGTTAGACCCAGCAGCTGTGAATGAAGGATGTGATGCTGCTAATGTTGGCAAGGCAATAGCTCAAGAACTAGATGTTGGTTCACCAGAGAATTGCCACACCCCGATATGCACAGAACCAGAACTTGGCACGAGCAGTTCTTCGGGGCCACCTCTTGCACGAAGACAGAGGAGGGTAAGAAGGCCCGCAACATCTCAAAGGTCTCCATTCATCGACTACAACAAGAACAAGACTTTCAGCACCAATGAGGTAGTGAACAAGCTTTACGCTGCCCTCTTGTATTGGGTCAGGCATCATAAAGGAGCAAATGATGGAGCTACCAGGTAAACTAACTCCCCACAGCCTACATACATATCTTTTTCAGTTGCATAGCACCAGCCACTTAGTTGCACAGAAAGCATAGTATGTTGCACAGAACAGGGCTTTTAGTTGCTCACTGTTCTTTTTTCATTTTCATGCACATTTTTTTTGCTGCTGTGACCCTTCGAGCTAACTTGTCTTTTTATTGCTTTCAAAAAAAATCAGCCCTGAGATAATTAGGTATGGTGCTTTCTACATTTCTTTAAAGGAGTTAGTTGATTCGATGAAGCCGGTTCAATGGTTGTCAAAAATTGTTATTGAGACTGGAATCTTACACATCATGGATAACTTACCAGAAGGGTCAAACAAGGTTGTTATGCCACTGAGGTTTTCTGTAAGTTTTTCCAAAACCTTCTTTTTACCCTCATCTTTGTTCTGTAGCACTTTTCGTTGACCATTTGAGGGAGGCCTTTCACCTACTAAGGAGTTTTGAGCCATGTTTTATAATCTCTGCAGATAAAATTACAGCAAGGGATCCACAATGTGGATGAGATGAACAAGAAGTTTGATTACAAGAACCGTCTCGACAAGAAAGACTTGGTGAGTGTTGTGCCCACATCATCAATCTTTTTTTAGTTGGCACCCACAGCATGTCCAGTTGCACATGACACATCTGTTAGTTGGCAGATACTTGTTGCAACCCGTTTTTAACTTGACAAAGTCTTTTTACTGTTTTTCTTAGCTACATCTTGTATTTGTGTCTGAAATCGTTCACGCTTGCAGGTCATGCTGCCAGTGCTCGAGTGTGCAGATGTAACCGATAAGGACGGAGGGAGGCATTATTGGGTCTTCAGTGTCAACTTGAGGGACGGACGCTTCGAAGTTCTTGATTCAAGCAGGACGCTGGACAATATCGAGCTGATGAACAACGCCTCTACCATTGCGGGGGCAGTACGCCAGCTATGGAGGAAGCATTACCCAAAGTTCAGCATCGAGCACTTCCAGATTATTGACATTGACGTACCAAAGCAGCTTGGCAAGTAAGACAATAAGCATTTCATTCCTTCTCAATCAAATACAATCATTTTGTAGTCTTTAAATTTTTCTACATGTGCAATCTTTAGTATTTTTAAGACACAGTACTAGTCTTCAATCTGTTTTATCATTTTATGAGTTTCTAATGGATTATCTAGCTAGTTGCAGAGTGACGCGTAAGTAGTTGCAAAGTGGCACATAATGAGTTGCGGTAGAACACAAGCAGTTGCACAGCAGGACATAAGTAGTTGCACAGAGTGCATTACCTTTATTTGGTTTTAATTTTATGTGACAATTTTTTTTGCCCATTTTTTGCAGTAATGAGTGTGGGTTGTTCGCACTGCTTAACGCCACCGAGTGGAATGGTAGCCAACTGCCCAACTACGACCCCAAGGAAGTACTCAACATCAGGAAGAAGCTGACGTATGATTGGGTCACCAGCGTGCATAACACCGCCCCATGGAGGAAGTTGCTGAGATATGACAAGGAGTAGGTCAGTACTATTTTTTTCTGCTCCATGGAGGAAGTTTCTGGTTTGAACAATTTTATTAAGTAGATTTTGTAGTTGCACACTACTAGTAATTGCGTTTGCAACTCAATATCATCACTTTTGTTGATACATTAGGAGCACTGGATATACAATTGTTCAATAACTAAATATTTAACCAGTTGCCAACAAAGACACAAATAGCAACTTTTCTTTACACAGTGCATGAACTAATTCAAGCAGCATAAATTAGATAAAGAGGAATCATAGATGCTGAATGTGTCCACTTGGTCCCAACATTGCTAAAAAAGACATCATTATTTTTCCTTTTTTGTTCCAAAGTTACAAATGAGGAAACAGAATCATAGGAGCCTCTGTGGACACACACCAGCAGTGTGCTCTATAGATTGGCACTGGCTGCATTTGTTTTTCTTCTTTGGGTGTAGCTCCAGCACCGATTTGTACCGTCGACTCTTTGCCCTACCCTTTGTAGTAGACCTTGGAGGATCCCTGGGCACAAAATCATCAGAAGCTTGTGCAAGGGATGCAGCCTCCAACGGGGCAGTAGGACCGTCACGATCACCTGTGTAATAATCATATAAAAAGTTTAGTATTTTTGTTATTGTGCAACCAGCACTGATGTTCTGTGCAACCACACAGTACATTTTTGTGCAACTAACTGGTTGTTGTGTGTAAGTTAAGTTGAAAAAAAACCTGCAGTAGCACGGCCTGTCATGGTACTTGGATTGTAGTCGCCTATGGGCAGAACATGAAAAACAAGTTAGATTTTTAGCTTGATCCTCAAACTAACACAGCGCATGCAACTAGGCAGCATGTTTCTGTTCAACTGGGCACTATGATATGTGCAACTAAAGTCACTCACCCTAGTTTTTGTTTTGGAGTCGGTGAAGGTACTAACCTGGGTTATGAGCCCCCTGAGTCCTGCCTGTAGGTCCATTGGGAGTAGCACAAAGGGCACTGCTAGTTGGGCCTGGCGGGGGAGGAGGTCTTTGAGGGTTGGCATCACCTATAGGCAGAACAGGACAAACAAGTCAGTTGTGTTTATCTTTTTTATGCTCGAACTAACACAGCATGCGCAACTAGGTAGCCTGTTCGGTGCAACTGAGCACCATGATGTGTGCAATTGGAGTTACAGACCTAGTTTGATGGGGAGTTGGGGGAAGGTAATTACCTAGACGACGAGCCCCCTGAGTGCTGCCTGTAGGGCCATTGGGAGGAGCATGCGGGGGAGGAGGTGGCGGAGGATGCCGTGTACAGCTAGGAGGGGGAGGAGGTCCTTGAGGGTTGACATCACATATATGCATAACTGGAAAAAATAAGTTAGCTGTGTTATCTTTGATGCGTGAACTAACACAGCGTGCGCAACTAGGCAGTATGTTCTTGTCCAAGTGGCTACCATGGTGTGTGCAACTGGGCACAATGATGTGTGCAACTGAAGTTACACACCTAGTTAGATCAGGAGTTGGGGCAGGTAATTACCTGGATGATGAGCCCCCTGATTGCTGCCTAGAGGTGGAGGAGGTCCTCGAGGGTTGCCATCATCTGATGGCCCCGTTGCAGCAGTCGGTTTTTTCCTTTTCTTGGACTTGTTCAGGTGGCCGATCTCGGTACGTGCTGCACGCATATGCTTGTATACAATAGCTTGTGCTGGATCAGAACCACTCGCAAACTTTGCTAGTTTCCGAAAATCGTATATCATGTTCCTCTCCCTTATCTGCTTCTTTGATTGAGGAGGCATTTCATCCGGTTTCTCATAACCAGTCCCTGGCGCACTAGGTACAGCAGTAGGTGTCCACCGTCTTAGCAGGTACCTTTCCGGTATGACATCAACGCCAACATGGATGAACACCTTGAGGATGTGGCAACAGAGGATGCCGTCCTTGTCCATTTTACAACACTCACACAAATAGGAACGCTCCTCCACCCTTTCCTGCACCAAGTAGTTTCGAGAACCATATTTCACAACGAATTCCTGGTTCGGTCTGAGCTCAAACACATCAGCACCAACTTGGAATGCATTATAACGTCCAATCAGCTCAAACTCTTCTCTAAACTTGCGGTAAAGGTCTCTAGTATAGGTTTTGTAAGCTTGCTTCTCTATTGGGAAGTCGGACCACAACTCAATCTCAAGGTGTTGTGTCCTGTAATCATTGCAGCCTTCCTTGGCAAGGATGTGGTTCTGTATTTTTTCATATTGCTTGACGAAGTTCAACATTGAGTTGTGTGGGTTCACATATCTTTTGAGGACGGCGTTGAACCCCTCACTACACTGTGTAGACTGGAGGAAGGGAAAGAACCTGTGTTTGAAGTAGCACGGCACCCAAGTTGACCTGTATTCGTACAACTTCTCAAAGTGCGTGTGTGCCATAGCCTCATACTTCATCATTAACCCAGCCCAATTCTGCTCAAACTCGTCTATAGTGAAGCTGAAGTCAACACACTTGTTGAAATCATCAGAGAGTCCTAGATTCCGGCATAGCAACCAACCAACCTTTTCCTGAGCCTTTTTTATGATGTGCCATCGACAACAACGGTGCACGGTGGTTGGAAAGATGCTTTGTATTGACTACCTCATCGCACCATCCTGATCGGTGATGAAGTTGTCAGGAGGTTTGCCATCCATAGCCTCTAGGAATGCTCCAAAGACCCAATCAAAGCTCGATGCCAACTCCTGCCTCACAAACGCGCAATCCAGCATGAAAGATTGGCCATGTCGGTTTATTCCTATGAAGGGCGCGAACGGCATATTGTACAAGTTGGTCATGTAGGTGGTGTCAAACGATATGCAATCGTGGTACGCCTCCGCATAAGCTTTTCGAGCTAAGCCGTCCACCCAAAATATGTTGACAACTCTGTCCTCTTCATCATATTTCACCTTATAGAAGAAGTCTGGATCGGTTTTTTGTATATCCTTGAAGTGCGCAATTGTCTCAATCAGATCACCCTCCTTTGTGTCATCTCTACGAAAACTTGTACAAAGATTTGTTATTGCCTTTGGTCCGAACGGCACCATCATCTCAGATCCATAGAACTCTGCCATTACATGCATCATTCGTCCTGCATAATACAAAAACAAACAGTATATCGTTTTTTTAGGTGCACAAATGTGCACATCCAGCTGCACAGTAATAGGACACGTGTTGGCACAGAAGATAATCACAGGAAATGGACACCTAGTTGCACCTTTTTAAAAACACTTTGCAGTTTTTGCATACAGGACATTGTGTATTTGCACAGTAAAGACAATCTAGTTGCACAAGAAGCACCCAAAGTGATATATAAAAAGCATGGGAAGTTGGACATCAGTTGCATAGTTAAGCCATTTCAGTTGCACAGTAGTACCATAACAGTTGCACACTGGACTGCCTAGAGGGAAACTTAATTCTTCAAGGGATATAGAAAAACACCACACCTGTAGTCAAGTTGCAGTTATACAAGATGCGCAGAAACTCCTTTTCATCAGGTGAGATGCCTTGGTGGGATCTCAAGTATTTGGACAATGAAGGTTTGTTCACGAGCGGATGATTGTGGTCACGAACAAAGTGCGTCACCTCCCATCGCCCATCTATCAGCTTCACCAACATTTTCGCCTTGCATTCAGTCTGCTTTATTGTCTCACGTTTGCGCTTCTTCTTCTTCTTACTAGTACCAGCATCCTCTTCAGCAAATATTGGAGGTTCTTCTTCCATCTCCTCATCACTGTTAACAGATGTTGGATCTGGAATAGGGTCCAGGTAAGGAGGAGCCTCAGCTCCTCCATCATCAGCTTTGGGCTTCTTGAACTTGTTGCAGCAAAACTATTGTTTTATCAATTCATTGGTGCGGGGTGTCCGTCTAGAGGTGTTCATCTTGATAGAGAAACCCATCCGTAGTGCGTAACTGTTGTAGTGATCCTTAGCAATTTGAAGGCTGTCAAACCTCATGCCAACATAGGGTTCCATAGGTTGAGAACCAGCCTCATCCTCTCCTTCTTCTACTTGCACAACTCTGTCAAAAGCCCCAGCTTCTAGCTCAGTCCTGGTTGGACCAGGAACATTTGCCTCAGTTCCTGTGTCATCAAGAGTATGGCTCTCTGACTGCAAAGACACCACTACAGGGGCACCACGGGCTGATGACTGGCCTGCCACATTGTCATGGCCCGTAGGGTTACCATCACGACTTGCCTGTGTGTAGTAAACAGATCGACCATTTTCTGTGCAGTTTCCTTGTTGTATGCTGGGTTGCTGCTGATCCATATCATGAGGAAGCTCATTGAGATCTGGAGGCAACTCATTGAGATCAAGCATTTTTTCCCTTGTTTTTGGATGCTGCCACACACTCCCTGCACATATAAAAAAAGAAGAAATTGATGTCATCAGTTGGTAACCACAGAAAAACTGTGTTTCAAAACAACCTAAAAGCAACATGACCATAGCATAATCTTTTATTATAACAGTTATGAATTTTTTTGTTTGCACAGAGTTGTTATGTTAGTTGCACAGTTTGCAGTAAATAACTGGCAAGAGCATGACTTCTTTTTGCTACAGAGTTTTTCTTACCTTTTCCCTTTTTGTTTTGTTGCAATGATCTGTAGGTTTCCGTTTTGCAAGGAGCTTTTTTTAGATTTTTCTGCACATAATTGGATGCTACATTTGAGAAGGAAAATCCAGGTGAAAGAAGAAAGAAGAAAGAAGAATTGGAGGACAGATTATAGTTATATGTTTTTCATCGCCGTTTATGTTTCTAGATCTGGTATATTTGAACATATTAATATGGTTTGCAATAGGTGTGGGACCAGAATATATGCGTGGGACAAGATTTGTGTGTGAATATGTTAATATGGTTTGTGGCTTCATTAGCCATGGACAAAAGTTCCTATGTTTTTCCTGTTGCACTACAGATTTCTGGTTTTCGCTAGAATAGACGTCTCAATTTCCAGGATTTCCACTTGGCCAGCATACATATTCAGTTGGACATTCAATGCTTTTAGTTGGCTAGAATAGATGTTCTCAGCTGGCCAGGTTGCATTTTTTCAGTTTTGTGGCCAACATGCATGTTCAGTTGGACAGTTAATGCATTCAGTTGGCTAGAATAGATGTCTTAGTTGCCTAGAATAGATGTCTTAGCTGGTCATCAGTTTTTGGCCAACATGCATGTTTAGTTGGCCAGAAAACATGTTTTTTATTTTCACATATACTACATTTTTTCCAAAGTGTTCACTCAGAAACATGTATTGCCAGATATATGTTTAGTTGGCAGGATACATGTTTAGTTGGCCAGGATACATGTTCAGTTGGCTGGGATGCATGTTTAGTTGCACATTTATGAATTTTTCGTTGCACATGTTCAACAAAGCATTGGGCAGTCAATTTTTTGTTCATTTTGCAAATAATAACTAGAAGTTGGCTTTAATCATGTTTTAATTGGCCAGATAACTCGTTTTTAGTTGGCTTGTTTTAACACATCCAGGTGGTAGTTTTTGGCATGTTTAACACATCCAACATGTTTAACATCTGGTGTGATGTGCCAGATTCACCTCTTTTTTGAAGCAGATTCTCCATGGATCCATGGAGAAGGGGGAAGTGAAGAGGTGCAGAGGGGGCTTACCTGCTCGATCTTACTGCCTGGTATGGCTCTGACCACCCTGCCCTTTAGATCTTGAAGCAGCTCCTTCTACTTTGGGGCTCCCATGGCGGCTGTGTAGGAGGAGGAAGAAGGGCTGGGGGGATTGCGTTTGCATCTGTTTCTGGCATGCAGAAGAAGAAGAAGGCAGCATCGGTGGGGCTGAGGCGTGGGGGCGAGAGATGGCGTGGATTCTGCAACCTGGGCAGATCCTCCTTCTTTCGTGAGGAAGAAGAAGATAGTCAGGGCGCAGTTTGGCGAGGAGGGTGCACGTGATCCCGCGGGGCATGGTTTGGCGAGGGGGTGCACGTGATCCCGCGGCCAGCTGGTGGGCGGGGCAGTTGCCTTTTTCGCTCCGACGGGCAGGGACCACGTGGGCGAGTGGGCGAGTGGGAGACTGTTTCCTCTTTTCGCTCGAGGGGGGACCAGGTGGTTTCCTTTTTCGGGTGGCCGCTGGCTAGCGATCCCAGGGCGGTCGGCCGCCCACTAGACGCGTCCTTTAATTTCTCTTAGCCTCATCTTGGTGTACGTAATTTCTGCTAGTAACCGGCTTGAAAAAGAAAAAGAAAAAAAAGTGAAGCAAAAGAAAAAAAAGAAAAGACAAAAAAGACAAAAAAAAGAAAAAAAAAGGTTGCAACTTTCAGGCCGGCTAGCACTTTTGGTGCAATCTCTTTTGACGTTCAGAATTGTTCCTCTGCTATACACGTGATACTTGTTGGACATTTTCTTTTGTCGCTCTTGGTCGCCATACGCTACGTTTACACCTCACTTATATCTAGCTAATTAGAGTTGTCTCAAATTTTTCTTCGGTTCCCACTCACGTGACTCAGTATCTAGGCTTAGATTGTTTTCTCTCTTACTAGTCGACCGCCAGCACTAGTTAGGAGTTTGAGCAATTATTCAGCTTGCATTACTTTTTGCTTAATTGTGCCACATATTGTGAGTTGAGGAAACCTTCACCAAGCTCCACTTCCTATATCGTATCTTGTTCGGTCCCTTGGTAATCGCTATATCAATCTTTTGATCACTTTTGACATCGCCAACGGCCGACAATCACTGCAGCACGGTAAGAACTGGTAAGAGCTTGGTAATTGCTCGAGAGTTGAGAGACATTTTCCACCGCCTCACTATAGTTACTGTAGGAGCAATATACTTGTGATTTTGTTCTTGTTCCGTCCTAACCATGGCAGGTGACGAAGACAACATGAAAGCCACGGTGGCACGCCTTGAGGAGGATGTGCATGCATACACCGAGCGGTTCACATCGTTCGAGGGCGCACTTGATAAGCGTCTCAAGTCGATCGAGGATAGCAATGAGACGTTCACCCAAACACTTGCATCTATTATGAAACGTCTTGATGCCCAGGATGCCCGTCTAGGTGCCGCCTCCACTTCCGCTCCGCATCTTCCAGCCACCAACACAGGTCTGCAACGAGCTCGTCGGGTCCTCCCAGGAGACCCGAGGCACCCTCTTTCATACACCGATGCCGTCGACCAGCCCCGTCCTCGCAACGCCAACTCGATAGCCGACGACATCCAAGATGACAACTATGATGGTGATTCTGAGGATCCTGATGCAGTTAATGATAACAATGATCGTGATCATCGTCGACTACGCAATAATCAACAAGGTATGGGACGACACCAGCGTCCTCAGGTACGTGGCCATGACGATTCTTTGGGTAGAATTAAATTTTTCATGCCTCCTTTTGATGGGAAATATGATCCAGATGTTTATCTTGACTGGGAATTACTAGTTGATCAAAAATTTGCTTGCCATGATTTTCCTGATGATAAAAGAGTTAGGGCTGCAACTAGTGAGTTTAGTGATTTTGCTTCTATTTGGTGGAGAGCACATTGTCGTAAACATCCTAATAATATTCCTGCCACTTGGGAAGCTTTGAAATTAGTAATGTGTCACCGTTTTGTTCCTGGATATTATGAACATGACTTGCTAAATAAACTACAACGCTTGAACCAAGGATCTAAATCTGTGGAAGACTATTATCAAGAATTGCAAATGGGCATGTTACGTTGTGGTTTAGTTGAGACTGAGGAAGCCGCTATGGCTAGGTTCTTGGGTGGATTGAATAGAGAAATTTATGACATACTTGCTTATAAAGATTATCATTCAATGACCCGTTTATTCCATCTTGCTATACATGCTGAACATGAAGTGCAGGGTCGTTCCAGACTGCGTCCTAATTTTTCTGCAGGTCGTACTTCCACATGGGCATCGCGCACTCCTACTGCCCCGTCCACTCGCACCTCTACAACAGCACCTGCAACCTCTCGACTGGGGCCTTCTTCATCAACTTCAGCATCACACACTTCGGCACCACTGAAAAGTACTACACAAATTCCAACAAAAAGTTCATCGTCATCGTCCGCTTCCTCCAAAAGAACAAAGGATATCCAATGCCACACTTGCAAGGGATTTGGCCATGTCATGAAGGAGTGTCCTAATAAGCGTGTATTGATCATTCGTGAAGATGGCGTGTACGACTCTGCTAGTGATTTTGATGAAGACACCTATGCCTTGCTTGCTACACATGAAGACGATGACACAAGACCGGAGCAAGAGGAAGAACATGTGACCGCTGACGACGCCGATAAGTACATGAGTCTTATATCACATCGTGTACTTAGTGCTCAGATTGTCAAAGAAAAGAAGGATCAACGTCACAACCTCTTCCACATCAAAGGAGTCGTCAAGGAGCGTTCCTTTCGCATAATCATTGATGGAGGGAGTTGTAACAGTTTAGCAAGCATTGACATGGTGGAGAAGCTCTCCCTACCTTCGCGACAACATCCACAACCATACTACATTCAATGGTTTAATGATGGTGGAAAGGTAAAAGTAACACGCATGGTGAGAGTTCCTTTTTCTTTAGGTTCCTACCATGACACTATTGATTGCGATATTGTGCCTATGCAAGCTTGTTCTATGTTACTAGGAAGGCCATGGCAATATGATAAACAATGTTTACATGATGGTAGAACTAATTAGTACACTCTCACACATAAAGGAAAGAAAATCATTCTACACCCTATGTCTCCTGAGCAAATTTTAAAAGATGATCTTACTAGGGCTAGTAGAAACACAAATATTGAGCGTACTCAATCTGAAAATCAGAAAGTTGTTGATGAGTTAGAACAATTTAATAAGCTGCACAAATCTGATCCTAGCACATCTAAAGAAATTAAATTGAAAGGTGTATCTTTCTTAGCTACACGTGCTGAAATTTTTGAGTTAGATGCTCATACTGATGAATGTTATGCTCTTATTTACAAAGAAGTTTTGTTTTCATTTGAGGATATGCCTTCTTCTTTGCCTCCTGTTGTCGCTAACCTTTTGCAGGAGTATCATGATGTTTTTCCAAAGGAAGTACCACCGGGGCTGCCACCTATGAGAGGAATTGAACATCAAATTGACTTGATCCCTGGCGCCTCATTACCCAACCGTGCGCCGTACCGGACTAATCCAGAGGAGACTAAGGAGATTCAGCGACAAGTTCATGAACTACTTGAAAAAGGTTACATTCGTGAATCCCTTAGTCCATGTGTTGTACCAATTTTACTTGTTCCTAAAAAAGACGGTATTTCGCGTATGTGTGTTGATTGTAGAGCCATCAATAATATTACAATTCGATATCGTCATCCTATTCCTAGATTAGATGACATGCTTGATGAACTCAGTGGCTCAGTTGTGTTTTCTAAAGTGGACTTGCGTAGTGGCTACCATCAAATTCGTATGAAACTAGGTGATGAATGGAAAACTGCTTTCAAAACTAAATTTGGTTTATATGAGTGGTTAGTTATGCCTTTTGGATTGACTAATGCACCTAGTACTTTCATGAGACTAATGAATGAAGTTTTGCGAGCTTTTATTGGACGATTTGTGGTAGTATATTTCGATGATATTTTGATTTATAGCAAGTCACTAGAGGAACACTTAGACCATTTGCGTGCTGTTTTTTCTGCTCTGCGTGCTGCACGTTTATTTGGTAATATTGAGAAGTGCACTTTTTGCACGGATCGAGTCGCTTTTCTTGGCTATGTTGTGACAGCGCAGGGAATTGAAGTTGATAAAGCCAAGGTTGAAGCGATCCAGAGTTGGCCGACCCCTAACTCGGTCACACATGTACGAAGTTTTCTCGGACTTGCTGGGTTCTACCGGCGGTTCGTGAAGGATTTTAGCACCATCGCAGCACCGCTCAATGAACTCACAAAGAAAAATGTGCCATTTGTTTGGAGCGACGCACAAGAGGAAGCCTTCACTATTCTTAAAGATAAGCTTACACACACCCCTTTGCTGCAATTACCTGATTTCAATAAGATGTTTGAATTAGAATGTGATGCTAGCGGCATTGGTTTAGGTGGTGTTCTATTGCAAGAAGGCAAACCAGTAGCATACTTTAGTGAAAAACTCAGTGGGCCTAGTCTGAATTATTCAACATATGATAAAGAACTTTATGCACTAGTTCGGACTTTGGAGACATGTCAACATTATTTATGGCCTAAGGAGTTTGTTATACATTCTGATCATGAATCACTCAAGCATATTAGAAGTCAAAGCAAACTGAACCGTAGACATGCAAAATGGGTTGAATTTATTGAATCTTTTCCTTATGTTATTAAGCACAAGAAAGGGAAGGAGAATGTTATTGCCGATGCATTGTCTAGACGCTATACCATGTTATCACAACTTGACTTCAAAATTTTTGGACTTGAAACTATAAAAGAGCAATACGCTAATGATGTCGATTTTAAAGATATATTGCTCAATTGCAGAGAGGGTAGAACTTGGAACAAGTTCGTCATTAATGACGGATTTGTTTTTCGCGCTAACAAGCTATGCATCGCAAATAGCTCTATTCGTCTTTTGTTGTTACAGGAGGCGCATGGAGGAGGACTTATGGGACATTTTGGCGTCAAGAAGACAGAAGACATCCTTGCTAGTCATTTCTTCTGGCCAAAAATGAGAAGGGATGTGGAGAGATATGTTGCACGCTGCACGACATGCCAAAAAGCTAAGTCACGATTGAACCCACATGGTCTATATATGCCTCTTCCTGTTCCTAGCACTCCTTGGGAAGATATATCTATGGACTTTGTATTAGGACTGCCTAGAACACGACGGGGGAGAGATAGTATATTTGTTGTTGTCGATAGATTCTCTAAGATGGCACATTTTATACCTTGTCATAAAAGTGACGATGCTACTCACATTGCTGATTTGTTCTTTCGCGAAGTAGTTCGTTTACATGGTGTGCCACATACAATTGTTTCTGATCGTGACACAAAATTCCTTAGCCACTTTTGGAGGGTGTTGTGGACAAAATTGGGGACTAAGCTTTTATTTAGTACTACATGTCATCCTCAAACTGATGGTCAAACTGAAGTGGTTAATCGTACATTGTCTACTATGCTTAGGGCTGTTTTGAAGAAGAACTTAAAAATGTGGGAAGAATGTCTACCACATGTAGAGTTTGCTTATAATCGTTCCGTTCATTCCACCACAAAATTATGCCCTTTTCAGATTGTTTATGGATTTATACCTCGTGCACCAATTGATTTATTACCTATTCCATCTTCGGAGAAGGTAAACCTTGATGCTAAAGAACGTGCTGAATTAGTATTAAAAATGCATGAGATGACTAAGAAAAATATTGAACGCACCGTTTCCCTGATTTACGAAAGTCAAAATTAATGCCTCATGCAGATGGACCTTTTAAGGTGATAGAAAAAATTAATGAGAATGCGTATAAGCTTGATCTGCCTGCAGAATTTCGGGTTAGTCCCACATTTAATGTTGCAGACTTAAAACCTTATTTGGGAGAGCATGAAGAGGTACCATCGAGGGCGACTTCGATTCAAGAAGGGGGGGATGATGAGGACATCTCTGCCACAGTTGCACCCACCGCGACATCAGTTATTCCATCTGGACCTATGACTAGAGCACGAGCGAGATAGATAAATGACCAGGTACTATCGCTCCTTTGTACATATGATTTAACTAATGAGAATATTATATTACACTCATGTTTGGATTTACTTGTACTCAGGAACGAAGGTGTTGCAGAGATAAGGAGGAAAAGCCGCCTGCAGATGGAAGATGAAAAAATATCGCACGTTGATTCCACAAGAAGCAACACTATTGACATGCAAGAAGGTACCTAGCCACGTACGTGCTGAAGTGCAAAAGGAGGAGAAGGAGTATTAGGCTTCCTGGACCGGAGAAGGCCACGTCCGTGTGCAGCCCACACCGTCAACAGCTAAACAAGGAAATAAACTACATGTGGGCCGGCTCATGATTCTGATTTCTTTCAAGTCGTAGCCGACCAGGATTCGTCTACGCGCAGGCGGCCGTACTCTAATAAATAGTTAGCTACTGTTAGGTTTAGATCTCGGGTTTTATTGTATTGTCTAGCCATCGCTACAATTCGCATCTACGAGACGTGTAGGACTACCGCCTTGTCAGATCCACAGTGGAACCCCAACTTTTTCATCTAGTTCGTGTGCTCAGTTTATTATCCGCAATTTCAGTTGCAATTCACCTTTGTTCTTGCCGGTTCTTCGGTTGCTTGCAGGAACTCGAACCTCATTGTTCAGGTTGATCGTGCCTACGGCAAGGTCAATAACCATCGGAGATTGGTTTAGCGATTGTCGAGGCGTATCGTCGGGTACGGTATAGCCGGGTCGTCAAGGTCAAAATCCACCAAATTGATAATTATCCCCACTCTCATCGAAAGATCGGGCCGCTGACACATCAGAGGTATATGCCTAGCCCCACTCCTTTTGAATATTTTTTTCCTTTGTGTTTTTTAAATCTTTCTCGATGTGTAATCTATACCCAATAATAAAGCGGGGTTCATTTCTTCGATTATATAGATTTTTTCTATTTGAGGTAGTACTAACTTGTTTCTCTGGGTTTTTTGTTCGTTCAGGGACCGCCTATATGATGCAGAGTGCGGCACAAAGGCTCGGCACACTACTGGGTCGGCCCATCAACGCGAAGCCACTTCTTTTTTTAACGCATGATATAGAAAAGGCATGTAAAGGAGGGAGCTCCCGAGGATTCAAACATGCCACCCCACACTATTGAGGTTTTTCTTTTGAGAAACACTTACACTATTGAGGTGAGATGCTTGCCACTACAATGTCGCAATTCCTTTCTGGCGCTCATGCATCTTGGCTGGCCCAAATAAAAGTGTCTAGACCTGTAGCTAGGGTCACATGTCTCCCTTCGATCACATCGCTCGGTCGATGCGTCAATCATTGACCATTTGGACTTTGAAAAATAATGAATCTGAAAATTGGTAATTTGTTTTTGGAAAAAATGGATTAGACAAAGTTCATATATTTGAAAAAACAGGGATATGGTTTATTTTTTAAAAAAGATAGTGAATTTGAAAAAAGTTCATGAATTTGAAAAAAATCAACAATTTAAAACAAATGGTAAATTTTAGAAAAGTTCATCAATTTGAAAAAGTTCATCGATTTTGAAACAAAAGGTTCACAAAATTGAAAACAATCATCGATTTTGAAAAAAAATCATCAAATTTCAAAAAAAAGTTCTTCAATTTTGAAAAAAAATCTTCAATGTTGAAAAAATATGCAAAGTTTAAAAAGAACAGAAAGTGAAAAAAGTAAGAAAATCAGCCAAAAAAACAAGTTCACGTTTGTTATTTCAAGAAAAATAAAGAAGGTAACTAGGCACAACAAGAAAGTTGTCCAGTTTGGTTACGATGGTTGTACATAGCTTACAGGCGTAGGTTGAATCATGGTTGTACATAGCTTACATGTGTAAGATGGGCTGGCCCAACGCGGTGGGGGTGTGTAGCTAGGGTCACATGTCTCCCTTCGATCACGTCGTTCGGTCAATGCGTCAACCGTCGACCATTTGGACTTTGAAAAAATAATGAATCTGAAAATTGGTAATTTTTTTGGAAAAAACGAATTAGACAACGTTCATATATTTGAAAAAATAGGGATATGGTTTATTTTTAAAAAAGATAGTGAATTTGAAAAAAAATCATTGATTTAAAACAAATGGTAAATTTTAGAAAAGTTCATCGATTTTGAAACAAAAGGTTCACAAAATTGAAAAAATACATCGATTTTGAAAAAAAACAATAATCAAATTAAAAAAAAGTTCATCAATGTTGAAAAAATGTGCAAAATTTAAAAAAGAACAGAAAGTGAAAAAAGAAAGAAAATCAGCCAAAAAAACAAGTTCATGTTTGTTATTTCAAGAAAAATAAAGAAGGTAACTAGGCACAACAAGAAAGTTGTCCAGTTTGGTTACGATGGTTGTACTAGCTTACAGGCGTAGATTGAATCATGGTTGGCGCATATTTTTTGAAGATTGTACGAAAAAAAGTGTAAGATGGGCTGGCCCAGCGCGGTGGGGGTGTGTAGCTAGGGTCACATGTCTCCCTTCGATCACATCGTTCGGTCGATGCGTCAACCGTCGACCATTTGGACTTTGAAAAAATAATGAATCTGAAAATTGGTATTTTTTTTGGAAAAAACGTCTTAGACCAAGTTCATATATTTGAAAAAACAGGGATATGGTTTATTTTTTTAAAAAATAGTGAATTTGAAAAAAGTTCATGAATTTGAAAAAATCATTGATTTAAAACAAATGGTAAATTTTTGAGAAGTTCATCGATTTTGAAACAAAAGGTTCACAAATTGAAAAAAATCATCAAATTTCAAAAAAAAGTTCGTCAATTTTGAAAAAAATCATCAATGTTGAAAAAGTGTCCAAAGTTTAAAAAAGAACAGAAAGTGAAAAAAGTAAGAAAATCAGCCAAAAAAACAAGTTCACGTATGTTATTTCAAGAAAAATAAAGAAGGTAACTAGGCACAACAAGAAAGTTGTCCAGTTTGGTTATGATGGTTGTACATAGCTTACAGGCGTAGATTGAATCATGGTTGGCGCATATTTTTTGAAGATTGTACGAAAAAAAGTGTAAGATGGGCTGGCCCAACGTGGTGGGGGTGTGTAGCTAGGGTCACATGTCTCCCTTCGATCACATCGTTCGGTCGATGCGTCATCCGTCGACCATTTGGACTTTGAAAAAAATAATGAATCTGAAAAATTGGTAATCTTTTTTGGAAAAAATGGATTAGACAAAGTTCATATATTTGAAAAAACAGGGATATGGTTTATTTTTTAAAAAAGATAGTGAATTTGAAAAAAATCATCGATTTAAAACAAATGGTAAATTTTAGAAAAGTTCATTGATTTGAAAAAGTTCATCGATTTTGAAACAAAAGGATCACAAAATTGAAAAAAATCACCGATTTTGAAAAAATCATCAAATTTTAAAAAAAACTTCATCAATTTTGAAAAAATCATCAATGTTGAAAAAATGTGCAAAGTTTAAAAAAGAACAGAAAGTGAAAAAAGTAAGAAAATCAGCCAAAAAAACAAGTTCACGTTTGTTATTTCAAGAAAAATAAAGAAGGTAACTAGGCACAACAAGAAAGTTGTCCAGTTTGGTTACGATGGTTGTACATAGATTACAGGCGTAGATTGAATCATGGTTGGCGCATATTTTTTGAAGATTGTATGAAAAAAAGTGTAAGATGGGCTGGCCCAACGCAGTGGGGGTGTGTAGCCAGGGTCACATGTCTCCCTTCGATCACATCGTTCGGTCGATGCGTCAACCGTCGACCATTTGGACTTTGAAAAAAATAATGAATCTAAAAATTGGTAATTTTTTTTGGAAAAAATGTATTAGACAAAGTTCATATATTTGAAAAACGGGGATATGGTTTATTTTTCAAAAAAGATAGTGAATTTGAAAAAAGTTCATGAATTTGAAAAAAATCATCGATTTAAAACAAATGGTAAATTTTAGAAAAGTTCATCGATTTGAAAATTTTCATCGATTTTGAAATAAAAGGTTCACAAAATTGAAAAAAATCATCGATTTTGAAAAAAAATCAACATTTTTTTTAAAAAGTTCATCAATTTTGAAAAAAATCATCAATATTGAAAAAATGTGCAAAGTTTAGAAAAGAACAGAAAGTGAAAAAAGTAAGAAAATCAGCCAAAAAAACAAGTTCACGTTTGTTATTTCAAGAAAAATAAAGAAGGTAACTAGGCACAACAAGAAAGTTGTCCAGTTTGGTTACAATGGTTGTACATAGATTACAGGCGTAGATTGAATCATGGTTGGCGCATATTTTTTGAAGATTGTACGAAAAAAAGAGTGTAAGATGGGCTGGCCCAACGCGGTGGGGGTGTGTGCGCCCATTTACATCTATTGAAAAAAGTCCCCTAAAAACTATTGAAGAAACATGCATTGAATGCGCCGAATAGGAATTGCCCAATCTAGGACAGACAATGGATACCCTAATAATAAATGCTCTTGTCATGGAGGTATATGCCCATCCCCCACTCCTTTTCTATATTTGTTTATTAACATATACACATACACTCATCTCTCAAAATGCACACACGCACGCACACCCCTATGAGCACCTTTAAGAGACTACATGATTCCTCGTGTCTGCGTTGGTAATTCCCTAAAGAGGAGAGGATGATGCATCACAGCAACGGTAAGTATTTCCCTCAGTTATGAAACTAAGGTTATCAATCCAGTAGGAGAACCAAGCAACACTATATAAACATCACCCTCACACAAATAACAAATACTTGCAACCCAACGCGTAAGAGGGGTTGTTAATCCCTCCTCGGTATTGAGATAAATTAAATTGTATAAGATTTAATAAATAGATCTAGCAAAAACTTAAAATAAAATACATAAAGAAAAAGTGCATCAAGGTATTTTTGATTTTAATATGATAGGAAATAGACCCGGGGGCCGTAGATTTCACTGCCGGTGAACATATTACGGTTGGGCAATTGACAGAAAAGTGAATAATAATGACGATATCCAAGGCAATGATCATGTATATAGGCATCACGTCCAAGATTAGTAGACCGACTCCTGCCTGCATCTACTACTATTACTCCACACATCGATCGCTATCCAGCATGCATCTAGTGTATGAGGTTCATGGAGAAACAGAGTAATGCAATAAGAATGATGACATGATGTAGACAAGATCAATTCATGTAGAAATAGACCCCGTCCTTTTATCCTTAATGGCAACGATACATGCATGTCATGCCTCTTTCTATCACTGAGATTGAGCACCGCAAGATCGAACCCATCACAAGGGACTGAAAGGATCGAGAAGAGG